>NW_006786690.1:2631213-2632710 GCF_000442215.2 Lipotes vexillifer | reverse complement strand
AATCTGGCCAGGGCAGGTGCCAGCTGGGAGGTGAATAACTTGGGCCTGATCACCAGGTTCAGGAACCCGAGGCAGGGTGGAGAAGGTGTGGCCCTGAGAGGCCTACAGGGAAACTCTTCCAGGGCCACTGGGCCCAGCTCCAAGCCTTTCCCAAGTGGCCAGATACTGGAGTGGGCCCAGGAACTGGACAGATGGGGAGCCAGGCCTGGGTGGCCCTCACTGGCGCTGCTCTGGTACAGCCACACCCCATTCTCAGCCTCCTGCCTCAGGCCCACTTAGCCCTGGAACTGGTACTGAAGGCTGCCTCTGGGAAGACTGGCGCCTCCCTGCACCTGAGACAGTGTGACGCCCTGGTGAGGTTCTCAACATCCCTAGGACTGGATTCTCTCCTCCCTGGAACTAGTGACCCTTTGGTTCAGGATCCCATGAGACAATAAATGTGAGAGGGTTTTCTAAACTGTAAAGGGCCACAGTTACAAAGAGAAGGACACGGCAGCTCTCAATACACCAGGCATGAGCGTGCTGTGAGTGGGGGCCAGTCCACACAAGAGCTCTGCTCAGAGCTCAGGAAGCAGCTAGTCCAGCGATGACCAGCTGCTTCTTTGTTTCACTCATTCATTTAGGGAACACAGGCCTCAGGCCCACTGTGGCAGCTGCCCCTCCAGTTTCCCCAGTCTGAATCTGCAAACTCCAGGTCATTCAGCAGGCAGAAGCAATGAAACACAAACTTTCTTTGATGCTAAAGTGCACGGATCAGGGCTCTCTGCACAGAATATGTGCTCAATAAATATTTGCAGAATCAAATTTGCATTCCTGAGCTCAAGATGTGGGTCCTGGGGTCAGAGTGCCTGGGCTCTATGTGACTTAAGTCACATGCTAAGACTCAAAGAACGTTTCCAAGGAGGGGATCTGGCCTTGCAGCCCGAGCAGCCCCTACTTCTGATGGCTCCCTCCCTCCACCACTGGCAGAGGAAGCTGGGGTGGAGTAGAGCAAACCTGGCCCAACCTCCACCCCCAAACACAAACACACACCACCCCCACACACCACACACACACACACACACACACACACACACACCCCAAAGACACCACACAGACACCACCCCCACACACCACACACACACCACACACACACCACACACACACCACGCCCACACACCACACACACACACACCACACACACACCACACACACACCACCCCCACACACCACACACACACCACACACACACCACACACACCACACACACACACACCACCCCCACATACCACACACACACCACACACACCACAGACACACACACAGCACACAGACACCACCCACACACACCACACACACCACACACACATACCACACACACACACCACAGACACACACACACCACACACACACACCACACACCACATACACACCACACACACACCACCCCCACACACCACACACACACCACACACACACACCACACACACACACCCAAAACACACACACACCACACAC
>NW_006786690.1:2617025-2630786 GCF_000442215.2 Lipotes vexillifer | reverse complement strand
CCCCCACACACACCACACACACACCAGACACACACACACCACAGAGACACCACCCCCACACACCACACACACACCACACACAGACCGCACACACACCACACACACACCACAGACACACACCACACAGACACCACCCCCACACCACACACACACACACCACAGACACACACACACCAGACACCACCCCCACACACCACACACACCACACACACACATACCACACACCACAGACACACACACCACACACATCACACACACCACACACACACCACACACACACATCACACACCACACACATACACACACCACACACACCACACACACCACACATACACACACACATCACACACACCACACACACCACACACACACCCCACACCACACACACACCACACACACACCACACATACACCACACACACACACCACAGACACACACACCACACACACACCACACACATACACACATCACACACACCACACACACATACCACACATACACACACACACACCACACAGACACACACACACACACACACACACACACCACACACCCATCCTTTTCCTTTCCTTAAAGGTTGCAAATCCATACTCCCCCAGCCGGCCCCCAGTGGGCAGGCATCCCTTGGGGTACGGGGAACCAAGGGCAGGTCAAGTTGATTCAGTCATCTCCTCTTCCCAGAATGGCTTCCTACAGCCCGGGGCTAAGCACAGGCACACAGTCCGGGTGGGGGTGTGGAGCGGAGGACTGCAATCCGCCACAGCTCCCAGGATCCAGTGCCATCTGTCTGACCTCGGCGACTGCCCTTCCCCCGCTGGGCCCTCCTCCCCGACCAGGGGGCTCAGTGGCTCTGGCACTTACGTCTGGGCTCCCGGGGTCCATCCACAGTCACCTTGATGGCTCGGTGGTAGGTGGCCACTTGCGTGGGGTTGGTGAACACGGTGATGGTCAGTGTGAAACTCTTCCCTGGGGGGAGTGGGGAATAAAGAAGAGGTTGGCACCTGGAGCTATTCACGACACCCTGAAGCCCTCATCTTCCAGAAGGAGCAGGTCTCTCTACTTTGAACCTGGGCAGAAGATAGGGTTCTGGGTAAAATTCAAGCTGCTGGGGTTGACATTCAAGGCCCCGGAAGGTCTGGCACCAACTTTGTCACATTCCCCTGCCCCACGCTCTGGCCACCCTGGCTTGCTTCCTCCCTGCTTCTTGGCCTTTGTTTGTGCTGTTCCTTCTACCTAGAGACCCTTGCGATTTGGGGGTGGGGAGCTCAGATGAGTAAATATTTTTTTTTCATGAAAATAATTAGTGATCTTTATAGAAGACTTTGAGAACACAGAACATATAAAAAGGAAGAAAAAATCACCCACAGTTCCACTAGCCAGAGATAAACACTATTAACATTTATTTGGGTGTTCTTTCCTGCAACCCTTTTTGGGCGAGTGTGTGTTTTTACATAGTTGTAAGGACACTAAAATAAGTATTTCCGTACCCTCTTTTTTTTCACTTAACATCACATCATAAGCACTTATGTCATTAAAAATTCTTCATAAACTTCATTTTTAGTGGCTGCAAAACATTTCAACTCATGGAAGCCTCATCTTTTACTTATCCACCTCCTTATTCTTGGGTGTTACCTTGTTGCTAATTTCTTATTGGCGTGTGCAGCTGGGGCTGAAAAAGGACTGATTTGGGAACTGCAGACATTTCATTTGTAGACACAACTGTTATTTCCAGAGCTCTGTTCTATTTTTAGATACACACTTGGCTCCAAAGTCTCCATTCAAAATTCCTGAGAGGGGAGAAAACTTTTTAAATCATCATTTTTCTTTTACCATTTAAAATAAAACGAAAATGGCCTTCTGTTTATAAAAATCTTTGTCTACATCTCTGCTTATTTCTTTAGAATAGATTCCAAGAAGCGGTGAGTGATTTCATCGCGTCAGAGGGTTGGGATGGATTCAGGGGCATTAATCTCTCTGGTGAGATGGCTCTCTGGAGAGGATCGTCATGATTGGTGTGGGCCCGAGTCTATCGTCATGCTGTCAGCATCTTCATGACCTCATCTATCAAGGTGGAAAGATCTCTTAAACACTCTTGACTTTGTCGCCTTTGTTCTATCACCAGTGAGACTGAAAATTTTTATATGTTTATCATCTGTCCTAATCCAACACAAATCATTGCTTCATGATCTTTCATACTTTTCTATTAAGGTTTCAATGCCTTAAGGAAAAGTCACTCTATCACGCTTGTTAACACTTTCCTTGTCCTGTTTGTGGCGTCCGTTTCCCACTTCACCAGCCTTTACATTTCGCTTTCTGACACCAAGCTGATTTGCATTTTCAGTTCTACCTCTTGCTCGTGATTTCTCCTGTCATTTTGTGTTTAGAAAGGTTACCTTCAATAAACAGCATCCTCTCTACCTTCCACGTTGAATTCTTTGATTCTTCTGGGGGTTTACTGGGTGGGTTTTTCTTCAAAGGGCACCCCAATTTTCCCAGCACCTTTACTGAAGTGAGAGCCCCCTCTCCCGCCCAGTTCTCTACCAGAATCAAAGCCTCCATGTGTGTGAGGCTGGGGAGGGGTGTGGGGGGAGCTTCGCTGATCCTCCAGTCAAATTGGCCTCCTCCTGCTCTGCCTCCGAGCACCCCTATCTCTGGTCCCCAGTTACAGGCCTGGGGACTCCCTGAGGGCAGGGCCTGATGGCCCTGTGCACCTGTGTCCCCCCAGGGCTGTCCTCATCCTCCCCACACCTCTCCAGGGCAGGCAGGCCTGATTCCATATTCCCACTTCACAAGTAGGAGAGGAAAGCTTTGGGGTGGGGTGGGGTGTGAGAAACGATAGCTTAGCATGGCTGCTACTTGTTGATCCGGTGATGGAGGGAAAACTCCAGCCTCAGAAAGAGGACAACCCAGCACAAAAGAAAACCAGCCAGGCTCCCGGGGCCACACCCAGGAACCCAAGGGCTTCTGAGACTGGGGGGATGTAGGGGGGTAGGGGGACAGAAGGGGTTTAAGTTGAGGTGTGACTCGAACTGGGGAAGAGTGGGGCCTCTTTGGAGGGATTTGCCAGAGCTGCCAGCTGGAGGCAGGGGTGGAAATGCAACGCACTCCTGACCTGGAGCTCTGGGCCACACACCCACCTGGCCCTCACTCAGACCACATGGGCGCTTTCCATGCTTTCTGGAAACAGGAAGTGCAGAGGCCTCCCGCTCCAGGCCCCACCCCTCCCGGGACCCTCCTTCCCCCCTACTGCTTCCCGTCACTCTGAGGTCTTTTCCCTCCTGGATCCTTCCCCCAACGAGTCAGGCCCTCTCCAGGGGTCCCTGGGACTCTGACCCTTCCATCACCTCCTTGGTACCGCAGGGTGCCAAGCCGATGGGTAGTTGAGGTTGACAGCCCAGGGCTGGATGGGCCCCTGTGCCCCGCACTTGCCAGCTCCCTGGAGTGCTCTATTTCTCACCTTTCTTCCTTCAGGTCATCACTGAAAAGTCACCTTTCCAGTGAGGCCCTCCCCGGTCACTTTATCTAAAGGAGGCATTTTTAACTTGGCATCCCTCTTAGAATTGAGCGGGCTCGGAAACTGGGACAGGAAAAGAAAAAAATGACAACTGTATTATCCCTAGCCTCTAGCTGAAATTTAGCATCTCTCTTAAGTATGAACGTAGACAACAAACCACAGAGGCATTACAGCAGTCCCTGTGACCTTGTCACCAACAGACGTCACAAATATTTACATATCACATTACAGACGTTGCAGATTTCTTTAAATATCTTTCATGCTCATCACAACTTCAAAGTCACGGTCGTCATCAAACCCGTTGCTAGATCTTGTTCTTTAACAAGCTAACAAGGCAGTGCATTTATCACAATTTTTAAAAACGTTTTGCTATGTTTTAATATAATTGGTTTTCACTGCCAGCCTTTGTATTTTATTTCATTATTTAAAAAGCACTATTCTGAGACTGTCAAAGGGGTCCATGGGGTGATGAAAGGTTAAGAAGCTCACTCTGAAGCATCACAGACCTTCCCACTCCCACTCGATCTGCTTGAGTTTCCTCCTAATGCTTATTACTTCTAATAATCTACCTACTTATTTATTTTGTCTCCCTTTACTAGATTATAAGCTCCCTGGGGGCCAGAACTTTTGTCTTGTTGACTGCTGTGTCCCCTAGGACAGCATCTGGCATATAGTAGGTGCTCAATAAATGTTTGTTAAATGAATTAAGGGCAGAGGTTACTGCTCCCATTTTACAGATGAGAAAACTGAGACTCACAGAGGGGCAATGAGTTAACCAGGTCACACAGTATCCAGGCAGAGAGCCCAGGAAGGTTAGAATGTACTGGAGCCTGCCCCTCCACACCGACCCTAAGCACCTACTCCTGGGGAGTGAGGAGCCTCCACCCCATCAGGCAGCAAACCACAGGCTAGCCCTGAGGTCACCAGCCCACCTTAACAGCTTCCTCCCAGTTTCCAGGCCTGACACCACCCCTCCCAGGTACCCACAGAGACCAGGGAGGGAGGAAGGGAGGGGCTGGCACTTGGGAGCAGGAGAGGGAGGAAGGGGCAAGTGTCAGGTGCCACAAGAGGCAGGGGCCCCATGAACCACAGGTGGGGAAAACTGTCTCCCTGAGCGCCCATCACCTCTCTCTCCGCCTGGCGGCAAACCTACCCGCCCACCTCTCCACTCTCTTAGAGCAGGAAGCTGAGAGGACAAAGGAGGTGGACAACTGTGCAGGAACCCCGGGCAAACTCGCAATCAGCCGGGAGCCCAGGAATTGCAAATCAAGGTGTTCCCACCGGCCCTGGTAGGAGGGGGAGAAGTCTTCGTCTGTAAATAGCGGCTCCTTGGGGCTGAGAGTGGCCCTAGGCGTCCCCGCAGGACCTGGGTCCCTGGATGGAGCACCAGACACAGCGGGGTCTGGCAGTGGGCCCTTGGGCAAGTCCCTGTCTCTCTTTGCCTGGGTTCCTGTGGGACAAGCCCCACTCACTGGGGCCTCATGGACAGCGGGAGAGGACATCTCTGGGGGCCTCTGGATTTGTTCAGTGTCGACCAGGAAGGCATCCACTCCTCTCCCACCAGTGGTCCCCCTAAGCCTGCACCTACACGTTGGTTCCCAAATCTGTCTCCATACACTTTGGTTTCTTTTTCACCAGGTCATGACAGTTCAGGAAGTCATGTTGTTTTCATCTTCACCTAGGCCAGTGGCCCCATCCTAGACAGCATTCTGGGGATGTGTGCTGCGTGGTCTTCAAGAGGTGGGACGTGGAAGGTGGGGGGGGGGGATGCAAATGTCTAGCACTGCACAGGGCAATCAACTATTCACTCTTCCCGTGTGGGAAAAACTTGCTTATGTAGATTCTCTGAGCCATGAGTCTAACTCAGTTTTACATAAAACAAGGAAAAAGTTTTTACACTCTTTTGATATGTACTGAATTTTCTGGGAGGGAAGACAATTCTTTTTTAAAAAAATTTTGCTCAGAATTTTGCCAAGAATTGCTCACAGCTTCAGCGAATCATGTCATTGACGGCAGTGCCACGGTTCAGACTTTCAGTCATGTATACCTGGCCTGTCAGGCCAGCCGCAGGGGTCACGGGGCTTTGGCTAGAGGTGCAAACACCCATCCACCTCACAGTGTCTGTCATCTCGCCCCAACATTTACATATTCAAATAGATACATTATTATAAGCTACTTTTCCTTTTTCTCTCCATTATAGCTATGGAATTATATAGATTTTGAAAATGTACATAGGTGGATAGATTAAGTTATCTTGCGTGTTTCAATTGTAGGATGGTAGGGGGCGCGCTGCAAAAATCTGTTGTAAGAAGGGGCACTGAGTCCGGCAGGGCGGGGACCTTGGCCCTAATCACTGCAGGAGAATGACTTGGTTTCCTTCCCTTCCTTCTCTTGGTTTACACCTTCAGGCTTATCGTGAGCGCTCTGGGGTGGTATTGTGTGTATGCCTTGTACAGAAAGCTATCTTCTTGGAATTAAGACAGATTCAAGGAATAAAATGCAAGGAAACAAGCAGAAGTTTCCATCTGGCTTGTTAGTTCTCGCAGAAGTCAGAGAGCCAGGGAAAGGCTCTGAGTCCAAAACCCCAGCCTGTCCTGCCTCCTAAAGTGGCCCAAACTGTCTGTGTCAACCACCGATCTGTTCCTCAGAGGGAATTTCCCAGTGGGCAGGAGGGGCACAGCAGATGCGGAGCTGCATGCCACAGGACCCCTGTGTCCTCCTATCTCACTGCCAGCCGCCTCCACTTCTCCCACTCGACACTTCACACTTTCTGGGTTCCCCCCACCCCCGCCCAAACCACACCATAATCAGAAAATCAGTGACTGTCACCATTCAAAGGGACTGCAAAGATCTCCACCAGTCCCAGGCATTTGAAGTAACAAAATCTCTGACCTGTATCCAGCTCTCAGCATGTGCCAGCTGATATGCTAGTACCCGTCTCCTTAATGCTCACAAAAACCCCACGAGGTAGGTAACATTATTATCCCCATGTTACAGACGATGAAACGGAGACACAGAGAGGTTAAGCCATTTGCCCAATATCATCCAGCAAGTCACTGGCAGAGCTGGGACTGAAATCCAGGTCGGCCGGTTGTAGAGCCCAGGCTGTTGAAGACCATGAGCTTCCAAGGTCTGAAAGTCCCGTCGAGTTCCACGGGCATGTGAGCGCCCACTCAGGCCTCTTCTGCCTCCCAGGACCACTGAGATTGGCAAGAAAATGGCTGTGAGGATGTCTCATAAACCCAGCCTCCTGCATCTCCCAGAGCCATGACCCCAGCCTCAGCCTTGCCTGCTCCAGGAACATCCTGCTACACAATGCTTTGGAAACCTATCTCCCTCCCGGTGGGCCTTGCAGGGTGGGTGCGGGTCTGTGGGTATAAATACCACAAAGAAATCGTTTTCAGCAGCAGAAGGGCCAGGCAGGGTCTCAGTAACACAGAAAATCACCGTCTCTTTGCTCTCTGGAGTTCACCTCCCAGAAGAGGGTGTAGGTGCTTTACTGGGCTCCCAAGACCGACCTCCCCTTCTGCTGCAGCTGTAGGGGGCCTCCCTCGCCACCGCCATCTGGGCCTGTGGACCTGGCCACCACCCCGCGGTCCAACTGCATCCAAGCAAGCTACCACCAACCAGTGGCGAGCGACTCTCCACTCAGGGCTGGGGCTGGGATTAAGTTGCAAAAGGCTCGAGAGATTGGGGATGACAAAAGGGGCTTGAAGACTAATTAGGAGCAGCAATGAAAGCTTAATTCATAAAAGCAAACATTTTCCATCCATCAACCTGCAACCAGTTAAGGGCAACGTCTGAAAGAAATCTGGGCGTGGGGAAGGGAGCCAACAGGAACAGGAAATGTTTGAAAGAATGTAAACTATTTCAGTTTCATAAAAAGTAACAAGTAAACAGTTATTACATGCAAATAATGCCCTGGTTTTAATTAATGCTGAAAAGTCAAAATATGTTTGACATTTGTATGTATACACTGAGCGTCTGGAGAGGAAAAAATGGTGCCCAGATGCCCTTTTCCGAGCAGGACTGGTGGCTCAGAGGGAACTAAAACCTTAAGCAGGTCTTGTTTATTGGTGATGAAAAGTACCATTCTGCCTCAGCCTCTGTCGCAACTGGAAGCAGAGGGAACCTAGCTTACTTTCTTAAGCGGGAGGGGCCGGCTGGTGCTTGGGAAGGACACTCCCCCCTTTTCGGCAGGCTGGTCTTAAAGGGCCAGCGAGCCCTCAAGTCTCCATTTCACCCCGGCAGGGGTTCTAGAACTTCTCCACCCAGAAGTGATGATGGGTTTCAGGTCCCAGCAGCCTCCCACTCAACAGCCCCTGGCAGCAGCCACAGCGGCGTCTGGTCCTGCCTTCCTTCATATTGCCTGAGGAAGATCAAACAGGCAGGGTGGCACACCAGCCATGATTCTAGGGTGGGAGACGGCAGCCTTCAAGCTCTGCTTTCCAACATTCAGCGTCCTGCACTGCATTCGTTTCTTTTCTAAACCACCTTAAGGCTTGAAGAACTGGTGAAACTGTGGCTTCAGGAGACCGCAGCTGGGGAGAGGCAGCCTCAAAGTGCGGGGGAGATTCCACCCCAGTGGGGAGAGTGGCTGGGGCGCTGGGGACCTAAAGACCAAGGATTTGTCTAAATCAGCCTCGAAGCATCCTGCCAAAAAAGACTGACGAGGCCCCATTTTGAAGACGGTGACAGTCTACTATCTTCTCCCAGCATCTTTTGTGAGACAACCGGGAAAGAGGGGACGTGTGGAAGACTTCACAAGTTAGTAAACCCCAGAAATGGGAAGAAAGTTGTGTCTTTTCCGGCAAAAGACCCTAACATTCTTCACATCCTCAAAAGGGTCTGTAACACCCTAAGGGGTTCCAAACCGCTGTTTTCCACAGAGCTGGCCCCGAAGACCTGTTTCTGGGGCTGCCACAGGTACCCCAAGGCCTCGCTCTCAGCTTCCTTCTCCCCGCCTTTGCCATTGCCAAAGTTGGGCTGGCGCGGTCTCCCTCCCGCTCACCTCGCCCACTGCGGCCCACGAAGCGAAGGTCGTTGAACCTGGCCACCTGATTCTTCATGACGGCCGAGGCGTTGCGCAGCTCAGCGGAGTAGTTCTCATCGTTGCCCGCCATCACCGTCACCACCGTTCCATCTGGCACGTCCCCCAGAGCCACCACCTGAGGGCATGGGGGCAGGGGGACAGCTTAGGAAGGTAGGGGAGGCCAAGGAAAGAAGGGGAGGAGCTGGGCAGGCAGCTCCCCTAGGTCCCAGGCGCACTGCAGATTTTTCAAATGCGGGTTGGAGAAGAGGTTTAAAAACAATAGCGACCTGCCCCCCAATACAACAAAAATCAAAGGACAAAAGCTCTACCTTCCACACCCAAATCCTAGATCAACTGGTTAAGTCACGTCCTGAACAATTTATCCTTTCAATGAAATTTAATCTAAGTGAATGAGCGCAGGCAGTATGTTGTGGGGTGCAGTTCCTCTCTTCCCCTCGGCTTGAGCAAAAGAGGAATCAACACGCTCCTAGCGACCAAGTCTCTAAATGCAAATAATATCATCAATAATAACGGGACTGCTCCCCACATTCAATTAATGCCAGAGCCCTTTGGGGTACAAAATTTGGCCCTGAAATGCAGCCCAGGCCCAGTTTATCTGCCTCTGCAGAGCCTGAATTCGTTTTGCAGGGAAAAAGCAAAATGCAAAACAAACTGGTGTTTTCAGAGGGGTTGTCCAGAAAACCCCTTTAAAGTGAGAGAGGGGCTTTTGACAGCAGGAGGATGCACCTGCTGGGAATTGCAGGATGGGGGTGGAGATGCCCCCCTAATACAGTCTCCCCCACGCCCCCATCCCAAGGAGCATGGGGAGGCAGATGCCTTTTGAAAAGGAATCAGACTGCAAAGGCAGTCACAGCCATCTAAACGTGGCCACCGCGTGCAGGGACTAGGGATCCAGATGGTAAAAATTTCAAGGAGAAAATGTTTGGGGTCTGATTAAAAAGGCCAGATTTCCTGTCAACATCCTGTCTTCTTTTAATTTCAAAGATTCCTTTTAAGCTCCAAGTGACAGTAAAACCTCCGATCTGAGGATTAAAGTCACACGGGCTTCCCCCTCCCCCTTCTCCCCGGGAGATTTTCCCCACTGGTATTTTAAGATGTCACCCGGGAGACCTCAAAGAGCCACTCATCCCTTTTTCCAATTTGGAGTCGTCTTAATGGGACCAAGGACGGCCTCAGCTGCCAGGAGCCGCTGTTTCCAGCCACCTCAGGCACCCGCCACCCCCAGCCGCTGGCCCTTCCTGCCCTTTCTCACGGCAGCTGTGAGAGGTTTAGGGGAAAACCAAGGCGTTTTCGTTTCATCTCGCTGCCCCCTTAAAAAAATGAAAACGAAACAGTCGCCTACTCCCCAGCAAAGAGAAAAAACTCCTCTGAATGACTGGGGGTTGCCAGGGGTGGGAGCGCCCCCAGTCTCTGCCTGACATTCGGGATCCCGGCCGCAACCGTTTAGGGTTCGTTTAGGCCCCCGATCCCGGCCTAGAGCCTCCCGGTGTAAAATTTCAGAAGCCGGGAGTAGACGGTGTGAGCAGGAAGTGTTTCTGAAGCAGTGCAGAAGGAGGGGTGCTGCTCCTCTGAGAGGAGGGTAGGCCCTCTCCACCCTCCGCACCCCGCCTCCGGTGTCCTCGCCCTGGTCCCGGGGCTCCTCTGCCGCGCTGCCCGCAGGGCTGTGTCCGAGGGATCCGGGCTGGGGAAGAGCGAAGCCCCATCCGCCCGTTTCCGCATCAACATCTCTCCGCAGGGCTCCCCAAGGGTGGAGGGACCAAATCCTCTAAAAGTCCGTGTCGGGTGCATCCAAGAAGGAACGCCGAAGTCCCCGGCCGGAGCGCCCGAAGGCGCAGGGCCGGTGTTCTCCCGCCCGGGGCCCCGCACTCACCTTGAAGGCGACGGGCAGCGTCTTGTTACAGCGCCAGTGCGAGGGCAGCACGGAGCAGAGGAAGTTGGGGCTGTCGGTGCGCACGAGTTCGCCCGCGTGGTCCGCCAGCACGTCCACCATCGAGCGCACCTCGGGTCGGGTGCGCCCGCCGGGCCCCACGGCCGCCTGCGCGCCCAGCGCGCCGCTGTTCTCGCCCATCTTGCCGCCGCCGCCGCCGCCGCCGCCGCCGCAGGGGAAGGCCGTGGAGGGAGGTGTGAAGCGGCGGCTGGTGCTCGGGTCTACAGGAATACGCATAACAGCGGCCGTCAGGGCACCGGGCGGGCGGCGGCGGCGCGGCTCCCCCGGGGGCGGCTGGCGCGGGCGCCTCCTCGGCAGCCGCTGCCGCGAGAATCGGGAAAGCAGAAGCAGCCGGGCCGAGGCCTCAGGGCGCAGGGGGCGGCGCCCGGGGACGCCTCGCCTGGGCCAGCCAGCCGCGAGGCCTCGCTGCCCCGACGGCCGCGCAGCCTGTCCGCTAGTCCCGCATCCTGGGCGAGCGGCCCGCGTGTGGCCGCCCTCGCGGCGATCCCGGTTGTCTTGGCCGTGGCGGGGCCCGCGCGGGCTGTGCAGCCACCGCCGCCGCCTCCCGCCCCCGCAGCCCGCTAGCGGCCTCCCCACCGACTCCGCAGCCGCAGCCCCAGAGCAAATCCTCGAGAATCAAGTGGCGGTGCCGAAACCGCCCGCGAGGGGTTAGTACCCCGGGGCCCGCGGGGGCGGGGCCGGCCCGAGCGACGCGTCGTGCAGCCAATCGGAGCCCCCATCGCGGGCACCTCGGCAGCGCTCGCTGGGGAGGAACGGGGACCGCAGAAGGCCGCCCAACGGGGAGGGGCGGAAGGCTCCGCCCTGCGGAGGACGCCCGGGGTTGGGGGGCCCCCAGCGCGACGGCCCGGGGCTCCTTGAGAGTTCTGGGGAGCCGGAGCCGAGGCTAAGAATTTGTTTAAAACGTCTAGTCCCTACAGAGGCTCATTTGCAGCCGCCTTCTGACTCGGGGGCTGCAGCTGCTCTTCTGTCGCCCTTCCCGGCCGCCCGCAGCCAGGCCTCTCCACTCCAGCTGCTTTCGGCCTGTGAAGCTTGCACTCTCAGCTGAGGGCCGCTGGGGCCTCAAGGCCGGTGACCTCCAGCGGGGAGCTGCCACAAAGTGGCTTCTCACTGCCGCTACCTGTCCCGCAAATTATTTTGACCCAAGAGCCTCCACCGCATACGAGATTACGCGCGAGCCAGAGGCCTCTGCAGCTCCCAGCTCTGCGCCACTTTCCTCCCGGCCCCGGTGGCCCCGGTGCCAATCTGGAGACAGAGGGAAGGGTATCCCTTATGCGCCCTCATCGGCTTGGGGGCGAGTAACCCCATTCCTCTCTGCTCTCCCTTCAAAATAACTTTCAGCATCGCGCAGGCCTCGCTGCGTCGTTCTTCGTTGTGGCGGCCTGAGGGTCTTCGAAAAACGCGGTGGGGCCTGAAAAACGCGAGTGTTTACCCCCGCCCCTCGCCGACCCCGTGCGCATGTAAACACTGTCCTGCATCGTGGAAGAGGACGCGAGTCCCTGGTGAGAGGAAAACTGTGCAGAGAACGCAGGAATGGCTGCAAAGCTAAGGGCCCCTTCTTCCAAAGGAGGGAATTTTCATCCACCATGTGGATGCAAACTGGCCCCCGCGGGTCCACGCCCACCTCTTCCCGGGCGGTGCGCTTGGGCCACGCGGGCGGGGACCAAAGACAGCTCTGACGAGGCACTGCTCGCCGGCCCTGGTCCTCGCTCCCACTCCCGGCCGCGTGGCCCAACTATTCCCCAGCGGCAAGCAGGCAAACAATCCCTCTCCCGCCTCCTAGGCCGGGCGAGCGGGCGTAGGGACAGGCTACATCGAGGTGGGGAACTGGAAAGATCAAGCCGCCATTCACACGGGATTATCGCCACAGATGCGCTCCCTGGAGTCTGGGGAACGAACGCGTGCAGAGCCTCCCTGCCGTTTTGCAGATCGGGTTGGATATTCGTTGTTTCCGGCACTCGACAGGTGCAAAACGACCGATTCCAAGCCTCGGGAGCAAAGAAGCATAGGATCTGAAGGTGGCTGCAAGATCTCGCCCTGGATCTGACCCTGGCCCCTCGCGCGCCATTTCGTCGTTGCCAAACGAAATCAAGCCCTGCGTCCGCTCCAGGGAGGACCGGCTCTGGCCCAACCTCGACCACCTGGAGAGCTGATCCCCACCCCTGTCGGAGCCTCACGTCAGTCCCTCGGGCCATTTAGAGAACAGGGACGACGAAGGTCCATCACTGGACCTTTTTATAGAGCCTACACGTCGGAGTTGCAGATCGCCGGGGCTCAGGCCCGCTCGATCACGTGAGCGCTGACACTAGCCGCAGAAGTAGAAGAAAGTGAGGAACCGGGACCTTGGCGCATCCAACCTCTGGGAGCTTCCTGCCAGGTAGGGCCCGGGGCCAGGGAGGACGAGCGACGCCGCACTGCCCTGGAGCGGCTTTGGGGCCAGGACCCGCTGCCTCTGGGGTTCGTAACTCCGATTTGTCGAATGGTTTTGGTTTGCAGCCATGCCCTTAACTTGTCTCTCCGCCTGATTTCTCCCTCTCATCCTACGGCTGGTTTACAAATGAGTTTCCTGAGAATAGGACTCCTGTGGATTTTGGCACCTGGCATAGGACCCGTCATGGCTCCAGCCCTAAGGAAGGCGCTCGCTGCCAGTGGGCACCAGAACCAGGGAACCTGGGTTGTAGACGTAGGAGGTCGCCGGGGCCGCCGGAGGAGGAGCAGTTCCGAGATCCACCGCTAGTTGACGCCTGCACTCTGCCAGCCGCGGAGATGCCCCGACAGGCTCTGCGCACAGATGTGCGCCAGCTGCGGTCCCACGTTCAGGCGCCGCCGGCTGCCTCCTGCAAGCTGCCCCTTCTGGACAGACCTCCCGCCCTATTCCTCACCATCTGTGCGCTACGTATCGGACAAACCAGTGGCCTTGTGGTAGACAGGAGGCTGCCCTCTCCGCCCCCTATGGACAAGGACGCTCTCTGCCTTCGCATCTCGGACACCGGAGGGCTCCTGTGCCCTCCGACCCGCTGCAGAACGTTCCCTCTGGCAGAAATGCACAGTACTTTCCGGTCCTGTCCCGGAGCACCGGGCTTGAGGAGCACTCACAGAGGAACAGACCAGCTCTTTCCCAATTTCAACCTAAGGCAAACCTACTTTGTCCCCACCCCAGACTGACAGACCTAGGGTCACACCTCTCTCTCTCCTTCTCTTACCACCCCCCCCCCCCTTTTTCCAAGCACCGGCTCCACGGCGCAAGCC
>NW_006786690.1:2603677-2616962 GCF_000442215.2 Lipotes vexillifer | reverse complement strand
CCCCCCCCCCCCCCCATTTTTCGAAGGACAGTTACAGTTGGAAAGCTCCCAGTCCCCAAGCTGGGACACCCAGTTACCCTGTCCCCTCCCCATCTTATGTGGACAGTCATCTCCTCTCCTTCTCTGGGACCAATGGACAAACAGCCCCCCCCAAGGGAACGCCAGGTTGTCCGCAGCAGGGGGAGGAAGCCAGGAGGTCTGGACCTACCTTGGCCCAGAGCTGGGTAAACAGGGACACAACCTGGAGCCTGCAGAGTCTGGCTTCTGGGAGCCACTCCTCCCGCCAGTGTCCTCCACCCCTGGAAGGGGATCCATGGGGCCAGAATGACCCTGTGTTGGGCACCCTCCTCCTGCTGCAGGAGGATGTCTAGGAGTGTGCTCCTAGCACACTCCCAGTAGTGAGGTGCCTGCACGTCTCTCCCCTCTCACCAGAGAGAGCGCTTCTGAGGGCAGGTCTGATTCCTAGGGAGTCCCAGTGCTTGGGGAGGGTTGAGGACCCCCGGCCGTGCCAGATAGTGGACATGTATGCTCTGGATAAACCTTCTAAGAGGTCCTTTGGCTGTGGAAGGAGCTGTGGTCTGAGGTTCCACTGCCTGAGTTCTTCCATCACCTACTGTGATCTAGGGAAAATTGCTTCAAACCTCTCTGAGCCTCATCTGTTTCGTCTGTATAGTGGGGGTAATAACAGTGGCCTCCTCATAGAATTGTGTGTGAAGTGCTTAGCACAGGCCTGGCACATAGGAGGTGCTCCATCCATTCGAGCTGGCACTGTTGTTTATACTAAAAAAAATAAGTCCTGATCACCCCTTGTCCGGGGCCTTTGGCAAGCCCCTTCCCTTCTCTGGGCCTCACATTTCCCATTTGTGAAATACCCAGTTCCCAAATTCAAAGCTTCTCCAGACTCGGAACCTAGTCCTTGGCAATCCTGTCCCCCTTGGTTCTCCTGGGGGCGGCCTGGGGGAGCTAAGGAATGTCTAGGCAGAGACAGCTTGCAGGAGGGTTTTCCAGCAACCACCACAGGGCTGCTGGTGCCTGGATCTTGAGGACTCACCTTCCCCTGGGCTCTCAGACCCTCACTCTGGAAACCCAGTCGCCTCACCCCCTACCTTCCCACAGACACTTTCCCAAGTAGAAACTGGCCTCAGCCATCACTGTCAGCCCTCACGCGCTCCCCAGGAGGCGGCTGTTCCCTTTATCCTGAGTCTCATGGGAGCCCTAGTCCAGTGAATAGACAGAGGACAGTCATCCAGAAGCTAATGGTTCCTCCCAGCCCGACCTCCACACCCACTCCAGAGAGACCCATGGTGAAACCTGTTTCTTTCCTAGTGCCCTGGAACCCAAGGTGGAACATTCCCGTCCCTCACTGAGCCTCAGTTTCCTCTTCTGTGAATGGAGGTCATTCTAATGGCTCCATTTCACAATCTGGCGGGGAGGGGCATTGTGTTTCACCATATCAAAAATACCATCAATTGTTCCATGTGAAAGAAAAAGAAAGAGAATGCTACTAATTAAACTAGGACTTGTCTGTATCCTTATTTCAGATATATATTTATACATATGTAAGTTTTATTATATATGCTACCTATATATCATATATTAAAATATACATATATAATTAGTGAGAAAGGGTCATGAAAAACAGTAATATGGTTGAGGGGTTGCTGCCTTTGGAGTTGGGAGCCTTCACCCCCGAGAATCCATCTCTGAGGCCGTCCCTCCTGGGCAGCCTCTCAGGAAGGCTCCTGCTGATGGGACTGGAGGAGGAGTGGCTTCTCTGATGGGACTGGAGGAGGAGGACAAGTGGCTTCTCAAATTGCAGGACTTTTTTTTTTTTTTTCTCTTTTGGAAAGGGCCAGACTCTCAGGGGCGGAGGAGGGAGCTGGGGAGAGCATGGTGAGTAGGACACAGCTACAGCCTCTGCCGTTAACTGGCTGTAACTTTTGCCCAGGGTCTGCACCTCTCTGAGCCTTGGTCCCCTGAACAATAAAGTAGGAAGAGCAGTAACAGCCATGTTGGCTGAGGTGTTATCACGTCCAGGCACTGTGTTTGGGCTTTAAGTGCGTCTTTCAATCCTCATGTGTACGTGGTAGGTGTTTCGCCCATTTAAATGAAAAGAAACATTGCTCAAGGTTTTCTGGGCTAAGGAGGACAAGCACCAGATTCAAAGCTCAATCTGACTCAAAATTCGGAGAGGAGGCACCTCAAATGGTTACATATGTTCCTCCCCCCTCCCCCCACCTGGTTAAATGAAGAAATGGGAAGAGCCCAGTGTACAGATATTGAAAGAGCTCAGTACGGTTAGCTGTGATGATGGTAGGGGAGCTAGAGGCAATACAATTTGTTAAACAGTGGTGGACTTGGAAATCAGCAGACCCTTCAGACTCCAGGAAGCGGGTGCAGGGGTTGTCCGCTCCCACAGCCTGCTCTCTTTTCACCTCGGAACCGACTCTCCTGGGAGGAGGCTGACTCGGCTGTAGTCCCCAGTTTACAGATAGGAACACTGAGGTCCAGAACGGGGAGAGACTTGACCTGAGTCACCAAGGAAGAACGGAGACTTGGACGGAGCTCCTGCAAGGCCAGGGGGCAGCACCACAGCCGGGCGGCCTGAACTCCGCCCACCCTGCTGGAGCCCGCAGACGGAGCCGCGAGCCAGGGCTGCAGGGCGTCCCTCCAGCGCCCCCTCCCGGCCAGGTGCGGCCCATCGCTCCAGGGGAAGTGCCCCGCCTCGCTGCAGGCCTCACTTTCACCAGCCTTCTAGGCTTTGGGCCGGCTCCCCGCAGTACCCCAGATGATTTTCACTGTGACCCCGGGTTGGAGCCTCAGGAGGTGCCGGCTCCCTTCTTGTCCCTGCAGCCGCGGAGCCCCCCACTCCCACTCCCCCCCTGCTGTAGCTCCCCTGGGAGAGGGTGCCCAGCTTTGGGAATGCGAGAGGGAGGACGGAGGGCAGGGCGGTGGTCTCAGCACAAGCGTGGCCGGGGGAGGGGAGGGGAGGTGGCCCCAGCAGTAGCCAGGGAAGTGGATTCTTGCTTTGGCTCCCACCACTGGGTCTGGTCTTCCTACCACCCTCCCTGTTCCTCACTTTGGTCATCTACAAAACGGAAATAATTCTGGCACAGCGCTGTGGTCTATGACTAACAATTGCCCTAATCGGTCGGACTCCTGCTGTGTGCTGGGAGTGCTACCCCAATTATCACTAACCCTTATGAGGCCTCCGCAGGGTAGAGATTTTGTTTTGTCCACTTTACAGGTGGGAAAATTGCGGCTCAGAGAGTAAAGAGCTTCTTTCCTTTGGGCCTCAGAACCTGAGAGGTTCAAACAAGAAAGTTTTGAGGGCTCTTTTTTTTCAGGATTGTAGTTCCCCCACCAGGGATTGAACCTGGGGCCACAGTTGAGTCCTAACCACTGGACCACCAGGGAAGTCCCTCGGGGGCCCTTCTTTTAACATGACTCCTTGACACAGAGCAGGGCTCTGTCTCTGCTCTGCTGGCTGCTCACAGTGCTTCCATCCACAGCACTGGGTGGGTGCCAAGCTCCTTGCTGGCAGAGCCATCAAATCAGAGGACTCCTCTGTTGGGGGGCAGGGAAGAGCAGGAGAATGGTGAGAGGGGCCTGGGTATCTTGGAGCCCAAGGGGGCTTCAGGGAAGGGTGTGGCCTTTCCCCAGGCCCAGGATGGAGATTTCCACTCTGGCAGTTAAGGAAAGGGCTCTTCTGAGTGGCTGTTGCCTCTTGCATCCCCTATAGTAGAGGAAAGACAGGAGGGCTTTCAGGTTCAAAATGCCTCCAAACCTTAATCAGGTGGCAAGAATAGGAGTAGTCCAAAAACCAATTTTCGAATAGGATTGGAACCACAGGGTTAGAATGCTGAGCTTTATTAATCATTGCTGACAACAGTTAAAGTTCATCTAGCCTCACAATACTTTTATGGGGGAGGTACAGTTATCACCCCCATTTTACAGGTGAGAAAACCGAAGACAGAGAGGTTAAGTAATTTGCCCAAGGACACACAGCTGGGAAACTGTGGAGCTAGGATTCCAACCAGGCAGTGTGGCCCCAGAGCCCACGTTCCTGACCACCATGCTCTTGTTCTCATGGACCAGAATCAGTTGCTTGAAGTTACAGTCATGGAATAGAATTAGAATCCTGGCATGAGAACTGTGGGCAAGATTCAGAATTTTATAATGTCAGACTCCACAGGGCTCTGAGGTATCGTATCCAAATCTCCTATTTATCAAATGGTGGAACCAAGGCCTAGGGAGGGGAAGGGTCTCACTCAAGGTCGCAGCTTTGGCCAGGGGCAGAGTCTGGAACCCCCTCTCACCGCCTCCCACTGACTCTGCTCCAGGGTGCCTTTCTCTCCATGCCACCTCCCCCCCATGCCTGCCCACCCAGTGCCTCCTGGGCCCAGCCAGTCCCATTAGGGATTTTCCATCGCCCCAAAAAGGTCCTAATGACTATCAGTCCTTGTGAAGCCTTAATTAATCTCAGAGGCCGATGGCTCTGAGGAGACTGGGGGCTTTGGCCTTACGCAGATGAAGATTACGGCTCCATTTCATGTGGTGGTAGAGGAAAGCCTCAGACATTCCTGCCAGCAATAAAAGCCACATGGCTTTCCAGCGTCGCCCTTGGAAAGGAAAAAAAGCGCAACCCTTTGCGGAAAGAAATCAACTATGTGCTGTATGCATGGCATGAGATAAAAACGGGGCAGAATGAGGTGGAGAACAGTTGGTCTTTTATGTGGCCTCCGATGGCCACCGAGAGTGGCAGGGCCCAGCGGTCGTGATCCCAGCTGCAACCCCGGGGAGAGGGGTAGCCCTCCGCGCGGTGGTAGAAGCCGCAGTGGCAGGGCCTCAGCCCCTCAACCTGAACTGAGTTTGAGCCGCCCCAGATGTCCCACAGGCAGGGCCAGCTTCCTGGGCCCGTGACCCATGCAGTCGCACAAAAGGGCCTTGCAATTGGATTCATGCTCTGCCGTCACTTCCTTGACATTCTTAATACTTTTTGAACAAGGGGCCTGCATTTTCATTTTACACTAGGCCCCTCAAATGATATGACTGGTCCTGCCCACAGGTCACCCCATCAGCCCATTGCCTCATGTCTCCTGGCCCCTTCCATGGGCCCAGGCCTGGGGAGAGTGTTTTTTGAGCACCTATATTGTCTGAGGTGAACTTTAAAGCAACCTCGTGAATTGGGCAGATGTGGAAACTGAGGCTCAAAGAGGCTTCCATGCGGAAAGGAAGCCTAGATTTGGAGTCAGGTCCCTCTGACTCCAAAGCAAGTGTCTGAACCACTCCCCATTCTGCAGTCTTTCATGTTCATCATGCCCAGTGGGAATGGTGATGCACACGGTCAGGCTTTTTTTATTCCCAGATAACAGAAGGGATAATTGAGGCCTGACAAGTGAAGGTACTCATGGTCATACCCAGTCAGTGGGGAATGGGTCCCTCGGTCCTGGACTGGGCAATAGTGGACCTGGGCCCGGACCCATAGGGCTGAGGGGGAGGGATGTCCCAGTTTTATAGTTGTTTGTTGCACTTGTAAATTTTTAGCTCTTCTGTGTGGGTCATTGCCTTGAGTCTGGCCTTGGATGTAGCGGGAGTCCTGGCCCCGCTCCCCGCTCTCCGTCCTAAACATCTAGAAGTCCTTCTTTGTGACCTCACTCTTTCATGCTCCAGTTTTCCTCTGCTACCCTCATTGGCTGGGGAAGCAGTTGTGCCTTATACCTTGATAAACTCAAAGCGTTTCCAATCCTCTATGAATCATAGAAAGTTGGGGCTGAATGGAGCCTAAAGGTGGTCATGACTTATGACCTGGCTGCTGGCCCCAGGGGAGCTGTCCCCTTATTCCTTGCTGGGTAACCTCAGGCAGGCCCCTTCCCTCTCTGGGCCTCAGACACCCCATCAGGGAAAGAAATGTATTAGCCCACACTTGATCCCCAGGAGGACTGTCCATCTTCAATGTTCTAGCATTCCATGTTAATCTATGACTGGGGAAAGTGAGGCCCAGGCAAGGTCATAGACTTGCTCAAGGTCACACAGGATGCTCACTGGCAGCCGGACCCAACTCTGAGGCTCCTGCCTGATGACCTAGCTTTTCTCTGTGCAAACTTTTGGAGGGACCAACTCTGCTTGTCTGTCAGGCACCTTAAGTGCCCAGGTCTGGAAGCCTCAGCTAAGGGTCCTCTTTAGGAAAAAATGTGCCTGGTGATGGTAATGTCCTTTTTTTCCCACTCACGTTTAGGTTGTGTCATTGTTGCCGTAATAAAAACCTCTATTCCAGATGTTATAATTTGGCTAGAAAATGGGGAGGAAGGGTCAAACTCTAGGACCCAAGGGGCAGGTGAGGGATAGAGCGCTGGAAAGCCAGGAGAAGAAAGATCTTACTGGACCCAAGGCACACAGGGTACGTGTGCGCACGCGCGCGCGCGCGCGCGCACACACACACACACACACACCCCTCTTCTCATGGGCACACTCACATGCAGCACACTTGCTCATGGGCACGCTCTCACACACACTCACTGGCAGCTCACACTCACACATCTATGTGGACAAGTCCTCATGGAGGCCAACACTGCTAGGTCACAGCCACACATGTAAACAGTTAAGTGTATGTGTGTGCAAAGACGCTCACAAGGAGACACATCTGTCTGTGTCAACACTCACAGACCCATTAGTGTAGATGCAGATAGGCCTCCATAGGCACACGTCAAGTACATGTAGACACAGTCCATCCTGTGGACAGAGCTACATGCAAACTTTGAGGCAGGTGTGGAGTAAAGGCTCAGAGCTTGAATTTGTTCTCTAGCTCAGCTCTGGGAGGAGTTGAACCCTGGCTGTGGAAGTTTCTGCTTCTTCTTAGTTCAGGGGCATTGACTCTCTAGGTGGTTTGTGAGCCCAGGGCTTTCAGACACTTGCCCAGTATCTGACTGTTAACCTCCTTCCCTCCCAAATGCTCCATGGAGGTGAGGGGAGCCTGCCCTCTTGGTCCAGAAAAAGGTGGTTGTTATATGAGGGTTGCAGGGAGGGTCCCTGAGGCAACCTGGGCTGGAGGGCAGAGCATGAGCCTGGGGCCCCAAAGCCCTGGGATCAGGTTCAGGCTGAGAGGCCCTGGACATGACACATCACCTTCCTGAGCTTCAGCCACCTCACCTGTAAAACGGGGCAATTACTGCTTCTCAAAGGGTGTCGTGAAGGGGCTTCTGGCTCACATGGGAGCTCAGAAACAGCAGCTGCCACAGCCTGACCACCCCTGCAGGGTGAGTCACCCTGTGCCCCCTCTTTTAGGGCCTAGGTGACACCCCCAGGGACCTCGGCATGGGGAAGAGCATTGAAGCCATGTCATTTGATGAACTGTTAAAGCAACTGGGAACTTTGTCCTGGGGAAGAGCAAGCCTGGGGCTGAGAGCTCTGCTTTCAGATCTCTGAAGAGCCCATGTGTGGCAGGGGACCATGCAAATACTGGGGATGGAACTATGGCCAGTGGCTGTTGGGCTCCATATGAGGAAAAGAAGCAGAGACAGAATGAGACATTCCTCTAGAGGTAGAGAGCTCCCCGTCATGGGAGGTATTCAAGTTGAGGCCAGGATATTGTAGAGGGAATTTAAATGTTGGATGGGGCTGGAGGCTGGACCAGGTACAAGTGTCTAGCCTAAGTTTGGCTCATAGTAAACATTTATTGAACAAATGATAGAGTGAAACCAAAGTCCCATTTGTGACCTGACAGTCTGTGATGCAGGGTCTACCTGCTCTGAGTTCTCACCCTGGCATCTTTACCTGCTAGTGTGTGACCTTGGGCCTCCTCAAGCCTCAGTCTCCTCATCTGTAAAATGGGGAGAATTGACCACCTTCCATGCTCTTCCCTCCAAGTAAATTTTAGTAGTTCATCTTTTATTGCTGCCTTTCAGTTAATTCCAAAATGACTGCTCTTATAAATAGAAAATGACACTGAAAGCAGAAAGCATACAGACAAGCAAGATGATGGTTAACACAAAGACCAGGAGAGTGGTTCCCCTGCCCCGCCGTGGCAGGGAGAGGGAGAAGGAGGGATGTGATTGGGAAGGGGACACTGGTGGGAGCCCTAAGGTCCACTTAGTGGGTTTTTTTTTTTAACATCTTTATTGGAGTATCATTGCTTCACAGTGTTGTGTTAGTTTCTGCAGTACAACAAAGTGAATCAGCCATATGCATACATATATCCCCATATCCCCTCCCTCTTGTGTCTCCCTCCCACCCTCCTTATCCCACCCCTCTAGGTGGTCGCAAAGCACCGAGCTGATCTCCCTGTGGCATGCAGCTGCTTCCCACTAGCTATCTGTTTTACATTTGGTAGTGTATATATGTCAATACTGTCCTCTCACTTCGTCCCAGCTTACCCTTCCCCCTCCCTGTGCCCTCAGGTCCATTCTCTACATCTGTGTCTTTATTCCTGTCCTGCCCCTAGGTTCATCAGAACCATTTATTTTTAGATTCCGTATATATGTGTTAGCATACGGTATTTGTTTTTCTCTATCTGACTTACTTCACTCTGTATGACAGACTCTAGGTCCATCCACCTTACTTAGTGGGGTTTTTTAAAAGCTAGGTGGTGGGTTTATGGATGTCTGTTTTATTATTATCATTTAAACAATATTTATATACACTCCCTGTTACTATATTTTACAATAAAATATTTTAGGAGAAAAGCAAAAGGTAAAAACGCCCTCCCTCCCCAAAAAAGCCCTCCCCCCCCGAAACCTCTGAAAAAATGATTGACAAAAATGCTGAAATTTGCATAGAGTTGCAAAACTGCCCATGGTGCATCAAAGTTGGAGAGTGTGTATTCTTGGCCAAATCACTGTTTCAACCAGACTGTCCTGTCCACCAGCTCACTCAGCTGAATCATCTGGTGGCCTTGAAGCCATCCTCATCATGGCAGCCCCCCATGTGGAGCATTTTGGGGTACCCAGCCCCTGCTGGGCATGCTCCCTACTGAGCTCCTTAAATCTTACCAACAGCTTTCTAGGTACATGTCATCGGGCCTGCTTTACAGGTGAGGGACCGAAGTTCATTGAGTAAGTCTCCTGGACCCAGCTAGGAAGGGGCAGAGCTGGGATTTGAATCAAGATCTTTTGATGCTGAAATTGTGCCCTGCTGTATGCAGCAGCCTCACCCCAGGGGCCAGGCCCTTCAATATAATAACTAATGATATCCACACTTCACATGTATTATTTCATTTATCCTCACAGCCACCTTTTGTGTTAAGTACCCTTATTATTACTTCCATTATAGCACTAGGAAAACTGAGGCACAGAAAGGTTAATAAGTTGCCCCGGTTCACACCTCGGGTGAGTGTCAGAGGTGAGCTTTGAACCTAGGCAGCCTGTGCTGCCCTGCCAGGCCCATGGGGAGCACAGACGCCATGGACACAAGACAGAGCTGTGGCCCGGGGTCCACAGATGACCCCCAGGAACCAAAGGCCAGCAGGAAAGGATGGCTGGGGTTGGGGCATGCAGCAGGGAGATCTGCTCCCAGAGTGACACCAGCCCTATGCAATGAGCTGTGTCCGTCCCTCTTTGCCTAGCAGGACTGTGGCCCTTGGGAAGGTGCTGAGGACGTGGGCAGAACCAAACGGAGGCTAGAGCAAGCTCATAAATCCCTGCCTGGTGTGTCTGGGCCACAGGCTCAGACACTGGGCCCTCTTTGTCATTTGCTGTTGGCATGAGTTTGTCCCTGGCAAGAATGTGACGTTCATCACCTGTGCATCTCTGAGGAATGGATGGCTGGGGTTGGGGCATGCAGCAGGGAGATCTGCTCCCAGAGTGACACCAGCCCTATGCAATGAGCTGTGTCCGTCCCTCTTTGCCTAGCAGGACTGTGGCCCTTGGGAAGGTGCTGAGGACGTGGGCAGAACCAAACGGAGGCTAGAGCAAGCTCATAAATCCCTGCCTGGTGTGTCTGGGCCACAGGCTCAGACACTGGGCCCTCTTTGTCATTTGCTGTTGGCATGAGTTTGTCCCTGGCAAGAATGTGACGTTCATCACCTGTGCATCTCTGGGTGCCCCTGAGTGACTTTGGGAACGGGATCATAAAATGTGCTCAGACCCTGGGTGGGGGCTGCACCCTCTTACTGCCCCATCTCTGAACCTCAGTCAAATCAGGGGTGGGCTTGATGCTCTGAAAGCCCTTAGCTCACAGAGGCCTGGTCCCATCCTAGAAGCGCAGGGGGAAATGTTCCCAGTCCTGTCCTCGGGGAGCCCTGCACTTGATGGGCGAAGAGCTGGGATGGAAAAGGAAAAGGAGAAACAAGCAAAGGAAGGAGGAGGCTCTAGCTAGATTCATTCAGTCAACAAACATTTTTAAAGCACGTACTATGTGCCAGGGGTCATTTTAGGTGCTGAGGATACAGCCATGGACACGATAGCTTTGACTCCAGCAGGGAAGGCACAAGAGAAACAAGGAGGCAAATACATAAACACGAAGATAGGCGGTGGGTGGTCACTAATTCCTTAGGCGGGTCAGTGAAGGTCTCTCGGAGGAGGTGACATCTGCGCCGAGACCTGAAGGTTGAGGAGACTCAGGTGGAGGAAAGGAGAGGGGAGCTGGTGGGAGGGCCCACAGCACGGCAGGAAGCAGCTACTCCCACCTGCCTTCTCCCCCCTCCTCTGCGCCGGGCACGTCCATGATTCTAAAACTTGTTTCCCCTTTTCTCCCTTTTTGCTTCTCCCACAATAGCCCTGAGATCGAGATGGGGCGAATTAAAGTAGCCTGACCTAGAGCTGAGGAAACCGAGGCTGGAGATGAGAGGGGCTTGTACTGCATTCCTTTGTGCCCCAGTGCCAGGACCCCAGCAGGCCCCATACCCGGCCTGGCGCCCCTCAGGCCGGCCCCACTGTCCAGGATGTTCTTCAACCTCCAAGTCCAGGCAGGCGGCAGCCAGAGTGGAGTCAGGCCATGGGTACCGCTCCTCAGGGCACACGGGGCTAGAAACATGGGCCGCTGGGCAGGGCCTGGGAGGGATGGCGCCGGGGGCTGTGCGCCCGGCCCTGATTGGAACAAGGTGGCGGCCCTGGGAACCCAGCCGGGCTTCACTGATCTTGCCTGGTGTTCTAGCCACCGGGCGGGACCGGCACCGGGCAGGCTGCCGGTTTTCCCAGGTGTGGGAACACCCTGGGGGAATGGCCTTTCATGTGGCTGTGGGGTAGGCATGCTACCCAGCACGTGGGGGAGGCCAGGGCATCGGGGGCACGCTGGCAGTGTAGGGGCCTTCCGGAGACTTGGAACCCCACAGCCGGCCAATGTCAGGCTCCCGGAGACAGGGTCACGGACTCCAGGCTCTGAGACACTGCAAGAATGGTGGAATCTTTGTCATCGGAACTCACATTTATTGATTGTTCACTGTGTGCCAGGCACAGTGCTGAGCACTTTATACGGTTTAACTCCGTGCATCCTGGGTTCTATGATCCCCCCACTTACAGGTGGGGAGACTGAGTCTCATCAGAGTTAAGTAACATACCTAAGGTCACACAGTTATGAGGCTTTTGTCCTAGAATATAAGACCCCTAGAATCAGAGGGTCTTGGAGTGTGGAAAGCACAGCTGGTTGATATTGGGAAGACCTTGAAGATCCTTGAGTCCAACTCCCTTGAATCCCTTTTCCTTCTCATCTTGAGATACTTCTGAGGGGAGCTTGGCCTTTGATGTGAGTGTGTGTCAGCTTAGCAGAACAGGATGGTACCGGGGGCAGGGGTTGAGAGCAGTTGAGGTACAGGAGTGGGAAGGGCCATCACTGATTCTCCCCTTCCAATCAGCCCTATGGGGTTCTGCACGACTGCCCGCCACTCTTCCATCTGTGTCCTCATCTCTTTCCCCTCTTTCCTTCCCTCACCCCACTCCAGACACACTGGCCTCCTCGCTGGTCCTCAAACACACAATTATAACCCCACCACAGTGCCCTTGCACATGCTGTTCCCTCTGCCTGGAAAGCCTTTACATTCAGTCTGCATGGCTCAACTCCCCACCTCAGTCAGGTCCCTGACACCCCAGTGAGAGGCCCTCTTGGAGCCCCAGCAATAGGCAGAGTAATGGCTCCAAAAATGCCCACATCCCAACCACTGAAACTGAATATGTCACCTCACATGGCAAAAGGGACTTTGCAGATATGATGAAGGTTAAGGACTTTGAGATGGGGAGATTACTCTGGATTACCTGGGTGGGCCTAATACATCACAAGGGTCCTTACAAGTGGAAGAGGGAGACAGAAGAGGACAGTCAGAGGGAGACGTGAGGCGGAAAACTGATTGGGGAACCAGAGAGATGGCAGCATGAGAAGGACTTGGCCCAGTGTTGCTGGTTGTGAAGACAGAGGAAGGGGCCCCTAACCAAGGAAAGCAGATGGCCTTTAGAAGCCGGACAAGACGAGGAAATGGATTCTCCAGTGGCCTCCAGAAAGAAGCACAGCCCTGCCAACACCTTGCTCTTAGTGAGACTCACGTAGGCATTCTGAACCCCCAGATCTGTAAGATAATAAACGTATGTTGCTTTAAGCTACTGCATTTGTGGTGACTTGTTACAGCAGCAATAGGAAACTAATACATCCTTCCTCCCTGATTTATACTTATTTAGCACAGTTATCATTGCCTGATAAATTACACTTTCACTTACGAATTGTCTTTTCCCTCCCCCAGCACAAGAATGCCAACTCCAGGAGGGCAGGGTACTTTTTTTTTTTCATTTGGTTTCGCAGTCCCAGTTAGAGTTGCCATATTTAGCAAATAAAAATACAGAACGCCAAGTTAAATTGAATTTCAGATAAACAACAAATACTGTTTTAGTGTAAAGTTGTCCCAACGATTGCAGTCATTCATTGTTTATCCGAAATTCAACTAACTTGGGTGTCCTGTATTTTGTCTGGCAACTCTACTCCCAGTGCCTAAAAAAGTGCTTGAGATCATACTAGGATCTCAATAAATATCTGTTGTATGAGTGAAATAAATAAACGAATGAATAAACATTAAATTCTAGCTTAAAAATCCTTTTGGCTTCCAGAATTCCTACAGGATAAATAACAGCAAATAATGAAAGCAAACAGTTTCATGGCCCTTCCTATATACCAGGTACTGTTCTGAGTGCATTACAATTACTAACTTACTCAGTTCTTGCAGTAACCGAATGGGGTCATTAGCCCACTTTACGGATGAGGAAACTGAGGCCCACGAGTGGCAGAGCCAGGCAGTGCAGGGCCCTCGAAGACCCTGGCTCACAGAACATTCTAGCTTTATCTCCTAATTCACTTCCCTACACATAGTGGA
>NW_006786690.1:2590303-2603610 GCF_000442215.2 Lipotes vexillifer | reverse complement strand
CTACACATAGTGGATTCTTTCTCTCTTAATAGACCATGGTGCCTCTCTGAGGGGTGGCTTCCCCCTTTGCTCTGACTGCAGAACTCCTGCTCATACACCAAAGCCATGTCCTAATTCCCCTTCATTGTGAGACTGTCTCTGATGCTCCCAGGAGGACTTGGTCCCTTGTCTGAATGCACTGTATGTAAGGACTTGCTGTTTTGTCCTTTACTCCCCCAGACTATGACCTCCCTGAGGACAGAACTGAGTCATTTTCAGCTCTCTGGCCGAGGAACTTATAACTGAGCATGGCTCTAAGGGGCTTTCCAGAAGCATTTAAGGACCAATGAATGAATGAATGAGTGGTGAATGAATGAACGAACATCTTTCCCACTCTGGGCCTCAGTTTTAGAGTCTATGGAAGGGCAAGAACAGTCTCTAATCCCTACCCCCTCATCTCTTGAAACAAAACACATTTTTTGCTGATAATAAGAATAATACACATTCATTAAAGAAAAATTGGAAAATAATAAAATTACGCAGAAGAAAATTAAAGCCACCCATAACCCTGCCACCCAGAACAATTGTTAATATTTTGGTTTTCAGCCTTCTGGTATTCTTACTACATGTAAAGATTTTTTTTCTTCTCTCCCTCCCCCCTCCCTCTGTCTTTCCTTCTTTTCTTTTCTAACAGTGGGAAACTGTAGTCCATGTTTTGAACCTGCTTTTGAAACTCACCAACATACAGTGTGCATTTCCGCTTGATATTAATCCTCTCCCTGACGGCAGGCAACAAAACTACACTGATCGGGCACGGTGGGGGTAAGTGTGTGGAGAGACCCCCCTGCCCCAGTTCCAGCTGGACCACCGTGGTATTCCCTCGTGGTGAGCCCTTTGGGGTGTTCCTGGATCTCAGTTATGAAGACACTGCTAGAACACCCCAGTGTGGACGTCTTAGCCTCGTCCCTGGTTCCTCCCTTAGAACGTGTTCCAGGATGGGGAGCCTCGTGTGGGCACTCTTGGGCTCTCGACCCCACCTGCCTGCTGCTCCCCAGTCCCGCTCCTACCATTCGCCTTGGCTTTCTGGGCTTGGCAGGAAACTGTGGGAGTTATTTGACCTCCTCAGAAGAAAAACCCCCTCTACCTCCAAGGCCTCACTGGTTCCATCCAGGCTGAAGATACCCATTTATTTAGCCATTTGTCCACTTTATGGTCTAAGGCTCATGATTTCCATCTCAGACACTCGGTTCCAACTGAAACAGCCTCAGACATCTCTGAGGGTGCTCACGACCTCAGACCTGCATAGACATCATGGGTGTTAATAATTCAATGACTGAACTTACCTCATACCAGGCCCTGTGCATCTCTGTGCATCCCCACAATCACCCTTGGAAGTAGGAATGACTATCTCCCATCTTACAGATGAGAACACTGAGGGTCTGAGAACAAAGTGGCTTGGCCGAGCTCACAGAGCAGGGAAACAGGGCATCTGGGATTCACCCTAGGTTGGCCCGACTCAGTGTAAAGCTGACTCTTCTGCCCTCCAGGGGCTGCACCTGTGTAGACCACTGATTCTACCCTGAAGAGCTGTGAGCCTTGTAATCTGGGGGTGCAAAGACCTAGCCCCGCTGCCCCTGCTGCCTGCTACCTGATGGGGCAGAGTCCCAGCATCACCGGGAAGTAAGGAGAGAGCTTTGGCCTACAAGCTGGGTGGGCCAGATTCTGTCCGCTGTCCTGATGCTGTGTGTGCCCTCACCCTCTCCATCTGTAAAATGGGAGAGCAGGGACTCAGATGACAGCCTCCTGGGCATGCGGCTTCTCTGAGCACAGCCGTGGTGATACTCACCGCTGAGTCAAAGGAAGAGAGAACTCTTGTCAGACGGGCCACGTCATCAGAGGCAGCCAAGCCTGGTTCTTGCGGGGTTGGAGTGGGCAAGTCTCAGTCCTAGACCTGACAGCCCCAGATGGAGCCTACCCCCACCCCGCACAGCCCCGGCAGATGGGAGGCTATTTTTTAACCAACCCCACAGGAAGAAGAGGCCAGAAATGAGTTCAGGGGGTTAACCCAGGTCCCTGGGGACCCCTCCTATTTGCATCCTCTTTCCCCCACCAGCCAGGGAGCTGAGTGGACTTCACCTGGAGCTCCCTGGAGCCTTCCAGAGCTCCCAGCAGATCAGACTGTTGGAGCTGGAAGGTCCCCGTGTGGTCCCCGTGTGATAGGCAGGGAAACCGAAGCCCAGAGAGGTTGGACCAGGCCTGCTTTCCTCACCACCCCCTCTGCTGTGTGCTTCCACCTCCTCTGCCTCCACCTTCCTGGGGTGACCCAGGGCAAGCAAGACCCTCCTGTCTTGGCCTCAGTTTTCCCACTTGTCAGATCATGAGTCCCCTCTGGGCATCTCTGAAGCATCTCCCAGCTGGAGAACCTCCTTCTGAGCTGGGGCCTCCACTCTGTCCCATCAGTCCTGGGTTTCCCGGGAGGCTCGAGTAGCATCAGCCCTGTGGACAGGGGCCAGTGGCAGGTGTCTGGGGGCCTCGCAGGAAGAGGAGGAAATTCCTGGCCAGAGAAGCGGGGACCAGCCTGGGTAGGGGCAAAGCCGCTTCCCTTGCGGCCTCCCTCAGACCACACCACCAGGTGTACCTGGCCCCCACAGACAGGGGTTCCTGAAAAGTCGGGTGTCTGTCACAGTGGGTGCGGCCGCTGATGTGTGTTTGCCTCTGTGAGTGTTCACACGTACGTGGTGGGGGTGGGAGGAACATGGGGGCCAGTGTGCACACGGGCCTGGGGGGACCAGACTTTGGTTGCTGAACAGGGGCAGCTTGTGTCAGGCCCTACCACAACCACAGGTCCCACCCAGAACCCCTTGGCTGGGGCTGGTCTAACCTGAAGGTGGAATGCACGTGGGGGAGGGGTGCATGCAGGGCAGTTGTACGGGGGGGAGGGGCACATGTGACGAGGGGGTGTATGTGGGGGAGGTATGCATGTGGGGGAGGTTTGCATGTGGGGGAGGGGGGCACGCTGGGCCCAGAGCCCCCGTGCTGTCGGGCTCTGCAGGAGCCGGGACCCCAGTGAAGGTCTGAGGGGAGCTGACTCTGACTTGCCTCCTTTTTATTGTCTGTTTAAAACAACACTGTTAATAAATAGCATTAATTGAGGGTCTCGCATAACACACCCCTGGCCCCGTGATACAAGTAGAATGAGCACAATGAAAAAACTTGTACAAATACAGAAAAACACCTAAAAAATGTTGACGCCTGAAATCTTAGAGCCAGAGTGAATACCATGCATCTTTGAGGAGGAAGGTGTCTCTAGAGCCTCTTGATATAAATCATCTTAATTCTCATACCCTGAGCATTTTACTGGGGCCGGGGGCGGAGCTAAGCACTTGAAATACTGTCTTAGTTAATTGTCTGAACTGTTGTTCTCTCCTTTGTACAGATGAGGAAACTGAGGGAAAGGGAGCTTAAATATGACCCTCGGGGAGTAAGTGGTGGAGCTAAGATTCGAACCCAGGTCTGGCTCATTTGCAAGTGCAGATCCTCCCGGGGTCCAGGGCTCGGCTCCCCTGGGAAAACTGTGTTCACTCATTCATTCCTCCAGCGGATTTACTGAGCACTCCGAGGAGCCAGATCTAGCTCAGCACTGGGGACTTGGCCTTGAACAAGACAGACAGGCCCTAATCGGAGCCCCTAAATGGTCACAGACTGAGCCCCATCCCTTACCACAGCTTGACCCCCTACGAGCTGTAGTCCCGCCTCCCCCAGTCAGCAGGGGCCTTTACGAGCTTTTCATGGGCCACAATGTGTTCAAAAGCCAAGGCCGGGTGCCTGCCTCACCAGTCCACTGTCTGCTAGGGCAGGGAGGCCCTCAGGAGCCCACTTACTGCCCCAGGCCCACCACTCTGGGCCAAGCCTCCTTGGGGCAGGGGGCTGCGTGCTGGCCTGGGGCCTGCCCGGGCAGGGGGCAGAGAAGCCCAGCTCCCCTCTTGCCTTGCCCGAAGGGCAAGCCTCCACGCAGAGCATGGGGCCACCCCGGACTCTGAGCTGGTGTGCACCCCCCTGCAGCCCCTTTTTAGCCAAAGATAAAGGTATTAAGAATGTCGAGAGGCAACCGCAGAGCGTTAAACGCAAGTGTGGGGACCTTCTGAGCTTGGAGCCCTGCAGCACCCCATGGGTTACAGCTCATGAAGTTGGCCCTGCCTGAGGGAGGGACCCAGCTCAGATGGGAGGGTCAGTCACCCAACTTCCACCCCAGCAACAAAGCCCCTGACATGCAGGGGTGCAGGGGGAGTGTGGGTGTGTGTGCCCAGCACGTGTACTTAGGAGCTGCCTTTTGTGCACTAGGCTGTGCCCATGGGGGACACCGTGGCAGTGGTGAGCAGAGCCTGGGATTGAACCCCAGCTCCACCACCTACAAACTTTGGGAACTTAGGCAAGTGACTTCACTTCTCTGGGCCTCACTTTCCTCCTCTGCAAAATGGGGACAAAAGTACCAACTGCTTGGGTTTGTCAGAGTTAGTAGTGATTATATCAAGTGCTGAGCCCAGTATTGGCACGAGTCAATTTCAGAGGTGACCCAGGGCAGAGGAATATACCCCCCGGTAAGCAAGGGGTTCCATGAATAGGGCCAGAGGCATGTCTGTGTGTGCCCCTCACTCCACACGGAGGACCCAAGAGGGGAATTCCAGAGGACTGCTGCAGGCAGTAGGCTTGGGGCGTGATGCTGGATCACACAGAACCTACACTAGGTGGGAGGGACCCCTGGGAAAGCTGGGCGTCCCAGGGAGAGGAGCCCAGAGGGAGAGGCCCCCACCAAAATGCTCAAAGTGCTGTTATGAGAGGTATAGCAGGGGACCCTCCCTGCCAAATGAGAAAGGAGCCCTTTGCTTGTGCCATGCGTGGACTGGGCCAGCTGTGGGATTTGGGCTTGGCTCCTTGGAGTGCTCTCTGAGCTTAACTTTGGCTCAACTTACGCCCTCCCCCGACCCTCCCCGCTCCCACTGCTCCATGCCTCAGTTTCCCCAACTGTGCGCTGAGGAAGGAGAGGACCACCATACATCAAGTGCTTTCTAAGTAGACCGTGCAATGTGTTTTACAAACCTCCCTCTCTTGGTCTTCAAATGATTACTGGCCCATTTCTCAGAGGAGGAAACTGAAGCCCAGAAATGGCAATGACTCACCCAGCAAGAAAGCAGCAGAGCTGATCCTGACTGGCCAGGCTCGTGGAAGTGCCGCCAGCCCTTCCCAGGAAGGAGGCCAGTGGAAGCCAAGGGATGTTCCTTTATCTGGGAAAACATCAGTTAACTCAGAGCTAATGTGCTGCGGTGAGGTGCACAGGCTCCGGATGCAGGTTTGAACCTCAGGTGGGTGATCCTGGGCAGGTGGTTTAACCTCTCTGGGCTTCAGTTTTCTCATGGATAAAACAGGCTTAATAATAGCACTCATTTTGTAGGGTTGTGAGGATCGAGTGAGCAAAGATTTGTAAGGAACTTAGTGCCTGGCATACAGTAAGAGCCATGTAAGTGTTGACTGCCAATGTGACTATTTAAGAGTTGAATTGTCATAATTTATATTTTCTAGATAATTATGCACTTATTAATTCCAATTTTGTACTTTTCCTTTTGCATTTAGGATCCAGCAAATTTCCCCTTCAAGTTGCATACAATTTCTGCTCCCACAGGCCTGCATGGTGGATTTAATAGCTTTCCCTAGAGCAGCTTTTCCCAAAGTGGGCTCTCAACACACCAGCTCCTTCAAGAAGCCAGTGTTCGTTAGCATATCAAAGGCTCTGAAAAGTCCTGCCCTAAAACCCTCTGTGGAACACTGCTTGATACCATCATTCCTGATCTTATCTGGTCACGGAGCCCCCTTTGTTTCTCTTTTTTAAATTAATTTTTATCGGAGTATAGCTACTTTACAATGTTGTGTTAGTTTCTGCTGTGCAGCAAAGTGAATCAGTTATACATATACATATATCCACTCTTTTTTAGATTCCCTTCCTATTTAGGTCACACCACAGAGCACTGAGTAGAGTTCTCTGTGCTATACAGTAGGTTCTCATTAGTTATCCATTTTTTGTTTGTTTGTTTGTTTGTTTTGGGGGGGGCACGTGGGCCTCTCACTGTTGTGGCCTCTCCCGTTGCGGAGCACAGGCTCCCGACGCGCAGGCTCAGCGGCCATGGCTCACGGGCCCAGCCGCTCCGCGGCATGTGGGATCTTCCCGGACCGGGGCACGAACCCGTGTCCCCTGCACCGGCAGGCGGACTCTCAACCGCTGCGCCACCAGGGAAGCCCTAGTTATCCATTTTATATATAGTAGTGTGTATATGTCAATCCCAATCTCCCAATTCATTCCACCCTCCCTTCCCCCCTTGGTAACCTTAAGCTTGTTTTCTACATCTGTGACTCTATTTCTGCTTTGTAAATAAGTTCATCTGTTCCATTTTTCTAGATTCCACATATAAGCAATATTATACGATATTTGTCTCTCCCTTTCTGACTACTACACTCTGTATGACAATCTCTAGGTCTATCCGTGTCGCTGCAAATGGCATTATTTCATTCCTTTTTATGAGCCCCCTTTATTCCTGCTCAACACCTGATAACATCTGCTGAACACACGCTGGGAGATGCCCCACTCATTTCCTGGTTTCTAGGAAATGGCAGAGCTGTGAGCGGCGCCCCTCACAGAGACGAGTGGTTCCACCTCTACAGACATCATCTCTAGTAACTTGCTTCCATTTCTCAGCTGGTTCCCTGTGTTCTCATCATCACTGTCTGATTCAGTCCCCACAGCATCCTGGCGAGGTCAGTAGCATCAATATCCCCATCTCACAGGTGAGGAAAATGAGGTCACGGGGTTAAGTGGCCACACAGCCAGTAAGTGGCAGATATGGGAGGCAAACCCACAACTTCTGATTCTAAACCCCACATTCTTTCTTCTGTACGTTGATAAGAAAAATAAAAATAGATCTCATTCTGCCAGGATCAATCTTCCCTGGTGATATGCTTTTAAAAATCTAAAGCCTTTTTTTCCCCTATAGCATGGAATATATTACAAACTTAAATCTTCAGCAGCTTTCTTCTGCTTACAAAAGCAATCCATGATGGTTGGGTATAAAACTTTTCAAACATTTTGAGTTGGAAAATGAAAAACTCCATAACCTCACCTCAAGAGATAACCTGGGTTAAACAGTTGGTCATACACTCTTCTAGATCTGGATGGTCCAACATGTGCTATTTAAATTAAAATAATTAAAATAAAATAATATTAAAAATTCAGTCTCTCAGTCACACTCGTTGTGGACCTGGGTGGGCACATTTCAAGTACTCAGTATTCACACGCAGTGAATGGCTACAGTATCGGGCAGTAGAGACAGAACATTTTCATCATCACAGAAAGTTCTATTGGACAGCATTGCTCCAGACTCTCCCAAGACATATCCTGACATATATGCATAATGATTGTTAATATTTTTGGTGAAGTTCCTGGATATGTCATAAGTCTCCGAATGGCCTCACCCATAAAGGGAAGAGACCCTCTAGAGGCAAAAACCAGACACAGGGAAAAACAGTCTAGACAGAAGTACACTGAATGTTAGTGGTTTTCTCTGGGTGTTGAGTTTACAGAGTTTATTTTTAAATTTCCTAGGTCCTTCAGGTGATCTACAACCTAAAATGCCGGTGGGGTGGGGATGTCGGGTGGATTTATGTTTTCCCTAAAGTTCTTGCTGGTTCTAAAAGCTTCAAGGTATGCTCTTGCCCAAGGCTTAATTTATTATCATTGTTTTTAAAATTGTGGACTCGTGAAGAATGGAGGCCTGCACAAGTCAAAGGAATGAAGCACAAAAGAAGGAGAGGCAGACAGAGGTTCATTTTCAGGCCAGGGCCCCTCCAGCCTAGGGCTGCTTTAGGCAGGGCTGGCTTCACGGGCCTGCAGGCCAAGCAGTCACACAGGCTCCCTTGCTTAGAAGAGTCCCACGCTTGCTTTCATGCTCTGCAGTTGCCATCTTGAAATTCCTAATGATTTTTGACCAAGCGGCTCTGCATTTTCCTTTTGCACTGTGCCCTGCAAATTGTGTCGCCGGCACTAGTCCCGGGTTCTCCTGGGGATGGGTCTCGTTTTGGCTGCTCTGACTTGTCCTCCTCAGACCACAGACGATCCCATCCGTGGCGCACTCTATGTGCCTGAGAAAAAGTTTGCTTTCGTTGCTGAGGTGTGTGTCTAGAGAGTGATAAAAATAGGGCTTGCAAGCAGGTGTGGGAGGGCCCCTGTGGTCTGTGTTCACACACTTACGTGCACTCAAGGCGCACGTCTACACTGGCCTGTTTCAGAGAGCGGCCTGGTGCATCACAGGATGCTCTGCCCCACATCACTGCCCAGCCTGGAACCTGCCTGGACCCCCACTGCCTTGAAGGCCATGCGCAACCTCTAGGCCTGGCTCAACTTCCTTCCAGTCTCTTCTCCCTCAACATCGCCACAGGACCCACAGGCCCTCCCATTTCTAAGCAAATCCTCTCTACGTGGGTCCTTCTTCCATACCTTTGTCCACATGCTATTAATTCTGCTTGGACTCCCCAGTGTTCCTTCCTTCCCAGATCTACCTGTCTCAGATTCTACCCTTTCTGGGAAGCCTTCTGGAATTATTTGAGAAGGGCCTGAAGGTACTCTAATTGCATAGAAGAAAATATGAATCACCTTGCCTGGAGGAATCAGGAAGGGCTCCAAGGAGGTGGTGAGCCTGGGCCTTTAAGAAGAGATGTCTGCCAGGTAGAAAAAGGAGAGTTTTGTCAGGCTGGCTTTGATATCAGACAGATTCTGACATGAATTTGGGCTTCACCGGTTACTAGCTACATGACATTGGGTGAGTTACTTCCCTTTGCTGAGCCTCAGTTTCCTCATCTGTAAGATGGGGATAATATTGATAACACCTACTACACGGATTAGAGATTAACTGATTAATTGAAATTAGAACCACCACAGTGCCTGGCACACAGCAAGTCATCAACAAACATGATTCCCCTCTCCCTTCCTCAGTGTCTTCCTTCTGTGAAATGTTAGTGTCCATTGCCCGTTGCTCTGGGTCTGTCTGTTTATTCATCTCTGCAATGGAGGTAGTGGTGCCCAGCACACGGAGCTGTGACGAGGGTTCTATGGGGTGATGGGAAGTTACAGAAGTCCCAGGAGCCTGAGATTCTACATCGATAGGAAGGGCATAAGCCAAAGGGGTGCTGGCCTTTCTCACTGGGGCACTTTCCTGAGGCAAACTTTCCACACATCACGAGGATGTCAGCTCCAGGAGGTCAGGCACCTGTGTCTGTTTTGTCTGCTCCTGAATCCTCAGTGCCCAGGACAGTGTTTGGCATGCAGGTGATGCTCAATAAATGTCCATTGAATGATCAGCAGCACCAATTGGCCCACATCACACCCCAAGTCCTGGGCACTGGGAATGGGAGAATCCAGGAAAACCAGCCCTTTCCACGGAAAACTGTCTTCAGATTGGGACCACAACACAGGCCACAAGCATTTCCCAAGCACCTGCTGTATGCATGGCTCTGCCCAGCCCAGGGAAGACCCTTGCTCCACAGCCAGATAGGGAGAGATAGGGAGCGCCGGGGAGGAAGATGACTGACACAGCGATTTGGGAAGAGGAAGAGAGACGAGGGGCGGCCGGTGGGGCCTTGGCTGGGCAGGAGCAGGCCGACCCCTTGCTGCAGCCCCGGCTGATGGGAGGCCCAGCTCACCTGCTCCTGGGAGTGTGGGGCTGCCTCTTCCTCTTCCTTGTTTTGAAAAAAAATGTTTCCCCTAAATTTACAAGTAATACATGTTCAGTGTTTAGCAGTTTGGAAAACCTACAAAAATCACCAAGACAATTAGAAATAAAGGCTCCCTGCCATCACTGCATCATGTAGCACTAACTACAACATTTTCGTGCTGTCCTTCCAGTCTTTTTTCTAAGGTGGCCTTGTTCCCAGAGGCGGCTTCCTCTGCCTGCCCGGAAAGGGATATGCCTGCGGTACAGGGGAGAGCCAGGCTCAATCCATGAGCCCCTGCCACCCCTAACGTGGGGCTCCAACCATGCTAGCCATGATGCATCTTCCTAAGATATGAGGGAGCCCAGAGCTGTGGGTGAGGCCTCAGCAGGGCTTCCTCCATGGGGGGTAATGGGGGGGGGCAGAACTCGGGTTCAGTGAGGGAGGACGGAATGGAAGTCCTCAAGGTGGGGGCACTTCTTGGGGCCATGTAGTGTTGGCCTTTAGCCACTGGGCACCCGGGCGAGTTGAGTCTGGGGCAGGGGCATGACCAAAATGGACCTCCCTTCTCCCCATGCCCTTTCTTTTCAGCCCCTTTCATTTGAGCGCCCCAAGTTTTCCTTCCCTTACCACCTTCTACTTGCTGTACACCCAGCCGCTGTTCTCTTAACAAAGGTGAGCAGATCAGTGAACTCACTGGCACTGGACTCTGCGTTCTAAAAATAGCCCAGCCGGCAATGCTTCACCGCAGAGGGGCCGAGTGCCGTGGTGGAATTTAAGTCCACCAGGGTCCACTTTCAGTGTCACACAATGAAGGATGTCCTGGGGGGCTGACTTCGGTCACCCCTGCGAATCATAAGTTATGGCATCCGCCCTTTCCGCCCACACGTAAGTCTGAACGTTTTGCCAAAAACACTTTTCCCAGACGCGAAAGAAAACCCCAAAGAGGAACCTAACCCTTCACACGGCTGCACCAATTGGATGTGAGAGCCCAGGCACCCACCAGCAAGCGTTTCAAAGAACGAGCCAGACGGCAAAGGGGAAGTGAGGGGAGAAGCTGGAACCCTCCCTGGAGGTCAGTGTTGGTCCATCTATTCATTGGTCCTTTCACCCTCTGTCTCCTCCCTCCTCTTAGCAAGAAGCGCTGAGCCTGACCTGCTCCCAGGAGCACCCCACCCGACAGGAGGGGGTGGGGGGAGTGAGGGCGGGGGCAGGGCTCTCCTGAGGCCTGGAGGGGAGAAGCGGGGAACCCAGGAAGGCTCCCCAGAGGGGGCGGCCTTTAGGCTGGGTCTCTTTTTTTTTTTTAAACATCTTTATTGGAGTATAATTGCTTTACAATGGTGTGTTAGTTTCTGCTTTATAACAAAGTGAATCAGTTATACATATACGTATGTTCCCATATCTCCTCCCTCTTGCGTCTCCCTCCCTCCCACCCTCCCTATCCCACCCCTCTAGGTGGTCACAAAGCACAGAGCTGATCTCCCTGTGCTATGCGGCTGCTTCCCACTAGCTATTTTGCATTTGGTAGTGTATGTAGTCCATGCCACTCTCTCACTTTGTCCCAGCTTACCCTTCCCCCTCCCCGTATCCTCAAGTCCATTCTCTAGTAGGTCTGCGTCTTTATTCCTGTCTTGCCCCTAGGTTCTTCATGACCATTTTTTGGTTTGTTTTTTAGATTCCATATATATGAGTTAGCATATGGTATTTGTTTTTCTCTTTCTGACTTACTTCACTCTGTATGACAGACTCTAGGTCCATCCACCTCACTGCAAATAACTCAATTTCGTTTCTTTTTATGGCTGAGTAATATTCCATTGTATATATGTTAGGCTGGGTCTTGAGAGGAGAGAGGCAGGTTTCTCACCTTCCCCATCCTGTTCAGAGTCAGACTCTTTTGCCCAGGAGGAGCAGGAACATGAAATAGTCATAATTTCCATAATTATGGAGGTCTTGCCTCTGCACCAAGCCCTATATTAAGTACGTAATATACACGATCTCATTAACCCACCCAACACATCTTGAGATGGCTACCGTTTGTTCTCCCGATTGTACAGATGAGAAAACTGAGTTCAGAGAGGCGAGGCACTTTGTCCGAGACCGCAGAGTGAGGAAATGACGGGGCCTGGCTGCAGCCTGGGCTTGTAACTAACTGCATTTCATGTGGCCTCTTCCCCAGAGGACACCTCTTCTCCATCCCCATCTCTGGGAGCCATTGACAAGGGGCCTGACAGTCCCGCTACAGTCTCCCCCATGCTTACCTCTCTCCAGCACTGAGAACACCAGGCGGTTCATGCTGGAGATGGAGCAATGGGGTGATACGTGGGAACATCTGCTGGGTGGCAAGGGAACGAACGTGGGGAGGCAGCGGGGCCGAGGGACTCAAAGAGGTGGCCGTGCTGAGTGAGCACTTGCTATAGACCAGTGCCGTGCACAGGGCTTCAGGGCAAGGTCACATTCTCCCTTGCAACCACTCTAGTCCCATCTTATAGAGGAGGAAAGAGACTCAAAGAGGTGAATTAACATGTTGGGTCACCCAGGCTATCTAACAGCTTAAACCTGTCTTGACTCTTAAACTGTATGCGAGCCTGGTCCCCGAGTAGCTGAGAAAAGTTGGTGTTCCTGCTACGGAATTCGACTTCACACAAGACCACACATCTCTTTGGACCTCAGTTTCCCCATATAAACCGAGGCGGAGGCACTCTGCCTGCCAGCTCCGACATTCTCCTGGATTCACTCACTGTTCTTGCTTCTTGTGGAGTCTCCGGGTATGACAAGTCTCACTCCTAGCCTCAGTGCCACAATTCCCAGCCCAGCTGTGGCCCTCCAGGAAGTGCTGTTTCAAGGCGGGTGATGGAGGGCTCATGTTCCAAATCCACTGAGGGATAAAGCCCTCCCTTCCTACCTCCCTCCGTCCCCTTCCAGCACGTAAGGCAGGCTACTGGGCACCAAGTGGGGAGTGACTGGCTGATCCCCCAGGCTGGCCTGGGCCCGGAAGCTCCCAGGAGGCCAGGGCTCCCTGGTGGCCACAGGTAGTCCCAGGGAAAACCCCTGGCAGAGGGGTGTTTGAGCTCAGTCTTGAAGATTGGGTGAGACTCCTCAGCTGCCAGCTGGGTACCCGCCCGCTTGGTGGATTTGAGGAAGGGTCTGCAGATGAGGCATCCCCAGGAGACGGAAGTAGGAGCTGGTGTTGAGGCCGCCCCACCGAAGCCTGAGCCCAGAGCCCAGGTTCCCCGCCTTTGGAGGAGTCTGGACTGGCTCAGAGGCGAGGCTGGGGTCAGGGGATGCTTCTGCCTCCCTTCCCTAGGAGGCTTCTCGAAGGTCAGGTTCGCAGGCCCTGTTGCTCAGGGGCATCTGACTCCTGGCCGCTCTCCGGTAGCCGAGGGGGCCTCAGCTTTGATGCCGCCACCTCAAGACTGAGGCGTCAATGGGCTCTCTATGTGACCAGTGGGGCCGCTGGGGGCCGCCGGCCGCCGTCGTGGGCGTGGGTGAGGCCTGGACACACAGTCCCACTGTGTGGGGCCGGCTCATGCCCGCCCAGACCCTGTGGCCAGTGGGGGACTCCCAGGAATGCACTTCCC
>NW_006786690.1:2580678-2590012 GCF_000442215.2 Lipotes vexillifer | reverse complement strand
GCCCTTCCCGCCTGGGGGGCAGTGTGGACTGGCAGGGTGGTCTGGGGAGATGGGCGTGTGCAGGGCGGCCTCAGGAGCCGCCGTCAAAGGGCCCCGGCAGAGGTGGCGCCAGGCAAGCGCCAGAGTGGCTGTGGGTGGCTGGCGGGCAGCCCCTTCATCTCCCAGGGTCACGGGGGAGGGGAGGCGGCCAAGGGCGCTCTACCCAGGGTGACAAACCATCCTGGGGTGCCCGGGACTCGGGAGAGTCCCCTGTTGTTTAGACACTGCCCAGAGCTGAGCACAGGACACGGTGAGTGACCTCTCTGGTCGTGTCAGCTCTCCCGACATCCAGTGACCTCTGAGTCAGACCCGCCAGGCTAGACCTGCCCAGGGCCGTTCTGTGAGGCCTGCCTCACACCTGAGAGGCCGCTTCCCATTCCTTCCAGGTGTCTTCAGTGGTGCAGCTGCCCACCGCTGCTCAGAGAACTCTGGCCAGACAGGCCCGTCCTGGTCCCCTTCTAGCACCTCACCGTGCATGGTACCCCCAGCCATCCCAGGAGGTGCCCACAGTCATCTCATCCTTTCCTGCCTCTGCATCTTTGCCCACCCAGGCCATTGCCTCTGCCTGGGACATCCTTTCCCCGTCTGTCACCCCCTCACCCTGTAAGGCCCAGCTCCAGGAGGACTGTCCTTTCCTCCCCAAGGCTGACCAGTGCCCCCTCTCTGATCCCCCAGCCCCCTGTTCTTTGTGCCTTATAAATTTATCACACCCCAGTGCAATTTTCAGTTTACCTGTCTCTTTCCACACCAGACTGTGACCTCTTCAAGGGTGGAGAGCCTGACCTAGTCACCCTTGTACCTGAGCTCCCAGCACAAGGCCAGGCTCCTGATAATTTAAAAAATGAAGGCATTTATTGAGCACTTACTCTATGCCAGGCACCCTGCTCATTTAATTCTCTACAGAGCCCATGAACTTGGTGTAATCATCTTTCCCATTTTACAGATGGGGAAACGGACACACAGAGAGGTGAAGTGGCTCACCCCGGCGAAGGGCAGAGCCAGGACTTGAGCCTGGAGGGTCTGATTCCAGAGCCCAGCTTGAATCTCCGTATCTACTCCTTGATAAGCTTTTGTGGAATTACTGAATAAAGGAAAACCTTTATCTCCCTGAGTCTCCCAATTCCTGCATGTGGCAGCTTAGACCCATTTCCTCCAGTTCCCTCCCTGGAGGGGTGCCCTCCCTCAGTGTCCTGGGGAGAGTGCTTTTGCCATTGGGGGTGCAGTTTGAGGGTGCTGTGAGAGGGACCTGCTGCAAGGGGGATGCCCCCAGGGGGTCCAGAGAAGGGCCTCGTGGGGCAGATCAAGGATAAAGGAGCTGGCCCTCCATGGGTTGTGGACGGGCCCTTGGGCAGCATCAAGGCCGTTGCCCACATTTGTCAGGTGGGGAAACTGAGGCCCAGAGACCGGAAGGGACTCGCCCATAGTCACACAGTGTACCATTAGGCCTCAGCTTCCGCATTTGTCAAAGAAGAGAATATTCGTACCCTTTCTCCTACCTGGGAGAGTCCCGGAGAAGAGATGGGAGAAGGTGGTGAATTGCTCAGGGCACAGGGCACCCCAGGAGCCCCCTTTGGCCTCTCCGTGCCTGGAATTCTGCCGTCAGCCTGCCAGCTCTGTGGGGTAAGCATCACCCTCTTCATGCCTCCTCCTCACCCTCTACTTTGTGTGGGAATCAAATGCCTCTTCACGCTCTCCCCAGACCTCTCTGTCACAGGGAACTGAGAGCAGTTCTGGAATCGGGAACCCAACCTTAAAAGCTCTCGAGGGGCACTGATGTCGTGAGACCCGCTGGCTCCACTGCCTCCGGCTGGGACCATAGGCCTGCATTCACGGGGGTCCGTGAACTCAGGCGGGAAACACGTGACAGCTCTCCTTTCACTGACCTCTAACTAAAATTTAGCATCTTGTGCCACGGTGATTTTGTCACCCATGGAAATCACAGATATTCTCCAGTCTCATCAGGGCTGTCACGGATTCTCTTGAAATACCATGTATGCCCATTCGTGCTGCATTATGGCCTTTACTATCTCCACTGAGAGGCCCATGATCACGGAGTCACAGACTTGCTCTTTTATAGTTGGATAACTGCATTTCCATAGATTTGGGGGTTTTTTCATAGTTCTTTGTATTTTGTTTTATGCGTTTAAAAATTCGATTCTGAGGAGTCCATAGGCTTCCTGAGACTCCAGAAAGGTCTGTGGTTCAGGGCAGGTTAAGGACCCTACATGGCACAGCATGTAGCCGAGCACTGCAGGACCCAGAGGCTGGATCGCTTTGGGGACAGAATTGGCAGCTGCAGCCCTTTGAGCCTCCAGAGACAGAATTTGGTAGACAGATCCCCCGAAGTGAGCAGAATGTGGGGGACAGAGCTGGGCAGGAGAGAGGGGGCCAGACAATGGGGACAGAACACGGAGCTGCAGGGAAAGCCTCAGACCCCAGACCCTAAGGCCTCCCCCGGACCCTGGCTTACAAGACACATCTGCATCCCTGCCCACCAGGGATCAGCCCGCTCTGTGCACACAGCCGGCCCAAAGCCACCAGCTCTCCTTTTCCTCTCCCTCTATGTCACCGTTTACCATCTCTCGGGCCTCATGGCATCAGGAGCCCATCCTAGGTGGGTGGCCCTTTAGTCCTGTCTCCCAAGTTTCCTTTGTTTTAAACTCGACATTTCTCCATCTTGCTCACGGAGGGGGAAATACAGATTACAAAGACCCAGCAAGTGGTTTTTATAAACTCTTATTTTCTTGCCACAGAACTGCCTTTAATTAGCTCCGAGGACTACAAAGGGAACAGCGTTATAATAGGAGCCGCTTGAAGGAAGGAGCCCATGGCGCTCGGCTCCCAGACCTCGGGCTGCTGCTGGTCACCAGCCACAGGCAGGTCTGACGGGAGCTCCCCTGCCTCTCCCCACTCAGCCCCCACATGCGGCCACACAGGCTGCCTCAGCTTCTCTCCAGGGAGGAGGAATGGGTCCAGCCCTCAGACAAGCCCTCGCAGAAACCTCTGGACAATAGGCACCTAAATGTGCCTCAGTCCCTGCCCAGAGCTGGCTGCCCAAGGACTGGCGCAGAGTCACGTGTTAGCTCACAGCAGGACAGGCAGATGGGCAGAAGGGCAGATGGACAGTCAGACCGACTTCTGTGTCTCAGCCGATCACCTCAGCTGAGAAAAGGCAATGCCAGGCCCCCAGACCCTGGAGTTCTGGCTGCCACTCAGTCCTTCTATCCTGGAGGAGGACTCATCTCCGTGTATAACCCAGAGGCACTGCCCTCATACACAGTCCGTTCCCAGCCTCAGGCAATCAGAATGTCACAGCCAGAGGGGCCTCCATTTGGGGCACAGAGAGGTTAAGTAACTTGTCTAAGGCTGCTCAGCAAGGTCTCCACTGAGCTGGGACTCAAACTCAGGGCCTCTTGACCTCCAGTCTCAGGTGCCACAGCCCCCTCTGGGCCCCTGCTAGCAGGGAGGAAGGCAGCAGGGGGGCCAGACAGAGGCAGGAACAGTCTCCCCCCGAGTTCTAGCATCAATCAGAGGTTTCAAGTGGGGGATCCCAGGACCCCATCCTTTTTGAGGCACGTAACTCCGACCTCCGGGTTCCTCTAGGCCACAAATAGAGGCAGAAGCCACCCAGAAACACTTATTTCTACCCGGGACCAAGTCCATAAGCCTTCCCGAGGCCTGCTCCCTCAACTTCAATCCAGTTTCAAGGCCACGCAGAGCTGCATGAGTTCCAACAAAAGCCTGTAGCCGCTTCCTCCCTCTGCTTCCCTCACCCCAGGGATTATTCAGAAAATGCAATGCAGGAGAAGTCCTCGGGAAGGTCTCTAGATCCGAAGGTGTAGACTTGCCCCCTGCCTGCTCCACGGCTCTGCTCAGAAGCTGGCTGGGCTCTGGGGGATCAGAGTATCTGAGTGTCTGCCTGAGCACAGGTAGAGGGTCTGAGCTCTCTGGATGGGCCAGGGGCTGGGGCAGCTGGGCTCAGGAGCCCTGATGGTGAGGCAGGAAGCCTCGGGTCACAGGGACACCCCCGTGTCCTCTCCACCCCACGACCCTCCAAGGTCTGGCCTTTGAGGTCTTGAGGTCTTGTGGTATCCATGGCGCCCACCACGAACAGTCCCCACCAGCTGAGCATGAAAGTCCACAAGGATGCTCCACTGCAGGAGACCACGGAGGCCACCAAGCCCTCTTCCCACCTCAGGCTTTCAGAAGCCAGCGGATTTAGGTAGTCAGCCCGGGCACTTGAAAGCAGTCAGGGTGGAGGGTCGCGGTCCGGGGCCCAGCCACAGCTCCCCACCCGAAAGGGGGATCATTACTCACCGCGGATGAAGGTCGGCGAGTAGGTCGGGAAGGAATCGAAGATGCTGTTCGATGCCATGCCCCGCTCTGAGGAAGGCGAGGTTTCAACCCTTCAGGGAGTTAGGTTGGGATTGACTTGGTTGGCTGTTGTTTTATTTTTTCCTAGCTACTTTTGAAAATAAAGGTGGGGGGGGCTGCTGCTTTTTGTTTGTTTTTTTCGTTTTGTCCCTTTATTCCCCCTACTGCTATGAAAAAGGAAAAAGCAAAGAACGCGAGAGTGTGTGTGTGAGCGAGAGAGAAAAAAAAATCCCCAAGGAAAGTAAGTTTCTGTTTGTACCCAAGAATTTGGATTCCAGGTCCCACAGGAATGTCTCGCCACAAATTTTCAACAGAAGCGTATGCAGAGTGTATCATTAGATGACGGGAAGGGGCCTTTGGCAGCCAGGGCAGGAGTCGCAGGGCAGTGAGAGCAGAGCCAGCCCAGTATCGAGCGCCACGGGAATGAATGAATGAGGCTCGCCCCCGGCAGAGCTCAGCTCAGTGGGTGCGAGGGCGGCCCGGGGGTGGGAGAACGGGGAGCCAACCAGCTCCAGCGCAGGGCACTGAAGGCGGCTGAGGGCCTGGCCTTGTGGTTCTGTGGTTGAGGGACCAGGCCTTCATGGTGTCAACCCGACCTCAGCTCACAGGATGCAAGAAGTCAGCTCGCGGCCTTGGCCCATTGGCTGGGCGGTGGTCACCTGGGCCGTGATGTCACAGCCTCTTAGAAGATCTTGTGGCTGCCTCTCTCTCTTTTTAGAAAAAAAAGAAGAAGAAGAAGAAAGAAAGAGAAAGAGAGAACAAAAAGGGATAGCTTTTATTTGTGGAGCTGGCCTCAGCACGCGGCCCAGAAGCAGAACTGGAAGCAGCTGGAGAGGGAGTGGCGTTGGGGGGCGCGGTTTGGATCCTGTGGGAGACCCCTTTTTAATTAAGGCCAGTGTTGGCCCGGGCAGCCAGGAGCCCTGCAGGCCCCGCACTGGGCGCCGGGAGCCCGGATCCCCTCCAGGCCCCCCACCCTGGGCTGCGTGTGGCTCTCACGCTGTCATCGTCCACCACTGCAGCTGGGGAGAGGCGTCCACATGTGTGGCTGGGTAGCACTTCAGGGGGATTTTAGGGGAGCTGGGATTAAGTACAAAGGGAAACACATGAAGGGATGCCACCGGCACTCAGGCCGAGGCCTGTCTGAAGGGAAAGCTGGTGGCATGGCCTTGCCAAGGGGCCCTGCGCAGAGCTCGGGTTCTGAGGCCTGCGCCAGTCATTCAAGGCCCTTTGCTCATTTTGCCCAACTGTGCATCTCCGTAGGGTTCTCTGTTCCAGCCTAATGTGCCTGGGCTTTCCTGCTCCTGGGTCTTTCCTCTTGCTCTCCCACTCCCCGCTCCCCCCACACCTGGCTCCCAGTGCCCTTTGTCAGCCCCTTTTTGAATACTGCCATTCCCAGGGAGACTCCAAAGTAGGAAAGACATGGAGGATGATTCAATGCCACACTTCCGTGTTCCCAGAAGCCAGGTCAGGTGTTGTGGGGGAGGGTGGCGGTTTTACCATTTTCCTCGTAAGTTCTACTCTCCCATTTCATGGGCCAGACCACTGAGGCCCAGAATACTGAAGTCAGCTTGTGCAAGGCCACACAGTATTCTGAGTGGAATTAGAATGTCAGCCTCTGGCTCAGCAGCCTGGGCCTCAGCCATGACACCACAGTGCTCTGCAGCATCCTCTAAGCTAAATCCCAAGGTTTCCAAGAGCCCTCTGCAGACTGGGCACCACCACCTGGCCTCTCCCAGGAAGCCCAAGCTTGGGGCCAGGCCCTGGCACCAGCCTCGGACTCACGGTCGTCTCTGTAAGCTAACACGGAGCAGAAGGGGCATCTGGGGGAGGAGGGGCTCGTCCAAGGTCCCAGGGAGACTTGCTTCTGCCCCCAGCCTCACTGGGTCACCTGGGAGCGGGATGCCCTAGGAAATTCATTGTCTGTGCCTCATCTGGATCCTCATGAAGGCTCAGTCTCCTCTTCCTGACTGGCAAGTTGGTGGGGGCAGGGGATGGGGGTGGAGGTTCTAATTTGTCCAGAGAGGAAGCAGGTTTACAATGAAAGCCACAGGGCTCTGGAGTCAGATTCAAGTTCCAGTCCAGCTCTGCTGGATCCCAGCTGTAAGACTAAAGGCCAAGTCACTTGCCTTCTCTGGGCCTCAGTTTCCTTTCCTGTAGAATGGGGACAACACATTTCTCGAAGAGACAGGCAACTGGGTGAGGGCACCATGAAGGCTGGTTTCCTTGTCTGAGGCTCGGTGATGTAATTTGGGCTCTCTTATGAGTAAGTGCAGGAAAACCATCACACACTTGCCTTCTCTGGGCCTCAGTTTCCTTTCCTGTAGAATGGGGACAACACATTTCTCGAAGAGACAGGCAACTGGGTGAGGGCACCATGAAGGCTGGTTTCCTTGTCTGAGGCTCGGTGATGTAATTTGGGCTCTCTTATGAGTAAGTGCAGGAAAAGAACCATCACAGTCACATAGGAGGATAGACTGCCCCTGCTGGAAACTCATCAGCTGGCCTGGCCCGAGTAGGGCCAGGGCGGGGGGGGGCGGGGAAGGAGGGGCGGTCAGCGGCACAAGTAGAGCCTGCCAAGGGGCCTTGGCCTCCTGACGAAATTTGGAGCGTTTTGGAGTCTGCCACGTTGTGAAATAGATCAGAGATGAACACAAATGGAAAGACCCCCTTTAATAGAAGTGGAAACTGAGGCCCCCAGAGGGGCAGAGACTCACCCTACCTCACCCGTGAGTCAGTGGAACCCAGGCCCCTGCTTCCCAGCCCAGGAGTTGTTTCCACTCTGCCGACACCACCTCTAGTTTCTAACGTACCACCCTACGCACTTGGCTGCTTTTTTCCACACATAAGAGTGGGCCCACCATAACACCTATAATTTGGTCACTCTGAGGGACTCCCCCTCCCTGGGAAGCTGAGTTCAGGCCCTGGAAGGGGGCCCAGGGGCACTTCTGTGCAGCAGGTGGTTTACTGCTTTCCTGGGACCGTGTGGCAAATGCTTACTGGGTGACAAGTTTGGTTTTTCCCTCAAGAGGCTTATAATCTCCATGTGCCTCTTCAGAGGCATGTGCCAGACTTTGCTCGAACTCCTGGAGGCTGCCTGGGGAAGCAGAAAGAACCTTCCCGAAGCCTGACTTTGTTCCTATGAGCTGTGAGATTGTGGGCAAAAGGCTTTTTTCTTCCTCGCCTACTTCCTCGCCTGTGAGATGGGGCCGACAGCAGGACCCACTTCTCAAAATTGCAAAGAGGATTAAATGAAAACAAATATTGTAGGTGTGCCCGGCACATTGTAGGTGCCCAGTTCCTGAGATTCCCTTTCCTGCCACTTCTGACCGTGCACCCTCTCGGCATGCTGTGGGCAGTCAGGTGTCCTCTTGTTCTCCACTGGAAAAAAAAAAATCCGATACCTTAGAAGCCTCTGAATCATTAGATCAGGTTAACCCAAAATTTTGGTTGAAGAAGGAAATCATTAAAAAAATAGTAACGTTCCTTTATTTTACCTTTAAACTTATAAATGGCCTCCCTCTTGTTCTTCTGTCTCAAACCAGCCCAGAAGGCGTCTCCTACAATTTCCAGATTTGTCCTCTTTAAAGTGGAATGCAAATGTGAAGATGCTTACAAAGCAATTAGCACCCCATAGCATCTAGACCCGACTCCTTCGCCCAATCTTTTACGTTTCACCCATACCTAATTCAGTTTATTTCTTAGCAACTTGCCTTCACCAAGTCTTTCCAAGGTGTTCAACCTTGGAAAGTTTTCATAGAGACAGACACCCCCGTTTTGCATCATACCATGAACAACATCACATCGCCGCTAGTGAGGGTCCAATTAGGAAAACAGAAGCCACTTTGAGTGATGGAAACAGAGGGAAGGAAGTTAGTTCAGGGATTATTGGCAACTCAGGTGATGGAAGAGCTGAGGAACCAAACAGAGGTGGGGAGGAGCCCCAAGAGTAGCCACAGCAGGAAGCCACTGCCACCATTCTGCAAGAGGGACACAAGGAGGAGTGGTGTCGCTAGGGTCCCCAGTGGAAGCCGGAGCATCATGGCCAGTCTTGCATTTGCTGGAGCCGCAGAGGAGGCTCAGCTGCCATGGAGGGCCCCTGAGACAAAGAATAAAGCAACCTCTCTTCCTGCCGCCCTTCCATCTCCTTCTAGTGCATTCCACCAGTTGAATGGAGCTGGAGCTGGCTGACATAGTGGAATCAGACCTCTGCATTATAGAGCCAAAGAGGGGAGGGAGTAGATGGGTCTGAGGGCAAAGTGGCCCAACACTGACATGGTATTCAGTGGAGTTCTGTAACCATGGAAACCCAGCTGGAATGAACGGGTTTGGGAACAAACCCAACAGATGTTTGGCAAGTTGACAGCTCAGTGGGCTGGTGGGACCAGAAGGTGTGGATACCAGCGAGGGGTCTGCTGGCCAAGGGCATCCACTGGCATAATACACCAGAAGTACCAGTGAACCCCATGGGCCATTTACATTGGGGTCAGTTAAGAAAACACCTACTGTGAATGGTGATGAAATCCTTTTTCTTAACCTGTGTGCAGAGCTGATATTTTCACTACAACCTTGGGAGACTGTGACTGGGGAATTATGAGCATTGGCTGCCGGGCCTGTCGATGAACTTTACAGTTTACAAAGACGGCATACTCCTGAACCCACTGGACCCTCCCAACAACCTGCGGGATAGGTGTGGCTCTCTTCACTTTTCTGATGAGGAAAAGACTAATCACAGGAATTAATCCCGAGTTTTAGCTTCTAGGAGTCAGCACAGCCAGCTTGGACAAAACAGGCAGCAGATTTGAGGTGGGGACTGGTCTTAGAGTTCAAATCCTGGCTTTCAGCCAGCCAGTCACAGCACTGGGCCCAAGGAAGGTACTGGAATGATATCTACTGCAAGCTGCCCGGGGTGGATAGGGCAGGG
>NW_006786690.1:2565074-2580588 GCF_000442215.2 Lipotes vexillifer | reverse complement strand
GGGGGGGGGGGGGGGGGGCTCTACCTTCAGGGCTCAGCACAGAGACATCGAGATAAGATGTCTCTTCCCCCATCTCCCCTTATCCCCCCAGCCAGCTCCACCCCCTGCTCTATCGGGAGCTCAGGGCAGAGGATGAGGTCTGCAAGCACGCAGCCCGCCCAGGGCCCAGGATACACAGGCCACGCCAAGGATCATTAGCTAAGAAGTTACCAGGTGGGATGAACATGCCAAGAGCTGTATGCACAGGGTCTCCAATGGTGTGTTCTCAGGACAGCCAACCATGCATACTGGTCTTCCTGCCATTTCCAGGGGCAGTCAGAGAGGTGAGGAGACCTGCCCAAGGGCACCCTGTTTGTGGATGGAGGAAGCAGGATCAAACCCAGCCTGCCCTCTGCCTGCTTTCTGGGCTTCTCCCGTCCCCGCCCCCCGCCTCTCTCTTTCCTGCTGTTTGTTTCAAAAAACTGCTCACGGTGCCCCCTCCAGAACCAGACCCCTCCGTCTCCTCCCCCTTCCTGCCTCAGCCCCCTTCTCCAGGCCCTTCCTTTGCTGGACCCCACGCTGCCATCTCTGTGTAGCTGCCATAGGCTTGGTGGCATTGAGGACAATCTTGCAACAATCTTTACTCTCACCATCTGCTTTACCAGGGACCCTGATAGCTCCACTCACGGCCTTTCTTCCTGCCTGAAATTCCACCATCAGTACACGTTTGGATTTGGATACATTTCAGCCATAAGCCCTCTGTCAAAAAGGCAGGTAGAAGCGGGTGGAGGAGTAAACAGAGCCCCCTGCAGGGGAAGAACACAGGCTGGGTTCTACCCAGCTGCCCCCCAAATGGACTTGTTGCCTCTCTCTCTGGTCAGAGTTTCCCCGCTGCTTAAAATAATGATCCACATGCTCCCCCATCCCACTGCCACCTGCACACAAACATCCCAGGCAGACAGAGCAGAGATGCTTCTCTCCATTTTTACAGCTGGGGAAACTGAGGCTCGCAGAGGCAAAGGGCCTCACGTGCAGTCGCAGGTGTGGTAAGAGGGAGTCAACTGCAGGTCTGCTGCCGCCACACCCAGCCATCCCCAGGGCACCCCTTGACTTCCCTTTTCTCCCTCAAGTCCCCTCTAGGGAGGTTGACATGCTGGGGCCTTGGAGTCGGGAGAGTGCCCTCAGGTCCCAGCTCTGGCTCTTCCTGGCAGTGCGATGTCAGCCGGTCCTGTCCCCACCTCGCTGCCCTCATCTGTAAGATGGGGAAGATCAAAAGCCCCTCTCTTCTCCCAGGGTGGGCAGGTGAGGAGGGAACCCCTGGGAAGCACACAGGTAGGCAGCTGGCTGGGGTAAGCTCTTCTTGTTGCTGTTTTGTGGCTGACGGTCTGAGAGCCTGGACGGCAGCGTGTAAGGGGTGAGGATGTCGTGTATGCAGGGCAGAGCTGGTGGTAGGAGGGGGCATGTGGCTGACTCACAACTTTCCCAGGGTCCTTGGTGCCCCCAGCAGCTTCCTGCCCTCCCACCCAGTCCCACCGAGGCCCTGATTCCAGCAACGCTGACTCTCCTGGGTTCGGAAGGCCGATCCCAGTCGAGGGCCACCTGAACCCGAGTCCCAGGCTGCAGGACTGGTCACCCCGGCCAGAGTGCATCCCTCCCAAGCCGCCGGTCAGCTCAGAGGCCTCTCCTGTGTTCCTTTGAGACCTGGAAAGACTGGCCCCTGACATGCTTCCTCCCTCACAGTCCCAGGCCCCTCAGAGGAAGCAAGAAAACCCCAAGCTGTAGCCCCTTTGGGCTCCTAAAACGAGCTCTCTCTGGTTTTTTTGGTTGAATAATCTATTTTTAGTGTCAAAGAGCGCTGCTGCCAGGGGCTTAGACCTGCTGAGGGACAGGCTTGGTGTGACCACAAACCCTGCCGGAGGTGGGCACTCCTCAGCGGGGTGGGGTGGGGAAGGAAGGCAGCAAGGAAGGGTGTCCCCAGCCCACCCTGCCCCAACCCCCAGGGCCACACGTGGCAGACGCAGGCTCAGGGCTCCTTCCTTTCCTGCTCAGGGAGCCCCCCCGCCCCCCATTTTCTCTCAGTGCTTTCTCCCCGAAAACGCAATACTAATAATCATAACAATGATCATAAACTAGCACTCCCTGCATGCCAAGGACTCTTCCAAGAGCTTTAGGTAAATTAACTCAATTCTCACGAGAATCCAATCACTTAGACAAGGAGACTGAGTCTCAGAGAGGTTAACTGATCTACCCAAGTTTGGCTCAGGACGGATGGAGCCAGGATTTGAACCCAGACAGTCTATTTTATCATTAGTTAGTCTCATGTTCCAGCTGAGGAAACAGAGCCTCAGAGAAAGGAATAAATGTGCTCAAAGTCACATGGACAGCAAACGATGAGGCCAGGATTCACGACAGGGCTTCCAGGGCATGGCACCTATGGCTTCAGTTCATTCTCCCAACCAATGGTGTGTGTGTGTGTGTGTGTGTGTGTGTGTGTGTGTGTGTGTGTGTGTGTGTGTGTGTGTCTCCATTTTTCTTCAACCCTGATTCACCTGGGAATTGTCAGCTACAGCGTAGTCACCTAAGAAAATACAGAAAAAATGTATGTTAGTTATATTCATAAGCTCTGGGTCCAGCCCCTAGTCATGCATGTACTTGCTGTGTGACCTTGGGCAAGTCTCAGGATCTCTCTGAACCTCAGTTCCTAACCTTGACCCAATGGGGTTGTTGTGAGAATTAACAGAATTAATATGTAAAATGCTTGTCCCATAGTAAGTGTCTGATTTCGCTCCCCGAAGTGTGTGTGTGTGTGTGTGTGTGTGTGTGTGTGTGTGTGTGTGTGTGTGTGTGTGTGTGTGTGTGTCGTGGGTACTATTATTCTTCCCCCCTCCCATTTTCCTGAGGAAACTGAGGCTCCGACAAGAAAAGGGACCCACCTGAGTTTGCAGAGCTAGGAAGTGGTGGAGTCGGGATTTGAACCTCATCTGTTGGAATTCCTGAATTCCTTGCTAGAAGCTGCCAGTCTCAATCCCCACCCCCACCCATCCCCCAATCCCTGCTGCTTTCTCTGAGGAGGCTGGGCCCCAGGAGGAGCCTGGATAGGGTTGTAATTTTTAGAAAATGATTTGGTCTTAATGTCCCCCCCACCCATCTCCACCCCTTTCTCTCTCCTTCAATCATGATGACCCCGTTTGCAAGGGTGTGCTGGCCAGCAAATTTGCTGACCCAGGCAAAAGGAAGGGGGTGTGTGTCATTATGTGGTTGGGAAATGGTGAGGCATTTCATATGCCACCGATCTAGTATCCCAGGAATTTCTGCAGCCCTCAAGGAAATTAAAGAATTAGCTACCATCCAGGGCTGTGGCTTCCTCCTCACTGTGTGTGTGCATTTTCTTGACTTTAAATAGGATGCTCTGAGCATCTGCATGTATGTGGCAGCATTGTAGGAAGAGGGGCTGCCTGGGGTAAGGAGAAAGTCCTGGCCAGTGAGGCTACAGGCCGAGGCTCAGAGAGGGGCAGGAACTTGCCCTAGGCCACACAGCTAATGCCCAAATCTACACCACCCGACTTGTGGCCTGATGCTCTTTCCATGATGCCAGGCTCTGCAAATAATCTGCTGTGTGAAATCAGACAAGTTCTTTTTCCCTCTCTGGGTCGTTTTTCCTTATATGTAAAAGGACAGGGTGAGATCATTGTCTTAGTTTGGGTTCCTCCAAAGACAAACCTTGAACCTAAGGAATAAGTGTAAGCAGTTTATTTGGGAAATGATCCCAGGAAGCAGGGGTGAAGGAGGGAGGGAGTGGCACAGGGAAGGGAAGGTAGCCCATACAGGGTGCAGCTTGCTGCTCTGGCACCTGGAGCTCTACCCACCCCCGGGACCCCTCTGAGGAAGTGGTTGGAACATGCACAGAACTGCCTCCCCAAGGGCCAGGGAGCTGGGAGTGTATCCACCAACTCCCATCTCTCATTAGTTGAGGGTTATTCTAAGAGTAATGACTCTCCAACAATTCTTGCTGCTCCCCTTGGGCAAAGCTCACTCAAGACCAGAAAATGTCCTCAGGCCAACCTGTTCTCTAGGGGAACTATCTATTTGGGGAGGGTGTATGATTTCTAAGGCATCTCTTTGCTCTGATAGATACGAATTTCTTATTTCATAGGCATCTTCCTCAGTATCCTTCCTATCAACCCTTCTGAGCTGTCATGACATTAGGAAAGTAATGTGTTAGCACAGTAGATGAGGTACAAAGTCATACCCTCACTGCCTGTCCCAGAGCCTGAGCTTCCCCTATCCACGCTTCAGCGTGTTGGACACTGGTTTTTAAATAGTGTTTGTTGAAACCCCTCAGGGTCAGTGTCTTAGCGTACCCTCAAGGAGGAAGGTACCAGGGAGTAGGCTGAATGGGGGGAGAGGGACTCTGTCCTCCGTCACTTTGGCCAAAGAAGTCTGCTTTGTCTTTTAATTTTAATTTTTAATTAAAAAAATTTTTTTTTATTATTCCCTCAAAGTTATGCATGCTCGTGATTTAAGCAGTCAAGTACTTTTATAAGGCACTCCTTCCCACTCCTCCGAGAAAACCATGTTCAACACCTCTAACTGTTTCTTTTAGTATTTCCTCCATTTCTCTAAATAATATGTTTACCAAATTCATTGTGATTTTTCAGTTTTAGATATTATCTATTGACTTTCCATATGAAAGAGGATTTAGCTCCTTTTACCTGGTCTTCTCCTTAACCATGTACCATTTCTATCCTCCTAGGATAGTAGTTATTTTGGTTAGATGAGCTGTTAGCATTTCCTTTTTTCAACTGGGTAAATGATTTCCCAGCTGGGTCATATAGTATGCTCTGATCACATTTCCTTGCTTGCATAGCCTTTTGTTTTCCCTGGAGTTATAGTTTGTTTAGCTTTTCATTTGCATAATTTTCTGTGTGCTTACCACAAATTTATTCCCAAACTCTCCACTAGTTGTCCAAATCTCCTATTATGAAATTCAATGGCATCGATTCCTTTATGGAGTCCTCTCTCCTGGAATATCCTAACCTGCTCCAGTCTAGGCTGGTTGCTCTCCAGGTTTGCTACTCAGCTATTAACCTGTGATCTTTCTACACTGATATCCTGGGGTTCTCTTTGCCCCCTCTTACACCAGAGGCTCTGTTTTCTGGATCCTTTCTCTTTCTTGGTTTATTTCCTTGTTTTGATGGAGCACATCTTCCAGTAGCTTCCCAAGAAAGGACGCATGCGAGGTAGATTTATTGATGAGCATTTGATGACGTCTTTAGTCATACTTCACAGGTAGTTTGGCTGGACATAAAAATCATAGTTAAAATAATTTTCCCTCTTCAAAGGTATTTCTCCATTGTCTTCTTGCTTTTTGTGCTGCTACTGATAAGTCTGAAGACATTCTGATTCTTAACCTCTGAAAATAGCTTATTTTTTTTCTCTCTGAAAGCTTTGAAGATATGCTTTGTCCCAAGTGTCCTAAAATTCCACAATTATATGCCTTTGTGTGGTTCTATTTTCACCTGTTGTTCTGGACATTCCATTAATCCTATGACTTGGACTTTTATGGTGATGGATCCTGACTAGTTTTCAAGAATTATTTCTTTGATTATTTTTTCCCCTTCCCTTTTCACTGTTCTATCTTTCTGTTGAGGCTTCTAAAGTTCTAAATAATTTAAGATTCTCATAATTTCTAAAATTTTTATCCTCTCTTCTGTTTCTTTGGGTTGTGTTTTTGTAGTCTTTTGGGGGGAGATATCTTCATCTTTTTCTTTCCATGTCTCTATTAAGTTTCTAATTTTTGTTATAATAATTTGAATTCATACTTTTTGATTTTCTAATGATTACATTTCATCTCTTATTGCATAGATGCAGTACCTTCTCCTTATCCCTCTGAAGATATGAATGACAGACTTTCAAAAAAACATTTCATCTCCCTGCCTAGTGTGTTTCTTTTCAGTTACTTTATTTTTTCCATTTTATTTTGTCTTGTCTTTCCTGGTAGAGGCTTTCTTCATATGGCTGATGATCCTTGGCTGTCTGCCCTATTGAATAGAGGGGTACTAAACTCTGATTGGAAGCTCTGTGTAATTGAGTCCAGCCTGACTCTGAACTTCATAGAGGGGTCTGATTAGGTCAATTCCTTGGTCAGTATCTTTAGATCTTTCCCCTTGGTCTGCTCAAATTCCTTGGGGTAAACTCTCTTGATGTCTTTAGAGGGTATTGGACTGGCTGCCAGTATTCTGGGCCAAGAGGGTTATAAATGCACATATGTAACATTCTCCTGATCCTTCATGATCCTTCATGCCATACATAACCTCTATCTTTTATGTGGCTGGTCCCCTCCTGTCCAGAGACCCTCTGATTTTTTTTCTCTCCAAAAAGTAAACCTCAAATATTTCACTGAGGTGGGAGAGAGAATCTGGGGATCTAACTGCTTCCTACAGACTTTCAAACATTCCTCCTGTTCTCAGTCCCTTCCCCACCTGCATTTCTGGATATATCTCTCGTGCCCAATCCCCGAGTCTTTGGCAGTTTTGCCATGTAAGAAGCTGAGCCGCTTTCTGCTTTCCCACTGCGTGTCTGTGGGGATTCAGGTCACTCAGGTCTGCCAAGTCAGTGGCTTCTCCCACAGAATGATTTACAGGTTTCTACACTTTGCTGCTGTTATCTTTTCTCTGTTCTCTCTGACCTTGTAGTCAAATAACCTAAAATAACCCCCCAAACCAAAAAACACATCGCCAACCACCTAGCCGACAACAACACTCTACAGATAGGAAGCAGAGGTAAACTCATGTCTTCAATCCACTCCTTTCTGTTTTCTAGAGTGTGGGGAAGATTTTGATTGAAATAAGAATTCCAGATACATCTTGTTTGTGTTTGGGAAGACTCAACTTTGAAAGATGTGAGTTCTCCCCCAAATTCACTTATAAATTATATTAGCAATTCCAGTAAAAACTCCAACAGGATTTTTCACTAAAACTTGACAAACTATTTCTAAAGCTCATGTGGAAGAAGAAAGACCAAGAAAAGCCAAGACAATTCTGTAAGAGGGGAGCTAGAAGGGTCACCCTGCCCGATATCAGGATCTAGGATACGTCACCGTCATGAATCAGAGAGGTACTGGCACGAGATGACACGATGAGTGCCAGTGAAATAGAATAAAGAACCCAGAAACCGATGCCCCTATAAGGGTGCATCAGTCAGGATCCTGCAGGAAACAGATGTTACCCTCAAAGCCTTGACTAAGGAGCGCTAAGGAAGCAGCTCTTTATGGAGGTATGGGCAGGATCAAGGGAGCCAGCAAGGGATGCCGATGCTCCCAGATTCTAGCAGCAATGGGAAACCATCACCCCGGCCTGTAGGGACGAGGGAGGGGAGATGGTTCGAGAAGTCAACAGCTCTGGGATAGGAGGTGACTCACAGAAGGAACGCAGACACTGCCCAAACCATGGCCGGCCAGGCAGGGAAGGAACACCTCCTACAGTGCCAGAGGGCATGGAGACCAGGTGAGGCAGGCCGTAGATGGTAGCCTCCGGGTACACAGAACAGTGCAGAGAAAGGTGACAAGCAGATCTGAGCGTGGGGAATGGAGAAAAACCAATACAAATGGAAATAGCCAACCATCTCCCGGGTAGTCCACTCAAAGGTCCCACAGACAAGGCAAATGCCACAGCTCCCAAAGGGACTTCATCAGAACCCCCTTCTCCTTCCGTGGATGGCACGGTCATCCGCCCTGTCCCCAGGCTGGGTCCTGGATCACTCTCCCCTCTGCATTTACTGTTGAATTTACCTGCAAAATAATCCCCATGCTGCTTCTTGCCCGGTGGGATGACAGCTCATCCTCCACCTATCAGCCAGGTAGGCGGAGAATCAGTCAGTACCCTGCCTACGCTTTCAACGACGTCCCGTTTTCTATAAGAAAACCCTGGTCTTTCCCTCCCCCTGTTCCTCCCAGCTCCAGCCTCCCAGGCCAGGTGTGGTGTCTTCACAAGTCTGTGGCTTTGCCCCTGCTGTAATCTCTCCCGAGAGGCCTGCCTGCTCCCTGCCCCTGCTTCCTGTCCACGGACAACTCACTCCTCTGTGAAACAGGCTCCTCAGCTTCTCCATATTTCTAGCTGCTGTCATTCCTATGTCTGGTCCCCTCCACCTTCTGTGAGTTTTCAAAAATAGGAAGTGTGTCTCCAGATACTGGAAGAAGCACTCATGAATGTTTGTTGAATGAATCCATGATCGAATGACCAAATACGGAATTGAATGAATGCCCCTCCTTTTCTGAAACACTGAAAAAGAGGGGGCTTGGGCAGTTGGGCTCGAATTTCATTTCATTTACTCAACAGCTGTGCATTGCGCACTTACTACGTGTCACATCCTATGCTTGGTGCTGAGGACACAGCGGTTAAAACAACAGGCGTGACGTCTCCTCTTGTGGGACTTAGAGTCTGATGGGGGAAATCGACGTTTGACAAGTAAGTTCACAAATAATTACTGAATTTTAGTCATGGATGAAGTGACATTTTACAGAGTCAGGAGCCGTTGTGACCCATGGGTAGGGGTGAGACCTGTGAGGAGTGGGCCTGGTGGAGGCCACAGCATGGGCAGTGACCGGAGGAGGACAGGAGGTCGGCCTGGTTTGGGAGCTGCAGAAGGCCATGGGCCCGGGGAGAGGGGAGGCTGAACAGGTACACAGGGGCCAGCTCTGGAAGGATGTAAAGGTGACCAGAGGTGAGGATAGTGTTGGTGAGTCTTGGGGGTGTAACATGATCAGGTTTGCATGTTCTAAGTTTTCTCTAGAGAAACTAGTTGAAGGGGAACTGAGGGCTGGGGTCAGGGGCATCCTATACACACACACAGGCTGCAATCCCTGTCACCAAGGGCAGAAGTGCAGGGTGACCCCCGCCCTCTTTCACTCCCCACGCAGTCTGCGGTGGCTTTTCCTGTTAAGGTTAGCCCTGGGGCCCCTGTCCCAACCTCCCTGAGATAAGCCTGCCTGCTCTGAACCTGCCCCTTCCAATACCCTTCATGAGGGTCTCCCCGGCAACCCCACATTTTTGGAGAAAGGGATAGCCTCTCCCAACATCCCACCCTTGGCCTGCTTGGCTGTCATGAGTTGAGTGGTGAATCCCCAAAAGATTATGTCCACATCCTGGAACCTGTGAATGTTACTTTACATGGCAAAAGAGTGAATATTACCTTATATTGTAACAGGTGTGCTTAAATTAAGGATTTTGAGGTGAGATTATCTGGGGTTATCCAGGTTGGCCCCAAGTGCCGTCTCATGTGTCTTAGAGGCAAAGGGAGGTCACGTGGAAAAGAGGAGGCAGGGACCAAAGTGATGCAGCCACAAGTCAAGGAATGTTGGACCCACTGGAAGTGGGAAGAGGCCAAGAAGGGACTGTCCTCTAGAGCCTTCGGAGGGAGCTCGGCCCTGCCCACACCCTGATCTGGGACTCCTGGGCCTCAGAACTGTGGGAGAATACGCTTCTGTTGTTTCAAGCTGCCCAGTGTGTGATTGTGTGTTTCCGCAGACCTAGAAAACTAACATGCAGCTGAGACCCTCTCGCTGCCTGGAATCCCGGACTGGCGGCTTGGTGCACTGTCCAATGGTCCAATAGCACAGGCCTCATGTGTGAGGCGTGACTGGGCCAGTGTGTCCAGAATGCCCAGCTGGGGCTTGCCACACGTTGTATTGCGCCCCAAAACAGTCCTCAACTTAACCAAAGTGAATTTTGCACGTGGAAAGGCATGGACTTGCCAACCAGGCCAAGCTGGGTTCAAACCCTTCTGCCAGTTGCTTCATGGCATGAGACACAACTCTCGTGTCTGTAAATGGGGGCGACGGCAGCACCCATCAAGGCAGAGTGGAAAGGACCCAGGTTAAACCTGCAGCTCTACCACATGCTGCTGTGCACCCAGGGCCAGCGCCTCAACCTCTCTGAACTTTTACTACCAGTTGAGGGTCAAGAAGGCATCAGGGAACTGGATTGGAGCAACCAATTGGCAGGCAGTTTCCACGGGTCCCCTTGGCCCCAGGGTCAGCCCTACAGGCTCAGATTTGCCCATCAGCCCACCCCAGGAGGCCCCTCCTTGGCCTGTGGCCCCTCACAGGGCTAAGGACCCTCAGAAACGGTCCTGTCCCTGTGGCGGGGGAAACGGGCCCTCCAGGTTTCTTGAGGGGCCGAGAGGAAGTTGTCCGCCCCCATCTCCAGCTCCCACCCCACCCCTGCCCCTCATGCGTAGATGTTTGAGTTCCCTCTTTCAAGGAAACAGATCAAAGATCCTGAAATTGCCTCAGGATGGGGGGCGGGCAGGAGGGGAGAGCTGACTGTGCCCTTGACTTCACCTTTTACACACTACCCCTCGTCTTCACCCTCACCTGCTGACCAGGGTGACCCTCTGTCCTCATTTGAAGCGTGGGAAACTGAGGCTCAGGCCAGGCAAGTCCCTGACAGCTCTGAGTGGAGCCGGCCTCTACCCCTCGGGGGGCCCCTCCAGGCCTGCCTGCCTGCCTGCCTGCCCTGATGGGGGCTGGATCCCTCCTCCTCCTGCCTTTCTCCCCTGCCTGTAGTTACGTTCATCTCCCTCTCTAATTACAAAAGCAACACACGTTCAATGCTGAACACTTGAAAAGACCAAAGAAAAAATTTAATAATTATCCCACACCTCTTACTTAGAATTAAACTCAGTCAATATTTTGGTGTGTGGACTAATATACACTACCAAATGTAAAATAGATAGCTAGTGGGAAGCAGCCACATAGCACAGGGAGATCAGCTCTGTGCTTTGTGACCACCTAGAGGGGTGGGATAAGGAGGGTGGGAGGGAGATGCAAGAGGGAGGGGATATATGTACACGGATAGCTGATTCACTTTGTTATACAGCAGAAACTAACACACCATTGTAAAGCAATTATACTCCAATACAGATGTTAAAAAAATTTTTTTTGGTGTGTATCTTTCTCTTGAGTCAGTGTCTGTCTTTTTCTTTCTCCTCCCAAGATGTCATCACCATACCTGAATTTTCATGAATCTTTCCCCACCTGGATAGATAATATTCCACAGTGGGCATTCTTCCCCTGAGTACAACAAGCTCCGGAGAGTCTGGGGGCCCCTCTTTGTGTGGAAAAAACCACACACAAAGTCACATACAATATGTGGTTTCTGGTGAGAGGGTCCCTAGCTTTCATAAAATTCCCAAAGGAAGCCAGGGCCCAAATAAAGGTTAAGACCCCCTCTTCTGCCCACTGGCCCAGGTCACAGGCGGGAGCTGTGACTGGGAAAGGCTGGCCATTTGGGTGCCCTGGGGGATGACCGCCCCTCTCCGTGGGCTCTGCAGTGCCAGAGCTGTCTCTGCAGGAAGGAGCTCGATTACACGGGTGTTTGTGGGGAGACGTCTATGGCCTACGTGCATGTGGAGTTTGTCAAAATACAGATTCCCAGGCCTGCAGCCGCTTCCACCCAGTCCCACGCGACAACCCTTCAAAGACCCTCCACTTCCACCTGCCTGAGCTTCAAAATATTTGAAAAGTGCCCTCTGGTTTCTGAGGTGCCATTAGCTTTGGGGAGCTCGGGAGGCGTGTCCAGAAGAAGGGTGTGAGATGGATTCAAGAGGCATTTAGGAAGCTGGCTAGAATGAGCTGAGAATGACTCTGGGTTTGTGGCCTGGAGGCTGGGTGGATGGTGGTGAGGAACACCAGGCCGGAGCCTGTTTGGTGGGGGCCATGGGGTGGAGCCTTTAGGAACACGGGGCGGAGCTTGTGAGGTCCAGAGTTGGGAAGGCTCCAGGTGGGTCCTGCCACATCTGAGGAGGTCTCCTGGAGGAGGTGTCCAGCAGGCAGGTAGAGGTACAGGTCTGGAGCCCAACAGGAATTTGGGCATCACCTGCTCATACATGGCCATGGAAGGGTGTGTGTGAAGAGATCCAGACAGAGGGCTGGAAGCTGGGACACACCAGTCTGAGGGATCGGGAGGGCGAGGTGAGCTCAGAAGGGTGACTGGGGAGGTAGAGCGGGTTCAGGTGAGGGTTTGGAAGGAAGGTGTCATTGATGGGAGCGAATGCTGCAGAGAGAACCTAAGACGTGACCACGGATTTGGTGAGCAGGATGCTGCTGGTGGTTAATCAGGTGCAATTTCAGGTGAGCGCGGTCGGGGTTGCGGGGGCAGCAGAAGTCAGACCATATTCATTGATTCGCTCACATCCATTCATCAATTCATTCACTGTTTCAGGCTTGGGGCAAAGAGGAAAAGGGTCTTCCAGGGGCCTAGGGCTGGAAGGGCTGAAGGCCTGTGGCCAGGGGACTGGGGAGGGGGTGGACAGAAAGGGTCCAGAGGACCAGAGGGTTCCGTGGGAGGTGATGGGGGGACTCTCTGGGGTCCCCAGAGAGGAAGCAGTGGGGAGGTGCATCCCCCTTGACAGCGGGGAGAAGATGGGGGGCAGCCTCTCAGGGAGGGCTGCAGGGGGGCGGCACACCTTGGAAAGAGCCAGGCTCCGGACAGGTGGGAGGTGAAAAGAAACTCCCTAAAGTGAACCATGGCCTGGGGGACCCTGGGGCTCCGTGGCAAGGTTTGGTGTGGTGGGGAGAGGATGATGTAGAGACACAGAAAGCACAAGTGACCAGCATAGGAGCTCTGGGCCAAAGAAGGCAGAGATGGGCTTCAGAAGTCCCAGGGCCCCCATCTGTCCCTTATCCTGCCTGATCCTTCCTGCCCCCGCCAACCTCTAGAATCCCTGTGCTTTCCATCCTCCCCGCATCAGAATCCACTCCCAGAAAACAACCAAAATGCCTTCCCTCTGAGGCCTGGACCACTGAGTCACCTTCCTAGCTCCCCCTCCCCTGCATTCTGGTAAGTGGATAGAGCAGGCATTAGGCCGGCGGGGAGGCAGCTGAGATGGTGGGACTTCAGGCAGTGGGATGCAGAAGAGAGAGAAAGCTCTTCCCAGCATCACCTGGCCAGTGACTACACTGGCACTAGGGGCCTGGCCTCAATGTAATCCTGGGCCCTGCCACTCCTGGTGGCCCAATAAGGACAGCCCAGGACTCACAACCCCTCTACCCCCAGCTCCTACTGAAGCTACAGTAGTATTTCCAAGGCAGAGCAACTAGAAGCAAGAGAGAAATCAAGACACTTCCCTTGCCTGCTCTGTCAACTCTGCACATTAAGGCACATCAGATAAGCCTCTCGTCTTGTATGTGGTCGAGGTGTCAGACAGGCCCGGGCTGCTGTCTGCTTCCCTTGGTGGTTCTAACTGTTCAGATGGGCCTCCGGGAAGCTTAGGCAGGGCGTGGGCAGAGGCCTCTCACTCCTGGAGCCTGGGCTGGGGTAGATTCCTCAGCCCCGTGGCAGCCCCAGGGGATGCAAAATGCCTGGTCCTGTCCCTGTCTACAGCCTCCCATGGTTCCCTGGGATCCGCAGCAGCACATCCACACTCCTCAGCCTGGAGTTTGAGGCCTTCCAGGTAAACTTCTTTCTGCTACTAATCATGCATCTTGCACTAGCCAGGATACGGTATACTTTGCACTTAAAAAAAAAAAAATCCAGATCACTGCCCACAGGGATTCTTCCTCCTGGAAGTCCCTCCCTTCCTTCTGCCACTGTCTAAATCCTGCTCCCGCTTCATGACCCGGCTTTCGTGCCCCTCGTCCAGGAAGTTCCCAGCTGCCAACCTCATGCTTCTATTCTTCTGTGTTTTTTTGTAGCCAAGATGTCAGCTTATGCTTCTGTTTGTCCCCTTAGTGCCTGGCACAGTGTGGTAGGTGGCATGGGCATCAGTAATTGCATTCACTGGATTTTCTACCCCGTTCAAATTTAGCTCACATATATTAAGCCCCTACTACACGCAGGCCTTAAATTTCACAAACTCAGCCTCCTTAAATTTACTTAATGGTGTGGTGATGTCGGTACTACCTCCTCCATTTCCATGTTAGGAAACTGAGGCTCAGAGAGGCTAAGGAACACCCCATAGTCACACAGCCAGGAGTATCAGAGTTGGGGTTGCACTGGGGCCTTCCTGAGTTCACAACCTGGGTGTTTCTACTCCATGCTTTATCTTTCCATCTGGAACATTTTCCATCAGATGGGGTTTTGGAGGAAGCAGAGAGGAGTGATCTGCTGTTTTCACCTTGACATTTATTTCAACCTTCTCTTTCTTCTTTATTATGTTTTTCCTTATAACGAAAGGTACTTGTGTTCAGGTCTGACTCTTAAATCCAGTGCTCTTTCTAAGACACTCTATTGCCTCTATTCCAGGTGGAGTCCCTGAGCCAGAAAGGTCACCTGGACCGTTCCCCTGCCTCCGTTCAGGACTCTTTTGACCATAACAAGTGACAGAAACCCAACTGTGATGGGTTAATATTATGTGTCAACTTGGCTAAGTGCTAGTATCCAGATATTTGGTCAAACACCAGTCTAGATGTTGCCAGGAAGGTATTTTTATTTATTTATTTATTTTTGATGGAAAAGTTTTTATTTGCTTTAATAAATAACCTACACATCTTAGTGATTCACAACAGCAAACAGTTATTGTTATACATGTAAACTGAGGGCTGGTTGCCTCTGCTCTGTGTATCTTTGGATTCCAGGATGCAAACTTCAGAAGCAGCACATAGTGGAACACAAGCCACCGTGAGATCGCACAGGCGCAGACATTAAGGCAGGATGTTCACTAACGAGGAGGAACTAAAGCACAGTACGCATTTTATATATTTACGATCCATAGTGCAAGCCATGTGCCTAGTAGGTTGTAAGTACCTCATTTCAGAATGAGGATTCAGTCATTTTCAACATTGTTTTGTCATCACTATGGGCATTGCTGAACTTTATCTAAGCTCTGTCGTCCCAGAAAGCAGAAACAATTAAAAATCTTCCTACCCTGTGATCTGGACTAAGGCTGATGACAAAGAACACTTTGCCCTTGCCTGTTCCCACGTAAGACAGCTTCCATCCTTTCCATCCTTCCTCATGGCTTCCATCCGACTCTTGGATGACTCTCTTGTTTACCTGCCTCTGTAAGACCCAGGCCCACTTCCTTTTCTTTGACAAGTTCTTCATTAATGAATGTTTTCGGGAAGGCATTTTTAGATGAGATTAACACTTAAATCCATAATCTTTGAGTAAAGCACATTGTCCTCCCTAATGTGGGTGGGCCTCGTCCAATCGGTTGAGGGCCTTCACAGAAAAAAGACTGACCTTCCCCAAGGAAGCAGGACTTCTGCCAGCAGATGGGCCTTCAGACTGGAGCTGCCACACCAGTTCTTCCATAGGTCTCCAGCTGCTGGCCTCTCTGCAGATTGTGCACCTGCCAGTCTCCTCAACAGAGTGAGCCCATTCCTTAAAATCTGTCTCTCTCTCTCTCTCTGTTCTGCTTTCCTCTGTGTTGGCTTCATTCTTGAGCAGGCTCTCCTCACAAGGTACAAAGAAACCTGCCCAAAGTTCTAACTTATTTTCTAAGCTTAGCAAAGCAAAGAAAGGGAGGGCTGCTTTTTTTTTTTTTTTTTTTGCCGTACGCGGGCCTCTCACCGTTTTGGCCTCTCCCCCTTTGG
>NW_006786690.1:2557641-2564919 GCF_000442215.2 Lipotes vexillifer | reverse complement strand
TGCCGTACGCGGGCCTCTCACTGTTGTGGCCTCTCCCGTTGCGGAGCACAGGCTCCGGACGCGCAGGCTCAGCGGCCATGGCTTACGGGCCCAGCCGCTCCGCGGCATGTGGGGTCTTCCCGGACCGGGGCACGAACCCGTGTCCCCTGCATCGGCAGGCGGACTCTCAACGACTGCACCACCAGGGAAGCCCGGGAGGGCTGCTTTTTAAATAATTCCAGCAAAAGTTCTCGTTGGCCTGCTTAGGCTACGTGACTATTCCTGAGCCAACTGCTGAGACTCTGACTGGCCGGGGGGCCAGGTAACCCTCCTTTCTGTAGTCTGACGATGATTCCTACATATTTGTGTGCTCTCTGCCTTGAGGCACATCCAGGCAATGGATGGGAACTGGGAACTGCAGATTTGAAGAAAAAGCACACTAATGTGATGAAGCCTAGGGATACATTTGAACAGCTTTGGGGATGGAGCCAGGCTTTAAACATTCCCTTAGCTGAAACTGAAATCTGCAGGGAATGGGCTCCTGATTCCTCTCTACCCTCCATGGAGCTCAGGAGTCTTTAGTTCCTGCCTGTGCCCAATGCTTGAGCCAGTTCTACAGCATTTGCAAGTGATTGTATGCTTCCAGTGACAGGGAGCTCATTTCCTTAAGGCAGCCAAGGCCATTTTTGGCTACTTCTGACTGGGCGAAACCTCCCCTTTATGGCGAGCTGGAGTCTGCCTCTGTCCCCCCACTCATCAGCCCCAGTTCTGCCCTCTCCCACCCCATCTCCCACCCCCTTGTCCCTTCCTGCTCCAGCCTAGCACTATGCTAACCCCTCATCCACACCACAGCCTCCAGGCCTCTAAGTCAACACTCCTATCAGCTGTTCTCCAGATGCTGAGCTGTGCACATTACTCACATTATCTCATGCCCTTGTCTCTAAGGTGGGCACTCTCACTGTGAGCCTTGAGACATGAACAGGTTTCTTAAGGTCACCCAAGTAATACAGGGCAGAGCAGGAGGCCTGTTCTGCTCCAAAGCCCGTGCTCTTTGCCTCAGGCTATGCTGCCTTCGATTGTTCCTCAAATGATGTTTTCAAGAAACACCCGCTATCCTTGAAGATCACTGTCCAGTAGATACAAGCTTCTCAAAGTGGGGTGGCCAGGACTGAACTGTACTGGTAAGGACTCTTGTAGTTCCGTATGATGGAAATCTCTCTTAAACTGGTTTAATTATTGGTTCATACAACTGAAAACTCCAAGGTGGTATCGCTTCAGGCATGGCTGGATCCAGAAGCTCAAACAACATTATCAGGACTCAGCCTCCCTTATTCTCCTTCTGCAGCTCTCCATAATGCTATCCTCTGTCTTGGCCTGATTTTCAGGCCTGCTTTTCCCTGTAGTGGCCTTCACCGACCAAAATTTTATATTTTATCAGTTTAGCAATCCCAGGGGAAAGAGCTCCCCTTTCCACAGATCTAGGCAAAGTTCCAGGACTGATCCTTATTGGCCTGGCTTGGATCATGTGCTCTCCCTCAAACCCAGGGCAGGCTGCTGGATCCAGTGATCTGACTGGCTAGGCCTGGGCAACATACTAATCTCTGGCGCTGGGGAATAGTATCATTTCCACCCAAACCACATGGACTGAAATTATGTGTGTGTTTGGGGGCGGGGAGGTGGTGAGGGGAGTTCCTCGGAGGAGAATAAAGATGCTGCTTAAAGAAGTAAGACGGGAGGGCGGCAGGCACAGACACAGCTGTCCACCCAGGAGCCAGACCTTCCGTATTGCTGGGGACTTGTGAGGGATGTGTGAACCTTACAGGGGAGAAGGTGACTCATCTCCTTCCTCTGGGTGCCCTTCCTTCATTAATGCAGCCGAGAATCCCAGCATCAATTTCAGCAGCCAGGTCACCCAGTCAATGCATCTCCAAGTGCTAAGTCCCCACCCCCACACTGCGGCTCAGGCCGGCTTCTTCCCGCTGTATTTTGGATCCAAGTCCAGCCCTTTTACATGTATCCCTCTGACCGTCTTGTGACACTCAAATGAAAGCTCCACAGAGGCTGGGGCCTTTGCCTGTCTTCTTCTCTGTTGTGTTCCCAGCACCTGGGACAGGGCCTGGCCCATGTAGACACTCGATGAATGTTTGTTGAAATGAATGAATGAGATCAGCCTGTGGCTCCGGCCAGCTGAGACACCTTAGCCAGCCCCCAATCCTGCCGCTTCGGTATCTGTAAGCCTGGTCCCTCCCTGTTGGATCACACATCACAGTTGAATATCAGCAACCACCATGTGCTGAGAACAGGCCACATACTCCACACCCATCATTTTGCTTAACCTTCCATCTCCTCAAGAGCCCCATGAGGCGGTACCAATTTCTTATTTGTCAGATGCAGAGCACAGGGGCTCAGAGGGGTCATGCAACTTACCCAAGGTCACACAGCCAGAGCATGCAGAGCTACGATTTGAACCCACACAGAGAGGCAAGGCTGGAGCTCTATCCCAAATGGCTTCCAGTAACAATCATGGCAAACTCATAATGAGCATTTATCATGTGCCAAGCATCACACTAAGGGTTTTACATGTGTCATCTTATTTCAGTCTTTATAGCAGCTCTGCAGGGTGGGTGCTATTACATCCCATTTAACTGATGAGGAAACGGAGGCTCAGGGAAGTTGAATGATATGCCCAAGGTCACATGCTAGCGAGTGGCTCAGCTGGGATTTGAAGCCATGATTGATTCCGGGCTCTTTAGAGCCACCCAGTGCTGACTCTCCCAGCAGTAACCCCTCTCCCCTCAGGCTAACCCTGATCTGATGATCTACATCAGGCATTGTTCTAGGCACTGGGGACACAGCCAAACAGAATGGACAAAGATCCCTGCCTGCCCTTACAGACAACACTCTGGCGGGGGAGTCAGAGAGAGATAATAAACCACAAAGCACAATCAAAAATGGAATATGTCAGATGGCAAAAAGCATTAAGAAGGAAACCGTATGCACGGTAAGAGGACTGAAAGCTACGTGGGTGTCAGGAAAGGCCTCTCTGATGAGGGGATATTTGAGCAGAGGCCTGAATGAAATGAGTGAGCGAGCTGCACCCTTATGTGGAGGAAGAGTATTCCAGGCAGAGCAACAGCAAGTGCAAAGGCCCTGAGGTGGTAGCAGGCTTGAAAGTGAAGAGACCAGTGTGACTGGAGCAGGTGAGTGAGGGGGAGGGTGTGAGAGGAGGAGTCGGAAAGTAACACAGGCCAGAGCTGTAGGGCCTGAAGCCCATTGGGAGGATTTTACCTTGTCTTTCCATGGCAGTGGGAGCCACGGGAGGATCTTGAGCAGAAGAGAGGCCTGATCTGACTTGTGATCAGGTGATGCAGACCCACAAGGAGGGAGCATGGAGGATGGGGGGGTTCCTCACAGGGAAATCCAGATATTATTTTCAAAGGAAGAGAGGACAGATGCTGGGGGGGCCCCAAAACAAGGTGTCCATTGCAGCTGCCCAGCTCTGCAGAGGAGGGCTGGCATGTGGGACAGGGGCTGTCTGGAAGGCAGCGCTGGTGGAAGGGACCATGGTCTCTGGGGACACTCCTCCACCCTCCTCCTCTCTTTATGCTGCCAGTCCTTGGAAACAGTCCTGCCAGATGATGCAAAGAGGTCCTGTCTCAGGCACTCAGGGGACTGACTTCTCTTTCCAGCTCTCCTGCCCACCTCTCCAGCCACTCAGGCTTCTCACGGCTTCTGAGCATGTCCACCCAGTCCAGCCTCTGGGCCTCTGCTTGTAACATTTCCTCTTCTTGGAATGTCCTCCTTACCATCTCCACATGTTGCAATCCTGCCAGCCTGCAAAGGGGACCACAACTCACTGAAATGGGCTGCATGTGGGCCTGTCTACCTGACTTGCCTGCAAGCCCCAGGAGGGCGGGAGGAATGTGTTGTTTTCCAGCGTCCTTGTCACCTCAGCTGGGCAGGTAGGCAGGAAATGCTGGCTGAATAATGAATGGTGAACAAATAAATTATAATTGAATGATGAAAGGGAGGGGTGAGGGATGGAGGGAGAAGGAAGGAGAGAAGGAAGAAAGGTAGGAAGGAAAGAAGGAAGGAAGGAAGGAGGGAAGGAGGGAAGGGAGGGAGGGAGGACAACGCTGTTCAAATGTGACCTTCCTTGGGAGCCTCCCCTGATTTCCATGTTTCAAAGCCACACATCATTTATTTCTTAGCATCAGTCACTTCGGGATAGCCAACTCATCTCTCCTTGTGATTCCAGGAAATACGTCTTAATCTCTATCTTTTCCTCTTGCCTCCCTATCCCCTTCCCACGCTCGCCCTGGCATGTGAGGCATACAAAGGGCTTAATAACTACTGAATTAAAATGACTAAAGGCCTGAGAAACATACCAGGGTCCTCCCCTACCAGGAAGATGAGTATTTTTCTACTGAAAGAGGGTAAGGCTTAAATCCATCTTTCTCTAGCAGGGGAACCTCAGACATAAAGGGGAAGTGGAGAAAGTGAAGGAAAACAGGGCTCCAAGTTCCTCAAGGGAAGAAGGGGGTATATTCTGGGTGCCTGCTGTATGCAGGTGCCTCACACAGACTCTGAGTTTATTTCCCCAGCAGCCCTGGGAGGTGGGTATTAGTCTTCTACTTGCATAGGAAGAGAAACAGGATTAGAGAGTGACAAGACCACAGTTACACAGCTGTTAAGAGACATGGCTAGAATTGGACTCCAGGCACTGGTGTTATGGTGTAAACCAGCTCTCAAAAAAAAAAAAAAAGCCCTGATTTGTAGTGCTGGCCAATTTCTATGGTGTAAATACTCCCACCAAGGTCAATTTCAAGTCACCAACAACTGGCCTGCAAAATTCCCAAATGTTTCACCATTGCCTCCCTCAAGCTCACAGCAGCCAGCACCAGCCGGCTCCAGCACACTGCTGAAGGTCTGTCTGACCCCCAGGTGAGGCCCCCCCTCCCGCTGCCCTGGATGGACGGTGGTGGGAGGACAGGCTGCTGGAGCTGACATGAGGGTGAGGGTGGCCCTGGAGGTGGGGGTAGGGATCCTCCCCAGGCTCAAATTTCCCCTGTGCTTCTGCGGGCCTCGCTGGCTCCCTTGGCCCGCTCTCCCTCCCTCTCCTCTCCCTTCCTCCATCACCTGCAGGCGGCTCCTGGTGCTTTTCCACACTGGGGTCCCTCCCAGATGCCCTCTCTGCGCCATCTCTCTTCCTTTCTGATTCTTGGTCCTTCTGACACATTTTCCCTCCCATTTCTACCTGCAGGTTTCTCTCTCTCTCCTTCTCTTGACTCTCCCTCCCTCTCAGGAAACTTTTCAAAGTCGGCTTAAAAAACAACACAGCGACTCACTTTACAGGTTTTTTTCCCCTGTTCTTGAGAACAGGACGTGAGAAGGCCAGGTTGAATTTCCTGTGTGAAATGATGTGTGGGGTTTCTGAGCAAAACAAGGGTCAGGCTGTGGTCCTGGAGGAGCCGATGCCAAGGTTACCTGGAATCAAGCCTCAGACAGAGCAGCCCAGGGGATACCCAGGCCACTTCCACCCTCTCTGGATACAGATTTTCCGGACTTGCGCTGGGACAGGCACAGAACATTCCACTGCACACCGCCTTTGCGCCCCATTCATCCAGGCCCTCACCACAGGGCAAGAAGGGGCACCGGCCAGTCCAGACCCTGCTTCAGCTCTTCCTGATGTGGGTGTGACCCCGGGCACGTCACTCTGCCTCTCCGAGCCTCAGTGTCCTCATCTGTAAAATGGGGATGATGAGGCCAGCTTTGGGGTCTTGGCAGTGACAGACTAAATGTAGGTAATACGTCCAGAAGAATGTCTGGCAAGTAGGTGGTGCTGAGGTAACATTAGTTATCTGTCCAGTGGGGAGGAAGCGGAAGGGAGGTGTTCTATATAGATGCTAACTGAAATCTCTACCCTGCATATGGTAAAACCATGGTTAATTGAAATTCTCTTGAAACTTCCAATAATTGGCTGTGGGACCCTAGGCAGGTTACCTAACCTACTCATGCCTCAGTCTCCTAATCTGTAAAGTGGAGTTTACAGATAAGACCTACCACATAGGAGTATGACATGGTTAGATGAGTTAACACATGGAAAGTGCCTAAAGCAATGCCTGGCATATAGTAAGTGCTTAATTAGAGTCAGCTGTTATTATTGTTAATTTACACATTCCTAACAGCCATTTGACAGGAGAACACTGTGACATTTCTCAGTTAAATTTAAGGAGGCCTCTGATCGGGACAGTCTCCATAATTTTCCTCCTAGGCAACATCATTCAGAGGCTCTTAAAGTCTCTGTGCTGCCCCAGCGTCCTCACATGCTACATGAGGTGATAACCGTCCCCACCTAATAGGCCGGGTGTGCACAACGGGTGGGCAGTGCTGGGAAATGATGGCGGTTAGTGGCTCGGATTCCACGTGCTCTGGACGTGAGGGCATTGCCTTTCTGTGCGGCATCATCACCCTGTGGTCCAGTTCCTGGTGTGCTGGTGGCCACGCCCCCATCTCCAGGGCCGGCATGTGACTCACCTGGCCACTCAGGGTTTCCCTGATTGGTTTGTGGTTGGGCATGTGACCCAAGATGGACCAATGAGAGCCCAACCCTCAGTCGGGGCAGAGGAATCCCAACCATCCCGATGGCCTTTGTCGTGTGCCCAGCACTGTCCCAAGAAAGTTTGTGCGTGCTTTCGTTGACCCTTCTCAGCATTTCTCTACTCATTTTATAGATGGAAACAGGAGTCAAAAGCCTGACGTCTGGTCCTAGTTCTGCCACTGACGCGCTGTGTGATCTTGGGGGAGGTCCTCTCATTTATTTACTCAACGGTTAAGTGTCAAGTGCTGGGAAATAAAACTGCTAACATTTACTGAACCCTTGTTATGCTCCCAGTGCTAGTCTAAATGCTTTACAGCTGAGAGAAATGCTATTATTCCCATTTTAAAGGTAGGAAAACTGAGGCACCAACAGCTCACATAGGCGATTCGTGGGAGAGCTGCGATTTGAGCCCAGGAGTCTGATTCACGGTCCATGCCCTTAAACTACCAACTGTACCACTTGTGCTGAGCCAGGGGGAGTTGTCAGTTCTTCATGGAACAAGGGTAATGGCTCTTGGACCCTCTCTCCAGTTTCCTGTTTGGTTCTGGTTTCAAGGAGGCAGAATGGGCTATGTCCCTGATCTGGGACTCCCAGCTCTGACCTCACTCACCTGTGACAATGGGGTCTTGGCTCCTCTCTGAGCCTCACTTTTCCTCTGTCAATGAGGTGGGTTCTCAAAGAAGATGCTCCACACTCTT
>NW_006786690.1:2532553-2557494 GCF_000442215.2 Lipotes vexillifer | reverse complement strand
ACTCTTTCCACCTTCTGGGAATGGCTGGGCTCTTAGCGCCTCTCTGCCTCCCACCTCTGCCCCATGTGGTCCATTCCTCCCATCCCTAAACCCTGTTTGTCCTCTGGGAACTCACTCTTAGAAACAGTGGGTTGTAAATATATGTGTCCTGGCCTCCCTCCCCTAACAGGGGGAGACAGACAGCTGGGGCAGGTGGGATTCAAAGGTCCCGGGTTGGGATAGATCCACTGCCCACCAGCCACGCAAGCCTGTCTGGCCTGGCAAGTGCAGGGCTGTTTCTATTGATCCGTGTTGTCAGCGCGGGGAAAGCAGCTGTTTTCCTCCAAATCTGAAATCGATGGGGGCAGAGGGTTTGGAGCCAGGAAATAGTTCTCCTTAAGTTTCGGAAACACTTTGCTTGGAGGGTCAGCTGGCATGGGCAGGACTGCAGAGCATGCTGGGAAGCCCTGGCCTGTGGGGAGGAAAAGGCCTAGCCCACGGGGTACCTCCTTCCAGGCTCTGGGTTAACCTCGATACTTTCTGGTGCTTCAATTCATTGCTGTTTCCCTCTGGCCCTAGACTTTGAACCTGAAGAATAACCTGGTGGTGCGTGTTTGACAGCGCTGGGCTGGAGTCATCAATCTGGTTCTAGCCCCTGCTCTGACATTGACCTGCTGTATAGCCTTGGGCAAGTTTCTGTCCCTCTCTGGGCCTCAGGTTCCCAGGGGTCAAAGGAGGAGGTCAGACCAATGATCAGTAAGGACAGTCCAGCTCTGATCTCGCTGATGGTGGTGACGATATTCCCTGCTGTCTGGAAATGTTGTACTACCCAGGGAGGGCTCATGGAGCGGGCATGGTCCTTGTAAGTGCATAACTGGCTCCCTTCACACCCTGGCCCCTGCCGTACAGGACCGAGTGTCAATTACTGTTCCCTTTCCACCCACTCCTACCCTATCCTGGCAAGTTCCCTTCAAAAGCCCTCATGATACTCACCCCCACCTCCTGCCCCACCCCTGTCACTGTCTCCCAAGGAGGCCGTAGCTTCCCCTGCGGTCAGGGAGTGGGCCCTGGGTTTTTGTTTCTCTATGGGGGTAGGGCTGGCCCCCAGGAAGGGGACCTCAGGAGCTGGGCCTGCAGACAGGGTCTTTATGATGGCTTCCAGAGCTGCGCTTCAGTATTTGCTGGTCAAGGAACACTGGGCTGATGGTCTAAGCCCTGGACACCCCCTGGTCTCTGGCCCTCGGTGCCCACATCTGCAAAAGGGGTGTACTGAGCTGGGGCCGCTCTGAGGCCCCTCCAGTCCGATCTCACACGCTGCTGTCTCTCTCTGTTCTCTCCACATTTTCTTGACTCTCTGCCCTTCCCCCCTTTCTCCCCTCCCTGCTGCCACTCGGCTTCTCCTGCACCCCACCTGCAGCATCCTCATGGCCTCTTGTCTCCCCTGTTCCACTCTATCCTTTAAGATGAACCTTCAAAAGCACGTGTCTGATCAGACCCTGCTCAGCAACCTCCCTGGTTCCTTGTTGCCCAAGACATAGAAGTCCACTCAGGGCGCTCTGTGCTCTCCTGCCAGCCCTCCCTTCTGTTCTCATCCCCCTCTCCCGCCCGCGCCCCCAGCTCTCCAGCTATAACACACTGCTCCTGCTTGTCAAGTAAGACCAGAGCTTCCCCACCTCTGAGCCTTTGCTCTTGCCCTTCCCTCCCTTTTCCTTCTGTCAAAGCCCACCCGTTCTTCAGGACCCGTACATAGGTCATGTCAGCCGTGGTTCCTGGTGTTTAGAGCTCCCATGCCCTGGCTACAACCTCTACCACCCTGCAGGCCTGGCTCAGATTTGAGGTGGCTCCCACAACAGGGGATCCCTCCATGCCATGGACACTACCTCCCAAATGCTGGGAGACTGTGAGGACCCTGCAGACAGGACCTATGTCTTCTCATCCCCGTCCTCAGGGGCTTGTTTAATACCGAAGAAAAGTAGCTTCTTAATACCAACGTGTTGCATGGAACTGGGCTGGGGTGCCCTTTGGAGGGAGACCATGGGTAGTCTGTTTGGACCTGGACTGCTTAAACAGAATGAGCTGGATTGGGAGGATTTATCCTAAACCAGGTGGATTTAAGTTGAGTTAGATGGGCTACCCAGGCTGGGTGAAGCTGGGTTATTTTGGCTCAGTTGAATTAAACTGAGTTAATTGGATTGGGCCAGTTAGTAGAGTGGGATTGGTTTTGTTAGACTGGACTCGTTTGGGAAAATGGCCTGTTTAGTTGAATTGTGTTGGATTGCTTGGATTGGGAGAGCTGGGGTGGCTTGATGTGGGTAAATTGAATTGGTTTAAGTTAGTTGAGCTGGGCTACTGTGTTGGCTTTGTTTGGGTTAGTTCATTTGGGTTGGGTGAGTTGTGTTGATTTGGGTTGATTTAGTTGGATTTGGCTGGTTAGTTGGATTCAACTAGGTTAGCTGTGTTGGGCTGCTGAGTTGAATCTTAGTCAGTTGGGGCTGCTATAACAGAATGCCACAGACCGGGTGGCTTAAACAACAAATATCTTTTTCTCACAGGTCTGAGGCTGGAAGCCCAAGACCAAGGTGCCAGCATGGTTAGATTCTTGGTGAAGGCCCTCTTCCTGGTTTACAGATGGCCATTTTCTCTTTATAGCCTCACAATGTAGAGAGCGAGCTCTGCTCCCCTCATCCCTTTATGAGGGCACTAATCCCATCATGAGGGCTCCACCTTCATGACCTAATTATCCCTGGAAGGCCCCACCTCCAAATACCACCACATTGGGGAGTTAGGCATCAAAATATGAATTCAGGGGGGACACAAACATTCAGTCCATAGCAAGTTGGGTTGGTTGACTTGGGATGGGTCAGCTGAGTTGGGCTAACCTGTTGAGTAAGATGGATTACGTGGGTGGAGCAGGGCTACTTGAGTTGGTCTGGTTGACTGAATTAGGCTTGTTTACATGGGTTGAGTTCATTACTTGGGTTGGGTTAGTTGGTTGGGTGATTGCTTTGGGTTGGTGCAGGCAAGGTTAGCTGGGTAGAGCTAGTGGGATGGGATAGGTTACTTGGGTTTCTAGAACTGGGCTGCCTTAGACAGATTGGGTTGATTGGCTTGTCTGGCTTGGGATAGGTTGGCGTGGTGGGCTGGGTTGTAGGCTGGCCTGGTCTGGCCTGGGTTCCAGCTGGCTGGGGTATAGCCACAGTGCTGTGAGTTCTGCTTCGTCTCCAGTTCTGAGCCAGCGCGGGATGGGGGTGGGTGGGCGCCTTGGCCACAAATAGCTGTGGGGAACACAAACAGTTTGGTCTTCAAAGACCTCAGTGGTGTCGGCTGTAACTTTCCACACGGCCCAACGAGCACACCTCTAGGCTTCGTGTTCAGGCCCAGCTGCTGCTTCCTCTGTGAGCAAACCGCAGTGTGGGGGGCGGGAGAGGTGGGGAGCATGGGGGCTCCGAGCCCCTCCTTGCCAGGCATCCCCCAGCTCATGTGCCAGCTGCTCTCTGCCAGGGAGACAGAGATTGACCCCATGGTGGGCAGCACCCCCTCCCTACAGGGGGCCCACACAGTGTGTGTCAGGCCTGGCAGGGGAGGGTGAGACCAAGAAGGACCGCAGGGAGGTAGGAGCCAAGATGGGGTGATGGTTAAACTACAGGCCTGGGAGATCTCAGGGGTGCCTGGGACTGGTTCCTGCACAGCCGTGGTGGGAGTTGGGCTGGAATTCATTCATTCATTCATTCAAAAAACTATTTCTCGAGCACTAGGTGCAAAGACCTGGCAGGCAGGAGTCAAAGGAAGGAGTGTGGGTGATGGCTACGAAGATACACTTAGGCTTCCTGAACGGCTGGGTCACTCCGCTGACCCCTGTTCTCTTAACCCCTCTGCTCAGCCCCCTCTGTTCTCCTTTGAAGGCACCCACTGCGAGCACCTCAGAGCCCTCCTGTGCCCTGATGAGATACGCCTGTGGGCAGACAGACACACGATGGTGGCCAAGCCCAGACAGCAGGGCTTGGCACTCACTGCCCGGTAACCACCCCTGCCCCCCAGCTTCCCTGCCTGTGCTCTTGCACAGCACCTCACCTTCCCACCCATGCCAGCTGAGCCGAAGGTAGAGCATCTAAACCCAAGGGGCCGCAGAGGCTGTCAAATCTAGAGATGAGGAAATTGGGGCCCAGAGTCAGGGAGCGCCTTGCCTGGGACACACAGCACATCAGAGGCAGAAGGAAGGCCCCTGTCCAGATGTCCTGATTCCCCACGCCAGGAGCAGCCACATGGCTCAGTGGAAAGTCCACGTGTTTGCGATTCCAACAGCCCTAGGCTTTTGCTGTTTACTGCTGTGTGGCCTTAGATAAGTGTCTTTGTCTCTCAGCCTCTCTTTCCTCTAGGGTGATGGTTCTCAGCCCTGGGGGATTTTGCCCCTCAGGGGAACGTTTGGAAATGTCTAGAGACATTTTTGGTCATCACAACTGGAGGGTCACCACTAGCAGGCAGAGGCCAGGGACGCTTACAGACATTCTCCAGAGCACAGGACAGCCCCTCACCAAGAGAAGCAGCTGGTCCCAAATGTCATTAGTGCTGCCATCGAGCAGCTCCGTCCTATGGTGACCAACTGTCCCAGTTTGCTTACCAGTCTCCTTCCTCCTGCGGGTCTTTGCTCTGGCATTAATGCGCTCTGTACCCGGCCCGTCCTCCCAAGGTGCCCAGGCTCAGCTCCTCCAGGAAGCCTCTCGGATGGGTCCCTCCATAGAGAACTCTCCCTCCTCAGGCTTCCCGCCAACTCACTGTCTGTCCCTTGCAGCAGAGCACTGCGCGTCAGGTTAGTTGTCAGGTGTTCTGAGGGTCAAGGGTTTTCTTCTTTCCAGGTAGCTCAACTCATTGCCCTGGAATTAATGGATTCCCTGCTCACACCCCAACTAGAGAGAGCTCCCGCCCGTGCAGGGCTGTGTTGGGTATGTGTCTGTGCCCCACGTCCAGCTCAGGACCTGGCACAGAGGGGACAAATGTCCACTGGACATATTCCACCAGGTACCAGGCTCCACCGTCTGCAAGTCCTGGAGACTCTTCTCTCCCTGTCACCCCTTTCCCCGTCACGCCGAGCACGGGACTGGGACACGGCAGAGGCCCAGCCCAGACCTGTGTTCTCTCAGCCTTGAGAAATGTCAGGATTGAGGTCATCATGTGGTAAGAGGTTCTCAGTACACCCAGTGAAAAGGCTGATTACAGAGCAGTACGTGGGTGTGAATTCATCTTGGTAAATTACATCCATATGAAGGACATGTTTTCTTGATGTAAAAATGCACTTTGGAGCTTCCCTGGTGGTGCAGTGGTTGAGAGTCCGCCTGCCGATGCAGGGGACACGGGTTCGTGCACTGGTCCGGGAAGATCCCACATGCCGCGGAGCGGCTGGGCCCATGAGCCATGGCGGCTGAGCCTGAGCGTCCGGAGCCTGTGCTCCACAATGGGAGAGGCCGCAACAGTGAGAGGCCCGTGTACTGAAAAAAAAAAAAAAAATGTACTTTGGCTCTTGAGGGCAGAGGTGACATTGGCAGGGCCTGGCCACTTCTCTGCTGTGTAAACTTGGGGAAGTTTTTAAAGTTCTCTGGGCCTCAGTTTCTATATCTGTAAAATGGGCTATGAGGGTGTCTCCCTCCCTGGGGAGCCGGGAGGCTCCAATGAGCTAATGCTGCAAAGGGCCCGCACGCAGTCAGTGCCCAGTGGGTGTCACCACTCTGTTCTTACAATTCTGAGGACAGGGTGCCAACCTTTCCTTTTCCGTCCTGCCCATCACCCCAAGCTCTCCGTAACAAGAGAGGGAGGCTCCTGCATCCCAGCAGAGGCCCGGCTCTAAGCCCTCGTGGTCCCTGGATCAGGATGGGGCTATAGGCTTGTCCTCCGGCCCCTTGAAGAGGCCACTGAGGACATCCAGGACGTCTGCCCGGGTTCTCCCTCCCTACAGCCCGCGATGGCCGCTGACTGCCATGCCCACCAGGAGACAAGGCCCGCCTCTCTGCACAGGCTCCGATGGGGCAGAGTGGGTTTATTTACTCTTTGCCGATGCTGGTTTCTCTGTCCCCGAGGTGAAGTCCTGCTGGTTGACCATGTTTCCTGCCTGGCTTTTCCCTGCCTGGCACGTCTGCTAGCCGCCCCACCCTGGACCCCCTCCACCCTTGCCGCGAGCTCTCCTTCCAGGTCCTCTCCCTGGCCACCGGAAACCAGACTCAGGAGCCTCCAGAGCCCCTCAGGTTCTTCCTTAGCAGGAAGTTGGCACCCACGGGCAGCTGGCTCAGCCCAGGTCACCCTTTGGTCCCGGTTAGGACGGCCACAGACTACACATCAGTCAGCTTTACGGAACATAGCAGAGCCACTGTCCTGCCAGGTCCAGCCAGGCAACTCAATCCACAAAGATATGCTCTCTGCTTCTCTGCTTCTGCCATTGTTAGAGAAGAGCATCTTAACTTGGCTTGGTGGCAGGGACCCGACTTAAACTCCCTGACTTTTGGCTTGATGACTCAGGAAGAAACAGAGCCACACCCCGCTCTGTGGTGAACTGTCCTCCCAAACATGCTTTTTTTTTTCCAAACTTCAGTCATTCCGGTAACAACTTCAAGACATTTCTTACTCTAAATTCATATTGCACATAATATTCCTTACTTCGTATGTTTTTAAAAATGTATTCACTGTTTTTACTTAATTAAATTTAGCCTCATCCTGAGAAATCTTATCAGTGGAATCACAAGTTTGATTGACTAGAGACTTTCCACCCTAAAATATATGAAATAACCACGAAAATAGCAAATAATGGTTGGTGCACCATCTATAACACAGTCCTTGGAGAGCAATTAGGATGGTTATCCCTATGGAGGATCCCCGAGCCCATCTCTTATCAGACCCCTGAGATGGCACAGCCCGGCCCCTTCTGGGCCACCCCCAGCACCAGGAACACTGAAAGCTACTTAATGTCATGAGAATTGATTGGGAGCCAAACTCCATTCTGCACAGCCGCTGTGAGTACCCGGAACAGTTACAAAGCCCAGCTTGGCTTAGTTCAGGAAGCAGAACAAATAATAATAACCCCTGTATTAGCACAGCACTTTACAGTTGGCAGAGCCCATTCTCAAGTTCTAGGCTCACTGTGAGCAGCCTAAGGCCATGTGACCAAAAAGGACGGGGCTGAGATTGATGGTCAGAGTCATAGAACGTTATTGCTGGAAAGGCCCAAGGGCTGTCTGGTCTCTGAGGTGTTTTGGGTGGCTGTTGATGGGCACGGACTCCAGAGTGAGCCTGGAGTGCCCTTTTCTATTCATGTTGATACCTCTGATTCCCATCAGTTAGGTGCCGGAGGGTCTTTAACAGTCTTGTTCTTGCCAGACTCCCATCTAGGCAGAGAGTCTCAGAGTCAGAGGCTTCAGCAGACTTTAGTATCCAGCTGGAGTTTCAGAACGTTTGCAGTAGGCAGCTTTCTCAGATGGCCCCCAAGAGTCCTGTACATGCCCTGTGTAATCCAGTCTTCTTGAGTGAGAGCAGAACCTGTGAATGTGACTTAATCCAAGGAAGTTTATGTTGGGTGGGCCTGACCGAATCAGAGGAAACTTTCAAAGAAGATGAAATGCCAAGAAGTGACTTCTGCTGGCCTGGGTGACAGCACATGGGAGGCCACACAGCGAGGAGCTGCGGGCAGCCTCTAGGAGCTGAGGGCTGTCTGCTAGCAAGAAAGCAGACAGCCCCACAGCTACGATGAACTGAATTCCGCCACAACCAGTGTGTTTGGAAGAGGAGCCTGGGCCCCAGGGGGATTTTAGTTCTGCCGACACCCTGAGCAGAGCATCCAGCTAACCTGTGCCTGGACTCCTGACCTACAGGAACCGTGAGATAATAAACTGCAGTTGAGTTAAGCCGATATATTTATTAAACAGCAACAGGAAAGTAATACAATATTTTTGCTTTCCTTACATTTATTTTTGCAGTTACTTGATGTTGGTTTTTATTTAGTGTGGAGATATAAGATATAATTTAAAAGTAAATTAATTCAATTTAAAAAATCAGTGTGGCAGATTAAAAAGTAGCCGAAATTCTTTGACACTCGTATCATCAAGCAGTGGGCTTTATGTCCCCTCCCCGTGAATCTGGGTAGGCCTTTGTCTGCTTCCATCAATAGAATATGATGAAAGTGATGTGATGTGACTGCAGTGTTAGGTGGTAAAAGGCCTTGTAGCTTCTGCCTGGTTCTCCTGGGACCCTGTTGCTTGAGAAGCCAACTTTCGTGGAAGGCATCTGACTGCCCTGCGGCCACCGTGTTGGAGAGGCCCCACGTAGATGCTCCAGTGGCCGCGTCACAGCTGAGCTCCGGGTTGACAGCCAGCATGGGCAGCCAGCTGTGAGAGTAAGCCCGCTTGGACGTCCAGCCCAGTCAAGCCCTCAGATGAATGCAGCCCCAGATGGCACCTGACTGCAGCTGCATCAGAGACCCCAAGCGAGAGATGCCCGGCCCGGCCCAGCCCTTCCTGACCACAGTATCATGAGCATAATAAAATTGCTGCTTTAAGCTGTTGCATTTTAGGTAATTTGTTACGCAGCAGTAGCAACTGGAACAATTAGTGACACATTCTTGTGGCTCCAAACTCAAAAAGTACAAGACTGTCTGGGATCAGCTGTGGATGAGGCCTGCGCAGAGGCGGGGGCTTTGATGAGAGGCAGCACAGCTTCTCTACCGCCCTCTTCACCCACAGCCTCACCAGTGATAGACATTCGCTGAGAACCTGCTGCCTGCTGAGTAGTCAGCAAAGGCAGGCTGTCAGCGGGGCATTAATGGACCTTATCGTTATTTAATAGCTAACGACTTAAGCAAATTAATATATACCAGACACCATTCTAAGTATTTGAGAGTGTTGAAATCGCCTCAAAGCCACCAGATGCTGTTACTATTGGCTCTCTTTTCAGAATGGGAATTGAGGCTCAGAGAGGTGAGGTAACTTGCAGGAAGGCGGCAGAAGAGGCGCCGGAACCTAGGCTTTTCGGAGCCCAGAGACCAAATCCACCACCCTGTCCTGCCTGCCCAAGGGACAGCAAGGCTGAGCCAGCAGAGAGGACACTCCAGATGGGGAGACTGCAGGAGCAAGGCTCGGAGGCTGGACTCTGCTTCCTGGAGCCTGGGGAAGGTGAAGAGAAGTGGGAGGTGGAAGAGGGCTTGAATGCCCAGTCAGGACGCCTGCATGTGGCTGTCATGTGTGCAGAGATGCCCGAATCATCAGAGTCTGCTTCCCCTCTCCCCAAACCCCTCCCCTCCCTCCCATTTCTCTCTTTCTCTCTCTCTCTCCTGGAGGCTCCCTTTCTTTGCAGAAATGTATTTTCTCAATGTAAATAAGTATATATTATATATATATATATTATACATGTAAAACTCTTTTTTTTAACCAATGTTAGTGTCTTTAATCAAAGTTGCCCCCCACCCGCTCCCACCCCCCAGCAAAGGAGGTATTTCAGTTTGCCAAAGGTATAGAGAAGCGGGAGCCGTCTGTGGTTTCCAGTTCACCATCACTTTGGCCCAGGAAGGCCTTTGCGACAGTTGGCCTTATGAACAACAGCCTCCCTGGCAGCCTGGCGGCCCCAGAGGAGAGGGCTCAAGCACTGGGGCCAGGAGGCCAGGCGCTCAGGACAGGGCATAGTGGGGTCCCTTCTCCCCCCACCCCACCCCTGGCTCTGCTGGGAGGCACCAATGAGCCTCACCTGTTAAAGCTGGAGGGGTCCTCTGATTTCCTGTGCAGGTGAGACCCAAGGAGGAGGAGGGACTTGTCCAAGGTCACACTGTCAGAGCATGTGACTTAGGCCCTCCAAGCCAGGGCTCTTTCTCTGCACTGGGGGTTCCTTCATGCCAAGGGATAAAGGGTCATCGGAGGAGAGAGACATGTGCTGAGCCCAGGGGCCGGGGAGATAACGGTAGGGTTTCAGGCTGGGCCACCCGGCTTTCCTCATTTGGGGGTTCACACCACGAGGCATTGGTCCCGATCAGGCCAGCCTTGAATGCGGTCTTCCTGATACCTCTGAGGAGGTTGGGTGGGCAGGAGGGAGGGAGGGAGAGAGAAAAGGGAGGCTTATCTGGCCTGGGGAAGCCACTAGAGAGCTGATGTTGGAGAGCCAGACTCCCAGAAAGACACCTGAGGCTCCAGAGTAGCACTGGACAGGGAGTCAGGGGCCCAGGGTCCAGTGCGAGGAGGCCACTGTTTCCACTGTGAGCTTGGACATTCATTTCACTTACTTGCTGAGTGTCTGCTGAGGATCTGTGTGCCTGGCCACATGCTAGGAAAGGGGAGAGGAAAAAACTGTGGCCAGCCTTCTCAGTTACGGGAGCTCACAGCTCAGCAGGGAAGAGAACATATGGGAATATCAGTAAAATATAAAGTCTGACCAGGACCAGAGCGGGGGCCGTAGGGCTTGGGGTGGGAGAGGAAGCTGAGCAGGCGAGACATGCAAAGAGCATCCTAGGTACAGGCACCACAGGGACAAAGGCCTGGCGGTGGGGATATGAGGTCGTGCGTGGCCTTGCTCAGCTGGAACACGCTGCTAGGGAGGGAAACGACATTTGGAAAGTGTCCTTGGAGTGGGTCTTGAACGACCAGCTAAAGATTTTGGACTTTATTCTTTAAGCAGCAGGAGCCAGTGAAGGGTTTTGAGCAAGGACATGGCGATAAGCCTGTGAAGCAGGAAGAAATGCCCCTTTTCTTCTTTAGAGCTCAGCTTCTTTATCAGTAGATTGAGGGAATTGGACTAGTTTAGAGCTGGTAAATACCTGGGACACACAACATTACTTCCCTATCTTCATCAATAGTCAGTCCCTGCACTTTCTCCCTTTGAGCTCAGTTTCAGCTCTGTAGCGCCCCAGCCAGTCTCTGTGATCACATGGAATTGGCCTAAAGGATGCACTGGTTGACTATCTCTCAACAAGGTGATGATGGTGATGCTAATTGCAATGAAGACCGCAGCACTTTTCACCTTGCAGAAGAGCTTTTGTCCCATCTTGCTTTCTGATTACTCTTACTGGCTGCAGAGAGACAGGGAGGCTTTGCACAAGGCCACCCAGCTTTCTGCACAAGCCTCTCCCAGGCTTCCGTCCCAGCACCAAGGGCTTGACCCCCCTTCTCAGCTACATCCTACTGTCTTCCCAGCCCAGATGAAGGGGGGCTGGTTTAGGGGCACCTCCAGTCTTGCCACTGTCCCTAGAGCTGCTGGGAGCTCTCTCCCAGCCCCGGCCCCAGCCCTGGTGGTCCTAGAGGCAAAGTATGAGGAGCTTCTGGAATTGCTGGCACAGGACAGTTGCCCAGTTAGTTAGAAAAACATGTGGCTTACTCTTCCCTCTCCAGCCCCCTCCAGCAGCCACCACCTTCTAATTCAATTTCCCTTGAAAAACAATGGTTTCAGTGAAGGGGGAAGCAAGATTCTCCGAAGTAAAGTTTTGCAAAATAATTACCACCTAAACTGGCAGACTCCCTCCCCCTCCCTCCTTGCATAAACGCCTCTAGAACAGTTTCACAGACCTCAGATCCCAGCTGGATCTGCCCCTCACCTCCCCCAGAAGTTGCCCACCTCAGATCAGATCCCGGGCATCAGCTGGGCATGGGGCCCACAGGGGTCACCGCCCTCCCTCCTGATTGCCTACCTCCTCCTTCAGTGAGGACTGGCCTGGGAGGAGAAGGGGGTCTTGCTGTGCCCCAGGCCTGGCCAAGGAAGAGGCAAAGCCTTGGTGGCAGCTCCCTGAGCTGGCCCTACCATCATGGTGCCCTGGCTATTCCCACAGAAGGGAGCTGAGCACCAGACAGGGGAAGGAGTGTGCCGGAGGTCTCGGCACGGTGCAGCGGAGGACAGAGACCAGACTGGACCCTGGACCCTGGACTCTTCGTCCCCACTGCCTCGCCTGGAAGCTTTGGGTGGGCCTCTACTGATGGGCCTGATGCCTGGCAGGACTCCTGAGAATGCAGCCTCTGACCAAGACGTCTCCTTCCACCCCGGGTCCTTGCCAGCCCATTGGGCCAGGTATGGATTCTCCTTCCTGCTCCACGACCTCAAGGGAGCCTTCCAAGGGGCCTGGGGTGGCTCAGCTGCAGTGTCTGCCTCTGCTGGTTGCTAGTGGGCTGTGGCCCACCCCTCAGTCAGACACACTGGCAGGCAGCCAGCCAATCACATCCTAACTGCCAGCCAGGGTCCATCCATCTGGGCCAGAAGCTTCTCTTTGCTGTGCCATTTCCCCTTGCATGCCTTCTGCCCTCTCCTGATGCCCTCACCTGGGCACTTGTTGATCCCCAGATGACCCTGAGCAGTGGGCACCAGCTCCCATCCCAAGTTCTTCCCTCCCTGTCCCCCTTCAGGGGCCCCACCCATGTGCTGCATGAGGTGTCCGCCTTCTAAGGCTTCCCCCGAGATGGTCCCTTCTGGCCCTCCCCAGAAAGGCTGCTCCCTGCCGGAGAATCCCTCCAAGTGCCCTGGGCTTACCTTCCCTACAACCTTGACTCTGCTTCCCACCAGCTCCCACCCCAAATCTCCTTCTTTTTCTCCTTCTACTAATTCATACCAAGGTGTGTCTGACTGAACAGCCTAGCTCTCCCAGAGAGGCTCCCAGAGAGGTCCTGGGCTGAGATTCTGGGATGGGAAGAGCAGCTTTTGCTCTCAAGACACAACTAGGTGCTACAATGACAGGCTTTGATGCAGAGCCACCTGCCCCATGACCTTTGCTGTGTAGCAGCTTTAAGGAGCTGAATAGGAAGGGTCCTGGGCAGTCGGACAGCTGAAGGCAACTTCTCCTTGCTACCTGCACCAACCGCAACCTCTGGCTGAAAGGACCCTAAGGGTGTCCAGCTGTGGATCCAGTTTCCAAGATGGCCACAATGATCCTCACCTTCTGGTATATACCCCCTTGTGAAGTCCCCACCCACATCAGGCAGGGCTGACTTGTGTAGCCAGTAGCCTGTTGGAGAGATGTTGGAGTATGATTTCTGAACCTAGGTCATAAAAGACATTGGTACATCTGCCTTACCCTCTGGGATCACTGAGGGAAGTTGGCCGCCATATTGTGAGGGTACTCAAGCGACCATGGAGAGGTCTACATGACAAGCCCTGCCAACAGCCTGCACCAACTGGCCAGTGGTGAGTCACCTTGGGAGGGGATCCTGCAGCCCCAGTCAAGCCTTCAGGTCAGTGCAGCCCAAGCTGACATATGAGCACAACCTCATGAGAGACCCTGAGCCAGAAATGCCAGCTAAGCTGCTCTCCCATTCCTGGCCCATAGAAATTGCAACATAATAAAAGCCAGTTGTTTTAAGCCACTAAGTTTTGGGTAATATTTTATACCACAAAAGATAATATACCAGCCAATGCCTTGCCACCAGAACTCTCTTGCAGCCTTTCACTGGAGCCATTTGCACAGCTTTGTAAGAAAAATTACCCAAAACTTGAAAATAGACAAAGAGAAGGCAACGTGTTTTTTCAACTTCATTTTGGAGCACTGTTTAACTGGTCCACCAAGGGTATTTAATTATCTGGAGGATTTTACATTTGACTTGGTATGTGCTATCAAAGACCTGACTTTAGAAGTTATATGTTAACTGATAGATTTCTCTCTAGTAGAAAACCCCAAAAGGTTATGGATTTTTGGCCCTTTAGGACATTAATCAGTTTTGTATTTAACTGAGCCATTTTATTCCAATGTTCTTTCTCTAGTATCTTGTAACTCTGTTCCTCTTGTTCTCCTTGGAATCAGCATTACCGTCTTACTGGTTCTCTCATTCATGATTTAAACAAATTTTTGACGTAAGTTCATTCTATATTTGAATGAGTCATACTTCTTTTTTAAGATTAAACTCTGACAGCTTACATACCACCAGGAATGGGGAACTCACTACCCATCAAGGAACCCAGGAATCTTAGAATAGTTCCTAGAACAGGCTTAGGAACTCTTCCTTATCCTTATAGCTACATCCTATAGACCTGGTTTTCCATTTGATGAGAACCTCAGGAAGTAAGCTGAGCCCCTAATTCCCATGGCAGCCCTTTATAGTTGCTAATTTCCCATTGCTCTGCACTATAGAGTGCATATTTTGTAATCAGGAAAAGAAGTTATTAAATAAAAAAAAGACTGAGATCTAAATTTTGCTACTGTGAGTTGATGGAGCAGGATATGGGGGAAGAGCCATTTACTGATGCTGCTCTGTGCCCATACCTATGCAGCTAGAGGAACTGGAGATTGGCAGGGGTCCACTCTGACCCTCTTCCTAATCTCTTCTCCCCAGGCTTTGGAGGGATCTCACTAGGTAAGACCTTTCCCCCCCTCTCCCCTGGTTTTCTTTCATGGCCTTGTGGCTTTCAGGGGTGAAGGCCAAATCCCCACCATGACCCCCCGCATGGGCCGGCCCTGCCCCCACTTCCCTCTTATTCATACCAAGATTCATACCAAGCTCCACTTTGCCCCCTTCATTCCAGGCACACTTTCACTCCTTTAGGCTCACTATGATCCTTTGCACTACCTGGCCTTTGCTTATGCTGTCCTCTCTCCCTGCAATACATCCTTTATCTTCTCCTTGCCTTGACCATTCCCTGCCCCCACAGAGGCTCTCAGAGCACCTGTGCCCCGCCTCTCCCCCAGCGTGCATCAGGTGGCCATTGGACATTTGCTTGTGGGATGATCTGATAGTGCCGGCCTCCGCTGCTTGACTGCCGGTTACAGAAGGAGGGGGACCACCTCCGCCTTGTCCTATATTTTGTCCCCCAGGACTAATGCCAGGACTGGTGAGCAGTGGACCCTCAGAGCCCATGGGGCCCTGCGCCTGGCACTGAGGAGGCACTAGGGAGAACTTGCTGAGCAAATAAGTAAAGGTTTCATCATACGTGGTGGCGGAATGCCAGGCTCACCCTAAGTCACTGGGCTCACGGTCCAGTGGTCCTTCTGCAGCCCCGAGTGTGCAGTGGGGGTGAAACTGTTTCTTGTTAAACTCAGTGGGAATGCCTTGGCCTCTTGCACACCCACGAGCCGTGACTCAGGTTCTATGAAGTGCAATCAAATGCTCCCTCTTTTTTTATCTAAAGAGAGCAACGTACTAGCCACAAGAGACCTCTTGACGCCTACTCACACCTCAGCTGAGCCCGAGGTTTTTCTTTATTTAAAAAAGGTGTGTATATCAAAATAGAGGTTAAATGCTCATTGAAAAAAAAGTAAAATGCTACTGAAGTGTGGTGAATACGAAGTGGAAATGCTGCCATCCCACTCCTAGAAGTAACCCCTGCTAACAGCTAAGTGCATACCATCTACACGGGTAAAATAATCGTTAATGATCACAGTTTACGTGGGGCTGACTCTGCACCAGGCCGATTTATAAATTAAGCGTCACAGTAGACCCATAAGGTGGGTACTTGGTTTCCATCCACATTTCATTGATGGGAAACTGAAACACACAGAGAGGTTGAGTAAGTTGCCCAAGGTCACACAGCCAGTAAGTGGCAGAGCTGAGATTTGATTCCAGGCAGCAGGCTGGAGTCTGGGTGCTTGATCCAGAGACCTCTTGAATTTATACAGGTGTCTACACTGAGGTCTTAAGGCATAGCTCTTCATGTATGGAGTCTGGACCTGAGCCTCAGCTCTGCTCCTTTCTAACTCGGTGACCTTGGGCACCTTACTCAACCTCTCTGTGCCTCAGTTTCTTCTTTGTGAAATGGGGCCCATGGTGGTTCTACTTTTTGGATGGCTGTGAGTTAGTGGGTGGAAAGTGCTTGGAGCAGGGCTTGGCACACAGTACGAGCTCAGGCCATGTCGATATCATCACTGTCACCCACACCAGCCCTGAGATGTTCTCTGGCCACAAGGATGCACACTTCCAGCTCTCCTGCCACAAGCCTTGGTCCAGCACAGGCAGTGAAGCCCCACCTCCTTCACTTTCCTGACAGCCCGGGCCTGAGCCCAGGGGTACCACGCAACAATACGACATCTGTCAGCGTGTGGCATACACCTCCTGCTAGGGCCTCTCTGCACATTTCAGTCGACTGGTTCAGAGCTGGGGAGCCTGCTGGTCCTGAGCTCAAATCCAGGCTCGGCGCTTCTTGTTGCTGAGCTTGGAGCAAGTGGCTTTACCATTCGGAGCCCTGGCTCAGGGCGGAGGCATGCAGGAACGGGGCAAGTATAGAGCAGGCCTTCAGTGAACGAAACCGGTCTCATTTCTCTTCTGTGAACGGGGATGGTGCGCACACTGATGGAGCTCAGGATGAGCTGACATTATGCTCCCCCATGCAGGGCCCGACGCCCGCCTTGTGATCTCTGAGATGTCCGCTGTGAGCGTGGCCCCATTTTCTCCTTGCCACAGCTTCATGGGTTAGGACTTATTGACTACAGTTTGCAGGTGAGGAAACTGAGGCTTATCGAAGGCAGTGATTTGTCCAGAGCCCTTTTTCTGGCATTCAGCGAGCTCAAGCAGGAGCCCAGGTCTGCTGGCTCTGAGGGGGCCCCAGCGCCATCCCCGACCCCGGAGCGGCAGCCTCCTCCGCGCCCCCGGACAGGTCCTGCCTCCAGCCCCCAACCTCTCCTCACACCAGGCACCTCCTGCCACGGCTTGAACACCCGGCCCACAGGGACACTGGGGGCAGTGGGGAGGGTGTGGGGAGCCAGAGGCTGCAGCTGCAAGAGGGAGAGGCCCAGATGGGCCAAACGGGTTCTAGACTCCCCAGATCCTGGAACAGGAGAAGCAGACATTCTTGAGATGGTCGGACGCCCAGCTCTGTCCAACCCTCTTTGAATATGCCCGAGCCAGCTTGCTCCCCGTAACTATGGGTCCTCCAGCCCCTGCTTACACCCCTACCAATAGGGAGCTCGCCGCCTCCTGAGGCCCCCGCTGCACCCCGGGGAGGCACTGGCTCAGGGGATCACACAAGAACATGGCCGCAGGGGCTTAAGCAGACTGGTAGAAAAGCATCCGTTCCGGGAAAGCCCACTGCATCCTCCCCTGCAACCCAGGGACACATGCCAGCTGAGGCCCTCTGCTCAGAACTGTCATCCTACTCTTTCCACACCAGCTTACCCAGTCCTTCCTCTGCACATGGCAGAACTTTACACAACCAGGTTATTTAATCTTCCAACAACTTCATGCAGGGAAGGCTAGGACGAGCCCCCAATGGAGAAACTGAGGCATAGAGCAGAGAAGAGGCCCAGGCGCACACAGCGGTGCGTGGCAGAGCTGGACACCAAACCCTATGCTCTGGTGGAATGTCAGAGCCAGAGGGCCCCTCACACACGACCTGGCGAGGGGCCCTCAACTCTGGCTGTTCAGTTGAATCACCGGGGGGGGGGGGGGGGCTTAAATGGTGACCACCCCAGAACCTTAACGAAGTGCATGTTCTAAAAGATCCCCAGTGCAGCCGGAGTCGAGCTGATGAACTCAAGCCCCTCGCTTTATAGGTGGGGGCGACAAAGCCTCAGAGAGGCCAAGTCACTTGTCTAAGGTCACACAGCAAATCAGTGGCACTAGAACTGGGCCTTGGTATCCCTCAACCAGCAGGACTCTGACACTGTTCAAGGTTAACGCTAAATGAACTAGCTGCATTTGGTTGGTCAATGTACTGCCCACCCGAATCTACCCACGCCCACCCCTGGCCACAGCTGCCTCGCCCCGAGCCTAATTTCTTCTCCAGGTTGGCTGGTTCCTCTGAATTCAGCGGCAGAGAAAAAATCCACCAGGGGAAATGATGGCGGGTGTGGGGTCACTTCACCTGTGTCTGTGGGTTTGTCTTCCTCTTACCTCTCATGAGACAGGCTGGAGGGTAAAGAGAACAGTGTTCCTTGTGGAACGCAGAGGGCCCGGACTTCCGTGAAGATGCGGGGGCAAGGAGGGCTGGGCATGAGGCTGCCACACCCTGGGCATCCCCTGGCATGGGCTGCTGGGAGTGAGGCTGGTGGCACAGAGTGGACACATGGCTTGGTGCCTGGCAGCCAGGCTCAAATCTCACCTTTTTTACTTGCTGGTTGAGTGAACGCAGCCTTAAACTGTCCCCCATCAGTGGACACCCCCCAACAAGATGGGGCTGGTGGTTGTATGGCCCTGACAGGATTAGATGAGACTGGACGTGCAGGGGACGAGGGGTAGGGCTGCCCGCAGGCAAGCATAGCTCTGTTGTTATCATGAGGCACCTATCGGGCCAGGCATGTGCTTGTACAACCCTGGCCAAGTCCCTTCCTAACCTGAAGCCTCAATTCTCTGCTCTGTAAAATGGGGAGAGGGTAATATGCAGGGTCCCTTCCTACCCAGATCTTGGGGATTGTTTTCTCACCGTCTTCAGAGATGTGGTAGTCATGAGTAGATATGGTGGAGAGCAACACCTGGAATCTGACCCTGATCCATTTGGCAAAGCCCAGGTCAGCGGTGCCGACTGCCCCCATGCAGGAAAGGCTGGAGGGGGCACCTTCCCTTGGGACACAGGTTGGAGGCTCAGGCCGGCTTCTCCTTGCCCTGCTATGCAGTATCTCCCTGACCTGGAGCCTGGAGCTTAGAGTCTAAGACTCCTGTTTGTTGACCACCTACTACATGTCAGGCCCCATGATATGAGCTGACTTGCTCAAAGCCTCGATGGCAGGATGGAGCCTGACACTCAGGCCCACGTGGCCCTGAGTTTCTGTCCTTTGCCCCACACTGCCCTGCTTTGCTAAAATAGTGTGCACGCGACCTTTTATAAATGCCTCACTAGGCTCTTGGAGGTTTATGGCATTTGATTGAAAGCATAGGCTAAGGAGCCAAACTGCCAGTGTTCAAATCCTGGCTCTGTCCTTTGCTGTGTGACCTGGGGCAAGTTACTTAAACTCTCTGGGCCCCAGTTTTTGCACCTGTAGTATGGGTTAATTACTTACTTCCAAGGAGAACAGTATGGAAAGGGAGAGGTTTGAGAGTGGGGAGAGTAACCTTACAGTAGAGAAACCTGACAAATGCTACCTCAGCCAGTGGCCAAGGTCAACAACAACAGTGGTAGGTCATATGGATAGTATGTACCCTTTATATGATGTGATGGATATGGCACTTTACCTGTATGGCCTTCCTCCCCAAATCCTATAACTCCAGTCTAATCATGACAAAAACATCAGAGAGATTCCAGCAGAGGGACATTCTACAAAATACCTGACCAGTACCAGCACTTCTTGAAACTGTCAAGATCATTTAAAAAAAAAAAAAAAAAGGCAAGCCTGAGAATCTGTCAGAACCAAGAGGAGCCTAAGGAGACATGTGACAGCTAAATGTAACGTGGTTTCCCGGGTGGGATCCTGCAACAGAAAAAGGACATCAGGTAATAATGATGGAAATCTGAATAAAGTATGAACATTAGTTAATAATATCAATTCGTTCATTGTAACAAAGGCACCAGACTAATGTCAGATGTGAATAACAGGGAAACGGGATATATGTGTAGGGTATACGGGAACACTGCATTAGCTTCTCAATTTTTCTGTAAATCTGAAACTGTTCTAAAAAACTAAAGCTTATTTTTAAAAATAGGATTAATAATAGTTCCTACTTCATGGGGTAGTTGGAAGGATAAAATGAGTGAATGCATGGAAATTACTTTGAACAGTACCTGGTACATACAAAGCCCTCAAGAAGTGCTGGCCATTATTATTATCATTGCATTGGTGGGGCGACACCGGGCACAGAAACCCGAGGGAGGTAGATAAAAGCAGATCATATCAGCCGAGGTTTGCTCCCCACCGCCAGGGAAAACCATTTCTCCTGAAATTCTGAGAAGGCAGGTCTGGCGTCTCCATGGCTGGGTGTGCTCGCCTCGCCCTGTCCCCTTCAGCCCGGGAGTGCTTTCCTTGGGCCCAGGATGGGCAGAGGAGCTGGAGGAGGTCGTGTGAGGAGTGAGTATGGCCCAGTCTCAGAGCTGGCAGGCCTGGCAAACCCCGCCCCATCCCTGCCGGCTGGTGACCTTGAGTAAGTGAAGGCACCTGTCTGAGCCTCCACTTACCCACCCATAAAATGGGGGTATTTGTCACAACCTCATATGGCTTGGCTTGGTGGTAAGTGCCCAGTAACAGGAATAGTTCAGGGGCAGGGGTGGGTTTAGGGATCAGAAGCGTCTTGAATTGGAAGGATGCCCTCCACAGTCCATTGCTCAGCATCCCCACACCCAGCCCTGCAGAACTGCCCTTCTGGCCTCCAGATGGTTCTTCTCCTGTCACGGTGGGCGAGATTGGGCTCTGAGCACAGGTGATCACAGAACTGAGGGGCAGTGGCTCTTCTGGTCTGATAGGAAGCAAATCAGGAGAGGGAAGGGGCCTGACTGCCAGCGACTTCTCTCCAGAGGAAAGGGTGGCATTGTCTGGGGGAGGGTGGGGATGGGGTAGCCAGGTGTGCCCGCCATCTGCACACACCTGGAGCCAGGCAGTGGTGAAGGGGAACTGCATGGGGTGGAGAGCCCCCACCTCCTGCCCCCAGAGACTCCAGAGCCCAGCTTCCCACCTCTGTCCCAGCCCATCACAGCCCCTGCAACTCCACCATTAGCAGCCCTGGTCTTTGGGGCTGGAAGCCTTGGACTCCTCACCCTTGACCCCAGCCACAGACCAAGCTCTGACTCCTGACACACAGCGCCGGCCACACAACATGCCCTGACCTTGGCCTCAGATGAGCCCATAGCCACAGCCTGACCCCAAGCAGCCATGTCAGAGACATAGATGTGGGCTCTGGACCAGCCCAGGCTGCTCACTTCCTGAGGCTGGCCTGCTGGGCCAGGATTGTCATCCCCGAAGGTGAAGGCCATCCACGCGGCTCCAGGACAATGTGGACATGCACCACAAAGCCCCCAGCTGGTCCTCGGGGGACATGGTTGTACCTGGGCCTGGCACCAGCCCCCGTGTGACAATGGACACGTCCCACCCTCCTTGGCCTCAGTTTCCCCTCTTCCCTACGAGGGAGGAATGGATAATCTTTGAGGGCTTTCCTAGCTCTGACGGTTGGCGATTCAGGAGACACGAAATGCTCTTGTGGGCATGTTTCCAGACTTTTCCCAGCTCTCACTTCCCAAGGCTGACTCCCCTCCACTCTGCCTTCCTGGCCTCAGTCTCACAGCCCAGTGGTTAGAAACACCCCTAGGGGCCACCCAGACCTGGCCTCGAGACCCAATCACCACATCCTAACTGGGGAACCTCTGCACGTTTCTTAACCTCTTGAAGCCTCAGTCTGTTCGTCTGTGAAATGGGGATTTTGGGTGTTGGGAAGACTCACGCAGGCGATGTGTGGAAAGCTTTCGGTGCAGAGCCTGGCATGAGAAAAGGGCCAGTAGGTCAGAGCCAAGCAGATCACCCTTGCCTGGGCTTCCTGGGCTTTACTCAGCTCCAGTTGTGATAAGATACTGTAACACCCTTTCTCAGCGGGGTAATGGAGGCCTAGAGAGGGCAAGCTCCTTGCCAACAGAGTGGGAGTAGCAGAGGCTCGTGTTCCCCCTACCCCACCTTTCTTCTGCCCTCCGTGGAAGCCACCAGAATCCATCACCAACCTCCCTGAGCCTCAGTTTCCTCCTCTGTAAGAGGAGGGAGGGGGACCAGTGGGACGCCCCTACCTTCCACTCCCACAGCTTTGCCCGCCCAACTACTGAAGGGGACAAGAGCGTGCTGGGGTGGGAGGTTATGGCTGGACGGCAGGCCTTGAGAAACCTCTGGAATGCCGGTTTGAAAGTTTGGGGCTCATTTTTGCTACAAGGGCCCCCCTTCTTTCTTTTCATGACTTGTCACCAACTGTTTCTTCCCTTAATCCAAACCATTGTCTTTCCAGGGTGAAATTTAAATCAAAGCCACATGGCTCCCCCGATACACACCCCCTTGACAAATGGAAGTGTGTTCTGGGGAAACAATAACGACCCTGTTGAAGGGGATTCTGATCTCTCCGTGGGGACCACCAGGCAATGGGAAGACTTGGGGGGCTTCAAGTCGGCCTGACTGGGGTGGGCTCAGAAGTTTCTAGGCCCAAACGTGGCTCAGACCGAGAGCTAGGGATGGGCCACAGTTCCACCATTGAGAGGACAAGAGTTCTTTCCTGAGTCCGGGGTCTCCATCTCCTAGGCTCTGGGCATATGAGATGGTGCCCAGGCCCCTGAGGCCCCTTTTGGAGGTGGGGGGAGGTTCGCAAGGTCAGCCCCGCAAGGCTTGGCCATTCAGGTGAATTGAAACGTGACAGCAGTGTGGCCTAGTGGGTAAGACATCTGGATGTGGTCTCTGGTTCGTGTCTGACTCTCAGTCACTTGCTGTGTGACCCTGGACAAGTTCTTTAACTTCTCTGAGCTTCCATTTCCTCACTGGTAAAATGGGGCGCTTGCCAGACCTCTCTCTTGGTAAAGCGCCAAGTACCTGCTGCACGGTGCAGCTCGCAAAAGCAGTTCAGGGAGGTGCAGAAGTGAAAGGGAGGAAGGAGAGGAGATGCCACCTTCCTCGCAGAGGAAGGAAGGAGATGCCAGGCATAGTGTCAACAGAGGCAGAGAGCAGGACCGGTAGGGCCAGGGGGGCAGGGAAACCTAAGCACCCGGCTCCTGATGGGGTGAAGGCCCTGGAGCGGAGGGTCACAGGACTCTGGAAGGGGCAGGCTGCTCTACTGCGGGTAGTGAGGGTGGTGGGGATGGAGAGAGTGTTGGGGGATGGGGAACCCAAGTAGGAGAGGAGGGCCAGCCAGTCCCCAGGGGCCGCTCTCCAGGGGCTTCCCCAAGCCTGGCCTCTGTTTTGCATAGTCTGGCTCTCGCAGGTGGGCCCATAACTTGCAGTCTCTGGGGAAGGGCGAGGTCAGGAGAGCAAGGGGCACCCTCCCACCCCACGCCCCACAAATAATTAACATATAAGCCTGAACACAAAGAATTAACCACATAAGGCCTGAACACCTGTGGGGTGAGCACACTCATACACATAGGTCCATGTGTCCAGGCACACAGCCTAAGACATACATGCAAATACACACACGCTAGACCCATATGCAAAACTTAGACCCAGACAGGCCCATGCACAGACACACACTTCCATGCTGGCTCACACCTGCATACCGAGTGTGCATGCATGCATACACATGTGCTGTGAGAGGGGGGCTCTCTCTCTAAGCCTTTATTCCCTCCACAAACACAGGCAGGGCATCCACTATGTAGCAGGGACTGTGTCAGGCCCTGGACACAGAAACGTAGTCCCCACTCCTGGAACTCACACTTAGTGAGAAAAAAAAATCAGTAGTGCTTTTGTTGAAGTAATGATTGCTCTTTACACCGGTGATTTTGTTCATTTAATCCTCACGACGACCTTCTAGAGTTGGGGTATCTGCCCAACTGGAGGGGGCGTGGCCTGCCTAAGGTCCCGGAGCTTGTGAGCAGCAACCTCCCTTGGGGAGGTTGGGACAGGGCCCTCTGCTTCCTCACGGTGACCTACACACAGACCAGAGAGGCTCTGGGGACACACCCCATCTGGGGGGCATCTGGGCTTGCAGAGGGGCCTGGCTGCTGTTGTTAGCTCAGCTGGGGGGCTGGACCAGCCACTCTTCCCACGCTGTCTGCACCTGCTGGAAGAAAAGATTCTGCCCATTGAACAAAGAGGACACAGTCTCTGAGAGGACAGGTGGCCTTAGGAGGTGGCAGAGCTGGGCACTGTGTGCAGGACCAGGGCCCTTGAGGCCATAGGATCAGAGAGGGGAGCAACTCCTGCTCACCCGGGGGCTCCAGCTGCTCCAGACCCCCAGTCAGTCAAGGAGCCCTCCCTGACCCTGGCTGGACATAGTGCCGGGCACAGGGGTGGGACGAGGGGCAGACCTCAGCCCACTCCAGGGGTCCGGCCAGCCCCTAACCACCAGGCAGCCCAGCCTGTGAGCTTCTCGTTGCTTACGCCACCAAGTGCTACCAGGCCTGAGAAAACCAAGCTCCTTGAGCGCCAGGACAAGAGTTAGCAGACATTTGAGGCTGAGGCACTGCCCCCCTCCCACCTTTCCCTGCCCCAGGGAGGTGTGGGGGGCATCATTCATTCAGCTCCTCCCTCAGTGATGCATCGTTTCTGGGGCCCCTTTGGGCTGGGCTTTGTGTGCAGGCTGAGGTTGGTGTGGGAGGGGAAGGCCGCAGGGTGAGCCTCCCATCAGACGCCCTTGCAAATCACCCTCCTGGAGGAGTGGCACCTGCCCTGGAGCCACTCACAGTCTGTCCCAGAGCCTCTCAGTCATCTGATCAATTTGAGGAATCTTATAAAATGCATATTCCTGGGCCTGTTCACAAGCTGCTGAATCATAGTCTCAGAGCTGGCGTCCTAGAATCTGTATTTTTGCAAAGCGTAGAGCTCTGTCCCAGAAGCCAGCCCTGAGAACCCCTGGCCTAGGGCCCTGGTGACTGCTAGTTGTTATGTTTCGGACTCTAGCGGGATGTCATCTTATTTCATCCTGGGTCCCTCCGAAGGACACGCGATAAATGTGTGATGGTGATACCGGTGGGCTGCCCAGGGTTGTGGGCCCATGGAGGGGTGCACCTGGGGCTCCACGGGTCTGCTGTGTGACCCTGAGCAGGTCACTGCCCTCTCTGGGCCTTGGCTCTGATGGTCTCTAAGGGCTGACACTTAGTGAGCCACCACTGGCCCCCAAGGGCTGCTCAAACACCCCCTGGGAGGAGCTGTTACTCCCAGCCTGGGAGGGAACCAGACTGATTGCCCAGGCATCTTTGGATTTCCCCCATTGACCCTCTGAAAAATGGGCACAAGCCATGGGGGCACCCTGAGCTAAACTGATCTCAGCGTTCTTGCACACCTAAGGGGAGAAAACTTTGCCAGCCCTGGAGCCCCTGCGCCTGAGGGCTCAGTTGGAGAGAAGTGAGGACCCCCGGCCCCTCCCCCCACCACGGGGAAGCCGAGATGGTGGGCGAGGAGCAGGTGCAGAAGCTTCCACTTCTTAGAATCCCTGCGAGGCCTGGGTGGGGGAGCTCATTTACGGGAAAGGGGGATGGGGGGCTCGCTCTTCTCACCCGGC
>NW_006786690.1:2528250-2532335 GCF_000442215.2 Lipotes vexillifer | reverse complement strand
GGGGGGGCGGCAAGTGCGTCAGCAGCCTGGGCTCCTGGCCTGCCTCCGGAAACGCCGCCCAGGGCTCAGTCACGAACCGGGCGGGCAGGCGGGGCAGCCAGAGCGCGAGGGGGAGTCAGGTGACCTGCGAGGCAGCTTGGCTGTGGGCCTGGAGGCTGCACCGGGGTGCAGGGTGAGGTCAACTTCCCCCTTCCCGGGCCTGTACCCCACGCCTGCTGCCTGGTGGGATGTCTCTCCAGCTGTCTGTCTGTCCGCTGTCCCCCGGCCCACCATGGGCTCTGGACCTCTGCTGGGTTCCCCTGGTGCCCGTGAGGCCTGCGTTCCCAGCAATGACCAGCCTCCAAGGGGGCTTCAGCTCAGGGTCCTGTGTGGGCGGGGGGTGGAGACCCCAGCCAGGGCCTGGGAGGGGAGAACCCTGCCTCTCAACCGGCCCTCCCCCACTTCTCTGCAGCTATTTAAAGCAAGTGGTGGCCGTGGGAAACTTCTTTAGATGTGTGGTTTCGTCTTCTCCAGCACAGAGACCGGGCGTCTGCTCTCTCGGTCTGGTGAGTCATCCAGAGTGAGAAAAGCCTTTTTGTTTGGTGCTCGCTCGAGGCTCTACGGTCTGAGAACCTGGCTCGATGGGGCCTTCCCTTGCTGGGACTCCTGGAAGGCCTTGGAAGTGCCTGGAGGGGCCCCTTTGTCCTGTCACCAGACCCAGGAAGCCCAAGGGCTGAAACGTTCTGCTGCGGTCGGGGGTGGGGGTGGGGGCTGCCTGGCTGGGAGGGTGCCGTCCTCAAAACTCATCACAGCCACCACCTCCTCCAAGAAGCCACCCCTGAGTCCTCCAGAACCTCAACCAATCTCCACCTTAGTGACTCGGTCCTCTGCCTTCAGCCTTCTCATCTCTGAAAAGGGTCAGTGAGTCCAAGCTTGCAGATCTGTGGGAAAATTAACTGCAGAATGTGTGGCGCAGCGCCTGACACACAGTAGGTGATCCATGGATGGGGTTTATAATTAATGAGAGTTGCTGATGTTTGCTGGGTGCTTATTTTACATGAATGATCGCCTTTAATTTTCCTAACAATTCCAGGAAGTGCTTACTAGTATTATTTCCATTTTACAGATAATGAAACTGAGGCACAGGGAGTCAAGTTACTTCCACATTATCTCACAGCCAGTAAGTGCAAAGTGAGATTCAAACCCATTTGATGTGGCACCAGAGCCTGAGCCATTAATTGCCGCGCCAGCCTGTCCCAGGAGCTTGGCAGACGGTGGCTGATGAAGATCTGGACTACAAGAGCTATGAAGAGCACGCCCCTTCTGCTCAGAGCCTTTGCACATGCTGTTTCCTCTGCCTAAGCACTGACTTTTCCCCCATTTGCCTGACCATAGCCTCCTCAAGCTTGAGACCTCAGCTGGAAGGTCACTTCCTCCTGGAACCTTCCAGGATTGGCTCTGTTACGTGCCCTCACGGCACACAGCCCCTCTCTGCATGCTAATCATAACTGCTTAAATCATGATTTGTGCAGTTTTCTGCCTGGGTCCCTGCCGAGACTGTGGCTGTCCCCGGGATAGGGACAGGTCTGGCCCCTCATGGCTGCATCCCCAGGCAAGCACAGTACCTGGCACACAGTAGGTTTCCAAGGCTGTGGACTGAATAAGTGCCACCAAGGCAGCCAGAGGCTGAGAGAAGCACAGAGCAGCATTTGCCCGGCAGGTTTCCCAGGAGCCTCCCTTCCTCCCTTTGGTGACCTCTGGGAAAGGCAGGCCCTGGGACCTGCTGCTCACTGAGGGTTTAGAGTTGACAGGAGGGTCCCAGAGGGGCCGTGCAGAGGACAACTTTCCCAGGACAGCAGGTGGCTACCCCTCCATGGATGTGGGAATCCCTGGCTATTTGCTTACGGCACTGGAGCTTTGGGGAAGTAAGAGAGAGGGAGCATGTGCTGTGCCCCCCACTCCCTGCCATTCTGGCAGTGGCTGAGGTCCCGAGAGAGAGGGGCATTCGGCTCTGTCGTTGGGGGCCCACTGGTCGCCAGGGCCAGGGCAGACGGTGCTCATCACAGGGTGGCGTTGGGGACAGAGAGAGGTTCCAGGGCAGAGGGGAGCACACAATCTTGGGTCCCCAGGGCATGGGGGAGCTGAGGCCCCCTGGGGGATGCATCTGAAGGCAAGGCTGTCCTGCCCTGGTTGAAGGGGCAGCAGTTCCTGTCTGCTGATGTCTGGCAGGTACCTTGAGTACTGCCATGAATGCAGAAAGCTGTGGCCTCACACCCAGATCCAGCGGCCATGCCAGTGGGGGTGGGGGCAGCTTACCTGACCATAGGAGTATCTGTGCCAGCAAAGGGGCCCTCTTTCTGCTCGTGGAAGGAGCCACCGCCATAGCAGGCACACCGACAGGGGCAACGCAGTGATCAGGGGGTGTAGCCATGCCAGCAGGGAGCAGGGGAAGAAAAGACAGATGACCGTGGAAGAGGTCACGCCGCCACCCACCAGGTAGGAATGGTTCAGAGGACCGGAGGGGCCACGCCAGCAAGGGCAGTGCCGCTGACCACGGACGCAAATATTCCCTTTGACACCAAATGCTCTGAATACCGCTGCAGATGCTTGGGGCTTGGGTGCCCACTGCCTGCCATCTCTGCCGCCTCCTTTCCTGGCTTTCCCGGCTGCCTTGGGGGCCTTGTGAGGGGCAGCACGAGCCTGTGGAGGCACCAGGAGAGCTGACAGGAGGGACACCGCAGGCAGGAAGCTGGAGGATGGCAGGAGAGAGGCCTGGGCCGCTGGTCAGGCCCCAGAGAGAGTGAGGCCATTTTGGACATTGGTGTCCTCACCCTCACTCTGCCCAGAGCACAGATGAGAACATGGGGGCTCAGGGACATCTGGGAACTTGAAAGCTGGGGCGCAGGGACCCAAAGCCCCAGCCGCAGGCCTCTCCACTTGGGTGAGATTTACCCCATTACTCGGATGCTCTTGGAAGGGGAGAGAGGAAGGGTGTATGGGGAGCAAAACGGGGCATGAGGAGTGGGTATGGCCGGCCTCTCCCCCTTGGAGCCTCAGTGTCCTGCATCTGTGAAACTAGGCACTCGGCCTCCACCATCCCCCAGGGCACTCCTAGCTGGTTGGTCTCACAGGAGGGGTGGCACGTGGCCAGAACAGGCGGCTCCTTGCTGAGGACTTTGCAGCTCCATTACCCAAATGGAGGCCAGAGATGTGGAGTGACTGAGGCAAGGTCACATAGTAACTCAGGAAGGTGGGAGAGGGGAGCTTCACTTGATTGGGGTGGGGGGGTGTGTGTGCTGGGGGCCCAGGCACCATGAAAATGGACGGAAGGCTGTGCAATTGAGCTGCCCCGACCCCAGCCTGCCTTATTGCTGAAATGCTCAGACACAGGAAGAGCCGTCTTCCCTGAAGCCACAGCAGCCCACCTCATGCAGAAAGACACAAATTCACTGAAAACTCAGGCCCTCGCTCTGTCCGTTCCCAACTCCATGCCCTGTCTTCAGGATCATAGGTATCTCCCCATTGTACAGAGAAGAAGGCTGAGGCCCAGCAAGGGCAAAGGGCTCATCCCAGGTGCCCGCCGCCTGAGGAGGTCAGGCCAGAGCAGTGTCCAGAATCCAGGTGTCCTAACTCGTGGTTCCCTGCCCTGGTGTCCCACTCCACCACCAGAAAAAAAAGGATTTATCAAGGGCCCTGGAAGTCAGCTCTGGTCTGTCTGGAGCTGCTCAGGTCTGACTCCAGCCAGACCTGATTCCTGCTTCAATTCCACCCCTGCCTTAGGGTTTAGCCCTGCCAGCCCCAGGCACTGCCCGCTACCACCCAAGCAGCCCCTAGGAAAGCCCTGGAGAGACCAGGCCAGAGCTGAGGGCCAGAGCTGAGCGCCAGCACTCTGTTAGGCCTTGGCAGGGCAAGAGCTGCCCCCTGGATCAACCTTAGCATGAGCCATCTGCAGTTCTTTCCCAGCCCTTTGCAGTTTGCAGAGCCAGGATTGCTCCTTCGAGAGCTCACTGCCTCATGCCAGCCCAGAGAGTGAACAGATGAGAAGCCAGAGGCACCTGCTCCGCTGAAAAGCCACAATTACCCCCAGCTCTTCTCTTGGTGCTGGG
>NW_006786690.1:2516695-2528211 GCF_000442215.2 Lipotes vexillifer | reverse complement strand
TGTGCTGGTGTCAGCAGGCTGGGTCTTGTAAGAAAGGCAGAAATGCTTGAAAGAAAGTTCCCTGTGAATCGCTGAAGAGTTTAGGAAAGATTTTGAGACAGCGAGGAGCTGGAGGTCGGTGGGGACAAGTCACCCGTCCTGGGTCACACAGAAAGTTTGGGCTGAGCCAGCAGGGGAGGTCTGTCTGCTGTCCCCGACCCAGCACTGGCTCTGGTCTGAGTCTGGAGCTGAGCTGACCAAGGTCCGGCTTGTGCATGACCCCAGGATGGTCCGTGCAGGTGAGGTCAGGAGCCTCTGTCCGCAGCTCGGAAGCTCTCCTGATTCCGAGCCACCCGCACCAGGCGAGGGAAATCCCAAGGCCAGACAGTTGTGGGAGTGTAATGCGCCCTCCTACCCCGCTTACATACCCCCCGCCCTTTGCATATGACTGGAAACGTCTGACCTGGGGCTCTGGCCGGATTCTAGTCCAGCCCAGACAAAAATTTCCCCTGTGGTTTGGAATGGATCGTAGCCATCATTTCCTGTGCCCCAAGGGAGGTGAGGGCGGGGTCCGGAAAGGGGGTGACCCCACCATCAGGCTGTACAGAGACATGTGTGGGGCACTGGCATGAGAGTCTGCCAACTGAGGGTCCAGTTCTGGCCAGACCACAGACTCGCTGTGACTTCCAGCAAATTCCACTCCTCTCTGGTCCTCTAAAATGAATGTCATTTTAGGGCCCTTGTGGTTTTGAGTACTTTACTCTCCTGAGGGAACAGAAGGGGCACAAGAGAGACTGAGGCAGGGGGCACTGGGGAGGAGTGGGACCTTGAGTCACAGAGATCTAAGATCAAATTCTGACTCTGCCACTTCCTAGCTAGGTGGTCTTGGGCAAGTGACTCGGTCTCTCTGAGCCTCCATCTCTGCATCCATAGTACTAATTATCACATGATTTGAGCTTTTCCTCTCTGCCACGGTGCCAAGTGATCGCTCACAGACACTGCCCAACCACCCAGAAGGTAGGGGCTCTTTTTAAATCTTGTGGGCGATGAGGGAACGAGGCTTGGTGGGCCAGGATCTGAACTCCAACAATTTGACTCCAGATTCCATGGTCTTTAATGCCTGCCACACAAGAGGGGTCGTTGTGAAGATTAGACAAGATAATCTGAGCAAATTTCCTCACTTGTTGTCCTGAACCTGTGAAAATTCTCATCATCGTATTGTTATTAGGGTTCTTCATCTCGCTCCACGTTCCCTGGTTAATGCCAACGCCATTCCTAAGTCCGAATGACCTCCCACTGCTTCTTTGTGGGGTGCCCACCTGCCTTGATCTGGGACACTCCCTCTGTCCTCTCTGTCCCCCAGTCCTCTTGGCTGTGCCCATCACTGGGTGGGGGCCTGGGAGGGCCTCCTGAAGGCATTTGACTCAGCCACGTGCCCAGGACCACACAGGGGATCTCAGCACGCGGAGCCACCAGCCCCATTCCTACTGCACCTTCCATGTCAGCCGCCTCCAGACGCTGGGTAGCTGGGGCGCTGGGGACTGCTGAGCAGACCCGTTGCTTTGACCCTCCCCTGAGGTGGGCTTTACCTGTAGGTGGAGCAGTTGGTTGCCTACAAGAGATTCTCTACCTTCCCTTGATGCCCAAAAGTCCCTCACTAGCCAGCCATCCTTTGGGGTCAAAGCATATATATCCGGGGTGCACTAGTAAATTCTCCCAGGAAAGGGGGTAGCTGGGATACTGAAGAGGGAATGAGGGGACGTCCCTGACTTCGCCTTCCAATGCAGGGGGTGTGGGTTTGATCCCTGGTCGGGGAGCTAGGATCCCACACGCCTCCCCGCGAAAAAAACCAAACATAAAACAGAAGCAATATTGTAACAGATTCAATAAAGACTTTAAAAATGGTCCACATCAAAAAAATCTTTAAGAAAAGGAGGGAATGGGGGGGTGTCCTGTGAGGACTGAGGCAGTCCGAGCCCAGGGAGGGGTCACTGAGGGCGCTCTGAGGTCTGCACCTCACCAGCCTGCCGGGTCCTTCACGCACCCCTAGGCTCTGGGGTGAGCACTGGGGTTTGAAATTTGGGCAGAAAAGATAAAGATTTCTTTTCCCCCGATTGTTCCCAGTACCCACCCCCTCATCTGGCTGGTTCGCTCATTTACTGAGCACCTGCCAGCTGCCATGTGCTGCTGGCACCTGTGAGCCCACCTGAATCCCAGCGTGTCACCCATGGGAGCATGCCCCACCTGAGCCCGGTGGGTGGGGGGAGCTGGGGTGAAACTCAGAGGGGTCGTGGTTGTCACCAGAAGGGAGACTGGCTGGTAGTCTTCAGCTGTGAAGTCAGCTTTGGTTTTTCGGTTGAGAATCACACCCACATTCACAACCCGCGGGAAGGAAGATGGCTGGGGCCAGATTCTGTGTTCTTTGGAAACACCACAGGGCGGTGAAAGGTTTTCCAGGCCCTGACCTCAAGCTGAACAGGCAAGATTTTAATCACTGAACTGTCATTAAGTGTCTCCCACGACCTGGATCCAGCTTTGTAACCTGAGAACATCAGGAAGAGAAATACCCCGGCTCACAGGCCCCGCCACCTACAGAGAACGTGACAGAACATTCGTCAAGCACTGACTTTGTGCCAAACATGCATTTGCCTGTTTAGTTCTCAAACCTGTGCCGTGACAGGTGCTGTGATTATCACTTTATAGGTGGGGAAGCCAAGCCTCAGAGATGTCAAGTGACGTAGCCATGGCCACACAGCCAGTGATCCAGATCTGCCCCCTCCAAAGCTCAAGCTCAGAGCTGCTAAGCCACAGAGCGCCAGGCTCCTAGAGCCCACCTTCTCCTGCACCTGCAATGCCTCAGGAGCATTGCCCGGCCCAGCAGGACCTGGTAGCAAGACCAGAAGAGGAGCCCGTGGATCAGGAAGACCACACATCCCCTGCCCTCCGTGAGGGTTTAGAAAATGTCTGTTGACCAACGATCTTGTTTTTGTAAAAACAAAACTGTGGGTACATGTGCATAAAATAGATACTGGAATAAAATGTACCCGAATGTTAGTATTGGAGGGGATAAAGGATGAATTTCCTTTTTCTTTTCTGCATAAATCTGTATTCTCCAAATTTGCCGCAAGATGTTGGAAGAAAAACGATAAAAGGGAAATCGGATGCCTACCCCAGAGCTGTCCAACCGACTTAGCTGTCGGGGATTTCAGGGAGAGGTGGTCTGTGATGGCTGCAGATGGCCAGACAGGCTCGCCAGTGAGGTGGCCATCTGGCTTCACACCCAAGAGGGGACAAGGGCCAGCGGCCGACCTCCCAAGCGTGAGCATCTTGGGGTGTGGGGAGGCGGGGGACACATAATAGTTTTGGGGGCTAGTGGGCAAGGAGGAGGACGTTGGGGCAGGCAGACCCTGGGTGCAGCTTTCCTTTTGGCTCAGGGCTTTAGCTGGGGCAAGTCATTGCCTCTGTTAGCCTCAGTTTCTTCATCTGCAAAATGAGGCTCCGGAGGGCTAGCATAAGGACTAAATGAGATCTGTTAACAGACGGTCTGCCAGTCCCTGGCACACAGTAGGCGCTCAAGCACTGGCAGCTCTTGGTTATGGGTCTTTTCTTCCAGGCCTGAGCAGCTTTGGGGAAAAGCTCTGGCACCCAGCTGGGAGTTGGCTGCAGGGGAGTAGGGTCTAACCCTCTTGCTAAAGGTGAAGAATCTGAGGTTCAGGGAGGCCAGGAGGTAAAGACAGGATGGACTCCTCCCCCACCACACCCAGCTGCCTCTGCCAAGCCTCAGTTCCCCCGTGCAGCTAGTGTGGGGCACTGCTGCTCCAGGAGACCCGAGATCCATTCTGTGCGTCCTAACATCTTCCCTGCGACGGGCCCCTCCCCTCCTCCCGCCTGGCCCAGCCCAGGACCCGTGGAAGCCAGGACGACTAGCCAAGTTCTCCTTCTCGCTGTCCTTCTGAGTCAGCGCCCCTGCACCACGGAGGTGACTCAGCGGAGGCAAAGCCCCACACCGCACCCCAGCCATCCCTGAAGAGAGGAGCTTCGCCCCAGGGCTGGGTTTCCCGGCGGCCGCCCTGCCCTGCCTGTGTCTGGGGCTCCCTGGGAAGAGGAGGCTGGAGGGATAGAGGAGACAAGGAGCGGGAGGGCGCCGTGTCTTCCAGATCTCTGTCCGCTGCAGCGCCACCCGCCAAGTCTAGCGTGGAGACAGCAAGAAATCCGGGGCGCCCCGTTATTTGACATTTGTTCAGGTGCTCATTTGTCCAACAAACATCTCCGAAGTGCCCACTCGGTGCCAGGTACTGGGCTGGGCTCGGGGGTGAGAGATGAATCAGACCGGGTGCCTGCTCCCCGGGGACTCCCAGGCTGCTAGAGGAGACATTCATGGAAACAAGTAATTAAAGACATAATGAAACTCTTTGAGATAAAAATACACGAGGTCTGTGAGCGAACACAGAGGGGCCACTGAGATGAGAAACTTAGCGTTTTACCTAAATTTAACTAGAGGGAGGACTCGTGTATCCCCCAGAGTGGGGTGGGTGGTGGAAGGCCAGGGCAGGGTGTGATTCTGAGGGATGCTGAAGGCCCCACCCTCTGCCTGTGATCTTCCTTCCTGCCGCCAGCATTCCACTGTTCTTCTGGGAAGCGTTACCCCTATAAAATTCCGGACCAGGGAGAGACCCCTCGCAATTCAGAAATCAGATTTGGATTCAAGGATCCATTTGTAGGCCTTGATCTGTAGCCCTCTTACTTTGTGACTGTGTGCAAGTCACTTGTCTCCTGAGCCTCAGTTTTCTCATCTGCCAAGTGGAGGACTGGATTTGAAGATAATTAAAATAGCTAGTATTTGCAGAACATTTGCTGTGTACCAGGCATTGCACCAAATTCTTTGCATGTGTTACCTCGTTCAGTTCTTACATCCGCCCCATGAGGTAAGTACTTTTAATAGAAGAAATCTCTTATCGAATGAGAGCAAAACCAGTGGTCTGTTACTAGAAAAAAATATATTTAAAGCGGGACATCTTATGGTACACAAAATAGGCATTATATCGAACATAACTCGTGTACAAGTTATATTTATTAGATGATCTTTGGCTGAAGGGCCAAGGCTCTTTGGGACCTGGGCCTCTGGCCAAAGTCCTACCTTATTTTTCTTGCATAAAACAAACCTGTGCAGCAGAGTTGATGGTCCCCATTTGGGTTTCTTTCAAGTGGAGGGAGACTTAGAGATGCTTGTCAAGCAATCTGTAAACAGATTCCTTCTGGATTTTTAAAAGCACCCCCCACCATGTTTTAACCTATGCCTAATTCAACATGTGTCCAGTGTATTTTTTTTTTTTTTTTTTTTTTTTTTGTATCATTGATTTACAATGTTGTGTGAATTTCTGCTGTATAGCAAAGTGTTTTTTAAAATTCTTGGGCCTCTCACTGTTGTGGCCTCTCCTGTTGCGGAGCACAGGCTCCAGACGCGCAGGCTCGGCGGCTGTGGCTCACAGGCCCAGCCGCTCCGCGGCATGTGGGATCCTCCCGGGCCAGGGCATGAACCCGTGTCCCCTTGCATCAGCAGGCGGACTCTCAACCACTGTGCCACCAGGGAAGCCCTCCAGTGGATTTTTAACTATTGTTTTCTCCAATCTTTTATGGTTGTCTTGCCCACACCTAACTGAGCATTGTTTTCTTTTTAGGACAGCTCTACTTTATTGGATCTTTCCAAGGCCCTTTCTTAGCTTTCAGAGACACACCAACTCTCTGTCCCACTCTCACTCATGTCGCATTGGTTTAACAATTACAACTGGCAACTACGGGTTCGGGGACAGGCCTCACCGAGCCAGCAGGAGGACCTTGATGGCACTGGGCAGTAGCCGGCCAGCCTGGGAACATTCGGAACATTGTGACACCCATTAGTCTGCCTTTCAAAGGAAAGGAGAATGTTTATAAATTCAGAGAATTCGTTGAATGGAGGCCAGTTAAGGCAGTCTAAACTGTTTTGTTCCTATTTTACAGGTGAGGAAACAGGTACACAAAGTCATTTCCCTGAGGCCACCCTAGGCTTGGCAGAGCTAGCGCTTGAACCTGGGCCTCTCTGGCTCCATGTCCTTCATCCCTACATTCTGCTGCCTCTTTAACACTCTGAGACCCTGTGAGCCTCTGGCTTCCCCGCTAGAAGGATTAAAGGGTGTTGGGATCTCCCACATGGGATTTAAGGTGTGTTTAAAAATCTCGAGCACCGTTCCTGTATAAGAGTCAGGGGATAAGGAGTAAGGCGCCATGTCTCCCTCAGGTCCATGTCCCCAAGCCCAGGGCTCAGGCCTATCTTTGCAGTTGGCCGGGAGCAGTTAGGGTGCGTTTGTTTTTTGGTGCATCCCGAGGACCTGCTCTGGGGCAGGCGCGGGGCTGGTCCCGAGATATAACAGGGAGGAGAGGCAGCCTCCATCGCTGCCCTCAGAGCTCAGTGTCTGGCAGGATCCTTCCAATGCCTCCCATGTCCAAGCCTCCTCTGGCTCAGACTTCCTCTGGGGGCCACTGTGGATGTTAAATGTGCAAAGGAGGCAGATTTGGAGTCAGACACATCTGAGTTCTAATTCTTGTTCTGCCACTTACTAGCTGTGTGACCCTGGGCCACCGACAACCTCTCTGAGCCTCAGTGGGAGTGAGAAGGCGTCGCGGCAGACCCTCCGTGGGCAGCACCACCGAGGGCCCAGCACACAGCAGGGCCGGGAGGTGCTCAGCTGTGGACAGGGGACCGGGCGGGCAGCCCTGTGCAACTTCCGACCGTTGGTGGCTGTGGAGAGGAATGCGGTGAGCAGGGAAATGAAAAGAGGCCAGACGCCGTCCAGGCCGCAGCACGCGAGGGGCACCTCACTGGGCCGCCCGTCCCCTCCCAGGCTCAGAAAGGGGAAGGCGGCCCAGACCGGGAAGTGGTCGGCCTCCGATGACCACCCCACGGGGACCGCACCAGCCCGAGCAGGAAGTGGTCACCCCTTCCCACCCTCCACCCCAAGCCGGTCCTGCCTGAGCTCACACTTGGGAAACAGCTGGGCCCAAAAGTCCCTGTTCTCTGGTCTGTTCTGGGAGCCGGCTTTATTCTTAGAAACCCAGCTCGGCCTGGGGCCACTGACTCTGTGGCTGGGGGTCTGCAGACCTGGCTTCTCGTCCCAGCTCTGCCACTTCCTTGCACTGAGGCCTTGGCCAAGTTGCTTCCCTGTCTGGACCTGTTCCCCATCTGTGAAATGGGGTGATAATCCCCCACCTGCTGCCTCGGAGAATAAACATGGACAGTCCTAAAAGGTCAGGGCTGGAAAGTCCCCCAGGGCTCCTCTGGTCCAATATCTTTTCACGGATGAGGAAGCTGAGGCTGGAGAGGGAAGGGGATTGATTCTCTTCCCACATCCAGGGAGTAGCAGGGGTTTCTGAGGTTTTGGAAGGAGCACTGGATTGGGAGCCAGGACTAGGTCCAAGGCTTCACTCAGCCCCTTCCTTGCGGTGGGACCTTGGTCAAGTCAATCAGCCTTTCTGAGCCGTTTTCTGCAGTGACGGAACTAGCCTTACTTCCTAGGGATCTGGTGGGGCTCACCTATAATGATGCACGTGGGGATGCTTTGCAAAATGTAATGCCCTGTGACCGCGAACAGCTTTTTAACTAAGGTGGAATCACACTGGAACCCAGATCTCATGTTTCCTGCTCTTTGCTGCCCCCTGCTCGAGGCTCCATGTACAGGGAGTGCGGTCAGGGGCCCAGGAAGTTGCCTGGGGAGAGGACTTCTTTCCCGTTCTCCCCTCACTCATGTTTCCTGCTCTTTGCTGCCCCCTGCTCGAGGCTCCATGTACAGGGAGTGCGGTCAGGGGCCCAGGAAGTTGCCTGGGGAGGGGACTTCTTTCCCGTTTCTCCCCTCACTTGGGTATAGGGAGCTAATCTCTTGCCCTGATTCCACTGAGTCACTGGAGGCCGTGCTCCGGGAGGGGCCGGGTGTGAACGCACTTTCCCCACATCAGTAGCCAGAGATGCTGTTACCACCAACACCCACCCCTTAGCTTGTGGCTTCTACCCACCAACTCCTCCTTTCCTGTAGGGCCCTCCTAGGACCCTGAGCCCAAGCAGATTCTGTGGTGGGGGCCAGAGGAATGGGCAGGCTGGATCAGACACCGGCAGCCCCCTGGTGCCGCCTAGCACAGGCCACCCAGGCCCGGTTTGGGCTTCAGGAGAGAAGGCCTCAGACTAGGGAGTCCTGGATGACGGGGCTGGCAGAGGGGTTAGCGATTAGCCTATCCAGGGGACAGAACTGGGGTCCACGGACCTAAAGAAGAGCTGGAAACCCCCAGATCACACAGAGACTTGTGGTTACGTGGGCGGTTGTGTGTGTATGCGCGTGTGTGGCTGTGTGTACGTGTGTGTGGAGCTTTGGTTGCGTGTGTGTGTGGTTGTGTGTGTGTCTGCATTTCCTGAGGGGGGGGGGTGCTCCAGATTTCATTAAATTTTCAAAGCAAAATTTTAAAGGTCAGGACCAATGTGCTTTCTCCCCTTTCCCATTTCACCGAAGAAACTGAAGCAGAGAGACATGAAGTGTCTCACAGCCTTTATAGGCAGGATGAGGTGGGGCACTTAGTGCTTCGACTATGACCTCCTTTTCCTGACTCAAAAATAGTTCCTAGGAAGATCAGAGGGAATCTGTATCCCGTCCCCTTGTCCCAGGACTTTGAGGGTGGCTGAGGCTTGAGGAGATTGGGAGAGAGGAAAGTTAGGTCAGGTTCCCTGTGCCAAGCCCCAGAGCTCCTGCCAGCAACAGCAGCAACAGCAGCACCACCAATATCGCCAGCAGCACCACCATCAGCACCATCATCAGCACCACCATCAGCACCATCATCAGCACCACCGCCGTCAGCACCATCATCAGTATTATTAACAGCACTGCTATCAGCATCAGCATCAGCACAGGATCTGCCTTACAGGCCGGGCCAGTCACCTTGTTTCCACCATCACCCTGCCTCTGTGGATGGCAGTTGGGATGCCCAGCTCAGGCCTCATCTAGAGCCATGCGGGGCCAACCCAAGGGTGGGATGAAAACAAGGGTGGGGCCATTCTGAATTGAAGATGCCCATTGCAAAATGAGCTCAACTGACCTGACCCTCATATAAGACCCCCTTAGAGACAGGTTGTACAGGCAAAAGCTCTTATCCAATTAAGATTGGAGGTATGTGCCTGTTGTTCCTTTCATCTTTCCACAAATATGTTTTCATTATTATTGTAGCTGACACCCATCCAGAACTGACTGGGCGCTGCTCTGAGCACTTTAGATGTGTGAATTACTTCAACCCTTTCAGTGACCCTATGAGGTGGGTAGTGTTATCATCCCTCTTACAGCTGTGGGGAAACAAAGGCACTGAAGAAATCCTTGGTCAGACACCTAGTAAATGGCAAAGGCCAAGATCTGAATCCAAGCATCCTCACACACCAGAGTCCATGCTCTTAGCCACTACACCACAGTATCAGATCAGAGAAGCACAGAGCAGGCCCAAGAAAACCCCGGATGTGCAACCCCTGCAAATGACTGTGATCTCTTTGAAGGCGTGGGCCATATTGTTTTCATTGCTGTGTTCTCAGGGCCTGACAGCAGGCCTGGTATACAGAAGGAGCTCAGTAAATGTTGGCTAAGTGAATCAATTGACAGTACTGGCCTCCCAAGCCTTCCCCAGCTTCTGCTTCTTCCTCCTCTGAACCACGCTTGAGGGCTGTCCCTGAAGCTGTAGTTCTTTTTCCAGCAAACAGAGGGCAGCATGTACAATAAGGCAAGACCCTCTTCCAGGTGTCAGGAAGAAGGAATTAGGAGGAAAAGGAAGAAATACTTTGTGGCCGGCAGGAACACACTTATTGATTAAAAACAAGTTGAGACAAACCCTGGGTCCCACAGCATGATAGGATGCCACGGCTGGTGTTCTTAATTTGACAGCTGAGGAAACTGAGGTCCAGAGAGGGAGAGCTTCTTGCCCAAGATCACACAGCATTTGAGCAGCAGACCTTGAAATCCAGGTCTCCTGGCTCTTTCTCCACTAAAATGATAGAAATAGCTGACAGGTTGGGGTATGGACCAGGCCTTCCCTTGTCTGTCAGGAGAACAGCGGATGTTAAAAGTTACCAACCAGGGGTAGCTCTTTGTGCACATAGCCAGGCCGCCCCCTGGTGGCTGTAACTGTCATGTACCCAGAAGCACAGTCACGATTTTGTCAATCCATCAGCCAATAGGATGCATCTCTACCTTACTGGCCCTCGGCCTGGCCTCCGGCTGTTGGGAAGACAAGAGACCAAGAGGATCAGGGTCTAGACCCTTCAGGGACTTACAATCCAACAAATGAGGCAGGATGGCCCATGGAACAGAGCAGAGAACATGTGTGCCTGAGTCCCAGGGATCACAGCCATGGCCGCCTGTGCGCCCAGCACCGTGGATGCCCCGTCCCTTAGAGGCCCACGTCATCCCATAGGGTAGCTACTCATAGTCTCCCATTGAATGTTAGGAAACTGAGGCTCAGAGACAGGACACAGTTGTGTATGAAGCCACACAGCCAGGAATAGAGGAGCTGGGAAGTGAAGCCCAAACTGGCAGTTTCCAAGTCTAGGGCTTATTCAACTTCCCCCACGTGATAACCACGGCAGCTCTGAGCAAGTGCGGTCAGCTTGGACTGGAGTGGTCTTGGAAGACTCCTGTGAGGAGGCGAGGTCTACCATCCCAAAGGCCAGACCCAATTCCTTATGGCTACATCACCCATCGATAATGATGAAAATCACCATGACAGAAAATATCATCAATTAAGTATTTAGTGCTGGGTGCTGTGGTTTAAGTGCTTTCTATGAGTCAGTTATTCATTCATTCATTCACTTAAATATTGATCAAACATCTTCTATGCCTCTATGTTTTAGGTGCCAGGATCACAACAGTGAACAAAGCATAGAGAAGTTCCTGCCCTTGAGAAACTTGTATTCCAGACAAGGGAGAAAGATATATTATAAATCATTATAATATTTATAATTAAAATATATAGTGTGGCAGGTGGCGATAACTTCTGTAGAAAAATTAAGCAGGAAAGAAGGATAGAGAGCATCCTGGGAGGGAGGTGGAATCCCCCAAGGTGACATTCGAGAAGAAAGCTGAAGGACAGGAGGAAGCGAGCCATGGGGGTGTCTGAGGGAAGGGTGTCCAGGCAGAGGGAACAGAGTGCAAAGGCTCTGAGGCAACTGTCTCCTTGATTCATCTCAATCAACCTTGAGTTATAAGCCACCACTGTTCCCGTTTCATAGTTAGGGAACGCTTTCCAAGTCTGGTAGGGAAGAGGCAGGACAGATGGAGCAACTGAGGCCAGGAAGGTCATGCCCAACCTCGCATAGTGAGTCAGTGCCAGAGCTGGGATCCAAACCCTGTCTTCTGCCTCCCATACCAAGGCTCTTTAGAGGGTCTCTAGTGTCTAAAGGGATATGTAGGAGCTGGATCCCAGCCTGATGGATGCAGAGTTGGAGTTGGTGGCCATGATCAGCCATAGTGGGACTCAGGGTCAGA
>NW_006786690.1:2506588-2516635 GCF_000442215.2 Lipotes vexillifer | reverse complement strand
ACTCTTTCCATTGTTTCTCCATCCCAAGGAGAGGCTCTCCTACTTGAATGCGGTTGTACCTCAAACCCACTTGGCAGGGAGGGTAGCTGAGGAATATCAGTGACTAATCTTAGCCTGACCAGCCACTGCCCAGAAACCCGAGGTCAGTCTGTGGTTGGGATCAGAGTTCAGCCTGGGTCTGAGGTTTGTGGTTGGGTCAGGGGTCAGTCTATAGCTGGGCTCAGTCTGTGGCTGAGATAAAAAGTCAGTATGTGGCCAGGTCAAGAGTCAGTATACGGTTTGGCTCAGGGATCAGACTGTGACAGGGACAGCGTCAGTCTGTGTTCAAATCAGGACTCCATTCATCACCAAGGTCAAAGACGAGATGGGCCAAGGTCAGGGTTCAGTCATAGCCAGAGCTCGGAGTGTAGGTCTGTGGAACAAAGGCCGCCAACTGAGCTGCACTGGGCCGAAGTCTGACCTCAGAGCCAGGCACGGACAAATCATCAGGTGCTCTAACCACTGAACCCCAGCCCTGCCAAGTAGAGTGCTGGACAGAGGGGACAAATCAGTCCCCTCCATCCCCCATGTCAGCCTTAGCAAGTCTGGGCAGTCTAACCCAAAGCCTCCCCCTCTTCCAACAACTTGAGGCACTTGACTGATCTCACACCCACCCACCCCCATCCAACAGATGAAGAAATGAAGCCCAGAGAGAGCCAGGATCTGTCCAAAGTCATTCTGAGGATGAGGGTACAGCAAGGACCAGAACGTGACACTCCTGACATCCCTGGGCTTCCCTCATCTGAGCCTGAGAGAGGGTCACCCCCTGCTCAGTCACTGCTTGGGGTTGGGAGATTTGAGTCACTGCACAGGCCCTGTGGAGAGGCATCTGGGCAGAAAAGGGGAAAGCAAAAACCACATCTAGGAATCAGGGGCTCTTGGGTTATCTTTTTTTTTTTTTCTTTAACACCTTTATTGGAGTATAATTGCTTTACAATGGTGTGTTAGTTTCTGCTTTATAACAAAGTGAATCAGTTATACATATGCATATGTTCCCATATCTCCGCCCTCTTGCATCTCCCTCCCTCCCACCCTCCCTATCCCACCCCTCTAGGTGGTCACAAAGCACCGAGCTGATCTCCCTGTGCTATGCGGCTATTTCCCACTAGCTATCTATTTTACGTTTGGTAGTGTATATATGTCCATGCCACTCTCTCACTTTGTCTCAGCTTACCCTTCCCCCTCCCTGTGTCCTCAAGTCCATGCTCTAGTAGGTCTGTGTCTTTATTCCCATCTTACCCCTAGGTTCTTCATGACCTTTGTTTCCCCCTTAGATTCCATATACATGTATTAGCATACGGTGTTTGTTTTTCTCTTTCTGACTTACTTCACTCTGTATGACAGACTCTAGGTCCATCCACCTCACTACAAATAACTCAATTTCATTTCTTTTTATGGCTGAGTAATATTCCATTGTATATATGTGCCACATCTTCTTTATCCATTCATCTGTTGATGGACACTTAGGTTGATTCCATGTCCTGGCTGTTGTAAATAGAGCTGCAATGACATTTTGGTACATGACTCTTTTTGAATTATGGTTTTCTCAGGATATATGCCCAGTAGTGGGATTGCTGGGTCATATGGTAGCTCTATTTGTAGTTTTTTAAGGAACCTCCATACTGTTCTCCATAGTCGCTGTATCAATTTACATTCCCACCAACAGTGCAAGAGGGTTCCCTTTTCTTCACACCCTCTCCAGCATTTATTGTTTCTAGATTTTTTGATGATGGCCATTCTGACCAGTATGAGATGATATCTCATTGTAGTTTTGATTTGCATTTCTCTAATGATTAATGATGTTGAGCATTCTTTCATGTGTTTGTTGGCAATCTGTATATCTTCTTTGGAGAAATGTCTGTTTAGGTCTTCTGCCCATTTTTGAATTGGGTTGTTTGTTTTTTTGATACTGAGCTTCATGAGCTGCTTGTAAATTTTGGAGATTAATTCTTTGTCAGTTGCTTCATTTGCAAATATTTTCTCCCATTCTGAGGGTTGTCTTTTGGTCTTGTTTATGGTTTCCTTTGCTGTGCAGAAGCTTTTAAGTTTCACTGGGTCCCATTTTTTAATTTTTGTTTTTATTCCCATTTCTCTAGGAGGTGGGTCAAAAAGGATCTTGCTGTGATTTACGTCATAGAGTGTTCTGCCTATGTTTTCCTCTAAGAGTTTGAGAGTGTCTGGCCTTACATTTAGGTCTTTAATCCATTTTGAGTTTATTTTTGTGTATGGTGTTAGGGAGTGTTCTAATTTCATACTTTTACATGTAGCTGTCCAGTTTTCCCAGCACCACTTATTGAAGAGGCGGCCTTTTCTCCACTGTATATTCTTGCCTCCTTTATCAAAGATAAGGTGACCATATGTGCGTGGGTTTATCTCTGGGCTTTCTATCGTGTTCCATTGATCTATATTTCTGTTTTAGTGCCAGTACCATATTGTCTTGATTACTGTAGCTTTGTAGTATAGTCTGAAGTCAGGGAGCCTGATGCCTCCAGCTCCGTTTTTTGTTCTCAAGATTGCTTTGGCTATTCGGGGTCTTTTGTGTTTCCATACAAATAGTGAAATTTTTGTTCTAGTTCTGTGAAAAATGCCATTGCTAGTTTGATACGGGTTGCATTGAATCTGTAGGTTGCTTTTTGTAGTATAGTCATTTTCACAATGTTGATTCTTCCAATCCAAGAACATGGTATATCTCTCTATCTATTTGTATCATCTTTAATTTCTTTCACCAGTATCTTATAATTTTCTGCATACAGGTCTTTTGACTCCTTAGGTAGGTTTATTCCTAGATATTTTATTCTTTTTGTTGGAATGGTAAATGGGAGTGTTTTCTTAATTTCACTTTCAGATTTTTCATCACTAGTGTATAAGAATGCCAGAGATTTCTGTGCATTCATTTTGTATCCTGCTACTTTACCAAATTCATTGATTAGCTCTAGTAGTTTTCTGGTAGCATCTTTAGGATTCTCTATGTATAGTATCATGTCATCTGCAAACAGTGACAGCTTTACTTCTTCTTTTCCAATTTGGATTCCTTTTATTTCCTTTTCTTCTCTGATTGCTGTGGCTTAAACTTCCAAAACTATGTTGAATAAGAGTGGTGAGAGTGGGCAACCTTGTCTTGTTCCTGATCTTAGTGGGAATGGTTTCAGTTTTTCACCATTGAGGATGATGTTGGCTGTGGGTTTGTCATATATGGCCTTTGTTATGTTGAGGGAAGTTCCCTCTGTGCCTACTTTCTGCAGGGTTTTTATCATAAATGAGTGTTGAATTTTGTTGAAAGCTTTCTCTGCATCTATTGAGATGATCATATGGTTTCTCTCCTTCAGTTTGTTAATATGGTGTATCACGTTGATTGATTTGCACATATTGAAGAATCCTTGTATGCCTGGAATAAACCCCACTTGATCATGGTGTATGATCCTTTTAATGTGCTGTTGGATTCTGTTTGCTAGTATTTTGTTGAGGATTTTTGCATCTGTGTTCATCAGTGAAATTGGCCTGTAGTTTTCTTTCTTTGTGACATCTTTGTCTGGTTTTGGTATCAGGGTGATGTTGGCCTCACAGAAAGATTTTGGGAGTGTTCCTCCCTCTGCTATATTTTGGAAGAGTTTGAGAAGGATAGGTGTTAGCTCTTCGGGTTCTCTTCTTATAGACTGACTTAGTCTGTGACTTCAGAGAGATCTGTTTATTTGCTTGTTCATTGGTTGGCTTATTCAACAAATAAAAAACTGCAGAGAACTTCCCTGGACCTCCATTTCCTCATCTGTAAAATGGGCAGAATGCCCTTTCCAGGACTGTTTGGGAATCATATGAGAAAACAGGTGGGCAACACATAGTTACTGAGCACACAGTGTAGAAGTTGTGGCAGGTACCATCAGTTTCCTCACCCGTTTCCCCACTCTCTGTGCACGCCAACCTGATAGTCTGGAAGTCCCCACCTGATAGCTTTCCCCGGGTCACAAGTGTGGGGCAAGCCAGAGTGCCTGGCAGTTAGCACTCCTCTGGGAGTTGTTCTCAATCGATGACTGGCAAAGCCAGCTCCTGCCTCCCAGTGGGGTGAATCTAAGGCTTGTCATGCACGGTCCCCACACTCCCCAGCAGGCTGGGTCCCGTCACCCACACCAGTAACTTTCTGGATGATGCCTTCCTTGGTGACAATCCCTCGCTCTCACTTCCTGACTCCCCTGCAAGAGCTCCCTGGGTCATGGCTCACGGGAACCACCTCCACCTCACGCACGTCCTAGTTTTAGAGCCCGCTTTGGATCAGCCCAGCCTAAGGCGCGAGTACATCACATACACGGAGAGGTCAGTCTCACTGCCCCATTCTACAGAAACCAAGGCTCGGAAAGTTTAAGCAAATAAATGGCAGATCTGGGATTCCTCCCCAGGACTGTCCATCTCCAGAGCCAACACTCAATTCCAGTGTTACGCAGGGACCTCCCTAATAGTGGAAGGAGAAGCACGGACTCAGTATAGATGGAGGTAAGTGCTGGTGACAGTGTTGTCATACCGGTAATGGTCCCTCAGCAAGCTGAGAACGCTTCACTGGGGGCATGAGACTTGAGCTGGATGTTGAAGGATGCATAGGAGTTTTCTAGGGGGTGATAAAAGAGAATGCACTCCAGGCAGAAGGAAGAGGATGCACAAAGGCTCAGAGGCACGGAGGAGGATGTCACATTTAGAGAATGCCAAAAAGCAACAGGGCTGTGTGCAATGTGATGCATTCAGGGGAGTGGTAGGAACCTTTGCTGCAGGGTGGGGACCTGCACGACAGGTGGTGAACTGGGTGCCACTGTGCTCAGAAGGCACCAGAGGACCAGCAGAGGCTTGAATCAGGAGCATGATCTGGTCAGATGGGTGGCTCTGGTGGCAATATGAAGGGGCTAGTGCTCGATGCATAGTATATGCTCAACACAGATGTGTTCTTAACTATTCATCTTTTATTTTACGATTTGAGCTTTTGTATGTTGTTTTGAAAACCTGTACCCAATGTCATGAATAAACATTTTCTTCTAAAAATTTCAAATTTTGTTCTTTCATATTTAGGGCTTTAAATCATTTGAAATTTATGTTTCTGTTTGGCATGGGGTAGGGATCTCACTTTACCTATTTTTTTTTTTTTTTTTTTTTTCTTTTGCAGTCCGGGGGCCTCTCACTGTTGTGGCCTCTCCCGGCACAGGCTCCGGACGCGCAGGCTCAGTGGGCATGGCTCACGGGCCCAGCCGCTCTGCGGCATGTGGGATCCTCCCGGACCGGGGCACGAACCCGTGTCCCCTGCATTGACAGGCGGGCTCTCAACCACTGCGCCACCAGGGAAGCCCTCACTTTACCTTTTCTATCTGAATAGCCAGTTGACCTAACACCATTTCCTTATTAAATAGCTTGCTCCCTAAAGGCTGATTTCTGCCATATGCTAAGCCCCATTTGTAAGTGGTTGTATTTATAGGCTCCCTCTTCCATTGTTTACTCCTCCTTCTTTAATTACTATAGCTTTATAATAAGTCATGGTATCTAAAAAAACAAGTCCTGGGCTTCCCTGGTGGCGCAGTGCTTGAGAGTCCGCCTGCCGATGCAGGAGACGCGGGTTCGTGCCCCGTTTCGGGAAGATCCCACATGCCGCGGAGCGGCTGGGCCCGTGAGCCATGGCCATTGAGCCTGCGCGTCCGGAGCCTGTGCTCCGCAAATGGGAGAGGCCACAACAGTGAGAGGCCCGCATAACGCAAGGAAAAAAAAGAGAGAGAGAGAGGGCTGTACGTAAGGTGCCAAAATCATGACTAGTAGGAACCATGACGTGCTTCAGAAAGATAAAATCAGCAGAAGGTGGCGAAGGCTGCTGCCAAGCACCCGTAGTGCTTCAGATCTGCTGTTACCTACCGGGGGGACCAGCTTAGGAGAAGAGGGGGATTTCTCTGACAGCAGGGCTGTTTCCCCACTCAAGCGAGACCAGATAAAGAACAAGGGAAACGCTGTGACTCTAATAACCACATTAGGAGATGATGTGTTAATTGTGTTACCTTCTGGAAAGCGAATGAACCCCAATGGACTTCAGTGAGGGGCCCCCATAACGCAAGAAAAAAAAAAAAAAAAAAAAACAAGTCCTTCTTTATTCTTCAAAATTGTGTTGGTGCATTAGTTTCCTATTGCTGATGTAACAAATTACCACAAATGTAGTGTCTTAAACAACACAAATTTCTTCTCTTACAGTCCTGGAGGTCAGAAGTCTGAAATCATAAAGGCAAGGTGTCAACAGGACTGCATTCCGTTTTGGAGGCTCTGAGGGAGAATCTGATCTCTTGCATTTTTCAGGTTCTAATGACCACCTGTATTCCTTGGCTTGTGGCCCCTTTCTCCATCTTCAAAGTGCATCACTCCAATTTCTGCTTCTGTCATCACATCACCTTTTCCTCTAATTTGCCTCCTCCTGTGTCCCTCTTGTAAGGATAATCTGGAATAATCTCCCCACCTCGAGATCCCTAATCACATCTGCAGAGTCTCAGGTATGGGTGAGACTCTGGACAGGATCCCTCCTAGGGCAAAATTCCCTCCGTCTGTAAAACTAGAAGAGAAATCCTCTGCTTCCAAAATACAAAGGTGGTACAGGCATAAGATTCAGGTTATAGACGTTCCCATTCAAAATGCGAGAAAATGGAAGGGAATAAAGAAACACCAGTCTCTAGCAATTTTGAAATCCAATGAGACAAACTCCACTAGGTGTCAGGGCCTGGGAAAAACCTTCTATGGTTTGCAGTTCTGCCCTCCACATGCGAAACAACGAGAAGACAAACATAAAAACTTCAAACCTGACTTCACACCATGTATAAAAATAACCTCAAAATGAATTATAGACCCAAAGAAGCATTGCTAAGTAAAAAAGCAGGTGCAAAAGAGTACATAGTGTATGATTCAACATATATGAAATTCTAGAAAGGACCAAGTTATAGTGACAGAAAGCAGATCAATGATTGCCAGTGGTGGGGGAAGGGGAGGAGGGATTTGATTGATAACAAGGGGTGGGAGGTAACTTTGTGGGGTGATGGAAATATTCCATATCTTGTTTGTGATGATGGTTCACAACTGTAGAGAGAAAGAAAGAGAGAGAGAGAGAGAGAAAGAAAGAAAGAAAGAAAAAGAAAGGAAGGAAGGAAGGAAGGGAGAAAGAAAGAAAGAATAGGAAAGAAAGAAGGAAAGAGGGAGGGAGGGAGGAAGAAAAAGAGAAGGAAAGCAAGAAAGAGGGAAGAGGGGAGGGAGGGGTGGGGAAATGAAGGAGGGAAGAGTCAGATCTAACAGGCCTAGGGTGGGGCATGACCGCCATCAGTCAGAGGGGCCAGCAGAGCCCCCTGGACAGGTCTACTGGAGTTTTGGGCCCTAAACTGCTGGGGAAGTCATATCCTGCCCTCACCTTTCTAGAACAGAAAAGTGATCAGGACACCTGGATTTGTGTCCCGGACGTCGTCTCATCAAGCAGTCGAGTCCCCTTAGCAAGCTCTTCCCTCCTGCTTTGTCTCGGTTTCCTCGACGGCAGGGATTTTAGTCTGTGCTCAACTCCAGCAGTGCCTGGCACGTAGCACATGCTCCATACACATAAGCGTTTGTGTTCTTCTCATTTTGTTTCTAAGCAAATGGAAGGTAGGGCGCATAGCCCAACTCACTCAGCAGAGGGACAGAACCACAGTCCAGCCCCACACAATTTGGCCCCAAAGCCCAGCTGTTCAACCATCACATGGACTGCCCGGCGTGGGGTCCCTGGGGGCTCAGCTCAGGTCACCACCTTCAGAGAAGCAGGCCTTCGGTGGGCACTAATCCACATTGGTCTCGGGTGGCTTCTGGTGGCTTCTCTCTTTTTTTTTTTTTTGTGGTACGCGGGCCTCTCACCACTGTGACCTCTCCCATTGCAGAGCACAGGCTCCAGACGCACAGGCTCAGCGGCCATGGCTCACAGGCCCAGCCGCTCCGCGGCATGTGGGATCCTCCCGGACCGGGGCACGAACCCGTGTCCCCTGCATTGGCAGGCGGACCCTCAACCACTGTGCCATTCTGCTGCCTCCCACTCTCAGCCCACCTCCGCTACAGCAGCCACAGCTCTGCTCCGATCTGCCCACCCACCTCCCATGGTATCAGGGGGCTGTTTATAGAAACCCCTGCCCAGTTTGGGTATCCCTCAGAGCAGCTGCATCTTGGCAAAGGCTGGACCCCAGCACATTCTTTGGGGAAGGGGCTGTAGAGCCCGCTGACTCCAGGGCTGGAGCAGGAGCTTCGACATCACAGCCTTGGCCCCTGAGCAAGGCTGGCCCTCATCCCAGCCCCCATCCAGCTACTTCCTGCAGTCCCACTACTGCGCACACCACCGAACCTCGTCCAGGGTGAGGCCGGCGGGGCCCAGACCCAAACCCACAGCAGCGCAGCTTCCTGGGAAGGCAGCATTTCCAGAGCACCAGCTCTTTAGAGGACACTTTCAAAGTCCCCATGCAGTCCCCGCTCAGCATGAAACCCTGTCACCCCAGCCTAGCCCTCTGTGTGGTCATCTGAGACACTGAACCCATAATACTAACATGGTTAGGGAGTTGGGGTGGGAGAGGCTCCAACCCTCAGTAAATATCACTGCTGCACTAAGCACTTTAAATGCATCATCTCATTTTAATCCCAAACAAGCCTATGAGAGAGGTGCTGCTATTAACCCCATTTTACAGATGATGGAAACTGAGGCTCAGAAAGGTTAAGTAACTTACCCAACATCATCCAGCTAGAAAGTGGAGGGGCCAGGACTAGAACCCACTTACTACAAGACATTGGCCCCTCCAGGCAGAGCCAAGTGCCCCCCGCCCCCTGCTGCCCCCCTCTGATTTCTCCCTGGATGCATCTCATCCTACCCCTGGAGACCTGTCCTGAGCAGCAGTGGCAGCACTGGGCTGCACACACAGCCAGAGTGTATGTGTGTGTGTGGGGGGAGTGCTGTCACCCCTCCACCCAGCCCTGCAAGACCTTCCTTCCTCCCCTTGCCCTGCTCAGACCAGGGCTCCCCACTCCTAGAGTAGCCCTATCTGGGTCCCCTCTTCACCCTCACATCCCCAGCTTCCATCTTGCCATTCAGAGCTGGGCTGTCCATCCCAAGGCGCCCTTGGGATTCTGTTTGCTTCCAATTCCCAGGCCACCAGCAGATCTATTACTCATCTCATTCCTATGATTCATTTATTCAGTGGGTTTAGGGGCAGTCAGGAGGCCCTAGGGACTTGGGAGTGAATGGATTGGCCAAGGGCCAGGCCCAGCCTCTCTGTGCACATTAATGCCTCATCAGGTCTCTGGAAAGGTCAGCACTGTGGAGGCCTTGGGCTGCACGTGGCTGCTGTGGTCAGTCCTGGGGCAGGAGCCAGTGTCCAAGGCCACATCTACCTGCCCTGGCATCAGCCCCTGGTCACCAGAAGAGGCTGGGAGAGGAGGAGGAGGAACTGGGGGTAGGTAAGCCCCTTGGGGGTCCTCTAGTTACCCAGAAACCCCAGGGATAGGCAGGACCAGCCCTCTGGAGAAACCCCCACCTACACATAGTCTCCCACACCCCTCCTTTCCTGGCCCCTGAGACATGGAGGCAGCAGGAAGGGTGGCAGAAGGACCCAAGATGTGAAGTTCAAATATGAATGGTCAGCCACAAACACCCCTCCCCCCATGACCATGACCATCACCAAGGCCCATGGGCACCCACACCCCTCCTTGCTGCCCTTGCTGTTTTCATTTGCCACTCACCACCCACTCTCAAGGTCCCTATGTTGGGAAGGCACCCCAAGCCTTGGGAGTTAAGAGTAACAGCCCCCTTCATACCCTCCCTACAAGTCCTTTTGCTCCTCCTTGGAGGTGACCCCTATGAACAGCTCGGCATCTACTCTACGGACCCTTTTTTTGTGCATTTATAAAGCCTATGTAGATATTATTTAACTCTTCACATACCATACATAGTTTTCTCTGACTTGCCTTTTTTTTTTTTTTTTTTCCGGTATTGCGGCCTCTCACCCTTGCGGG
>NW_006786690.1:2498419-2505982 GCF_000442215.2 Lipotes vexillifer | reverse complement strand
TACCCTCATATGTTTTTCTTTGTTTTTCTTTTTTTTTTTTTTTTTTCCGGTATGCGGGCCTCTCACCTTTGCGGCCTCTCGCGCTGTGGAGCACAGGCTCCGGACGCGCAGGCTCACCGGCCATGGCTCACCGGCCTAGCCGCTCCACGGCATGTGGGATCCTCCCGGACCGGGGCACGAACCCGTGTCCCCTGCATCGGCAGGCGGACTCTCAACCACTGCGCCACCAGGGAAGCCCTGACTTGCCTTTTTTTTGAAGTTGCGTGGATATCTTTCCATATTTGTGTCTACAGATCTGTCACCATCATGATTAGCTGCTGCAGATTTTGTGCTGAAAACAACACAAAACAGAAAAGCAAAAGCATCCATACGCCATAGCTTTTTTCTTAAGTACATAAATTAAGAAGTAAAAGCCCCCAATTATGCTGTGCCTTTGTTATTCTTTTCCTAAGATTACGGAGTCTCTGCTGTATAGGAGATGTCTGCCCTGTCAGACACACACAAGCACTTCCTTACACGTCAGAACCATGCTGCTCCAGTTGCCCTGTGATTCACTTCTCTATTTAGCAGTGTGTCTTGCAGGTTTCTCCAGATTCATATATTTTGATGTTACTTGATCCTGTTCAACTGCTGAATATTACTCCATTGTGTGGATATACCATGTCATACCCACTATTCCCACTCTGATGGGCACTTCAGTTAGTTCCAAGCCTTTGCTATTGCTGAAATGAATAGCCTTCCATATATGTTGTCTCTGTGTCCTCCTGAGGTCTGAAGTCTGAGCAGCTGGGGATGATTTGGCGGCGGGGGATGGTCAGTTCGTAAGGCGGCATTTCCCATAGCACACGCACCCACAACCCCACCTCCTCAGCCGGCGGGGACTCAGCAAGCCTCCAGCATCTACAGATAAACAGGCGAGCTCCTTGGTCCGCATTTAGCAAGCATGTTACAGAGCTGCATCGCCCACGGTGACAACAGCCCTGGTTTGGGGGTGGCAGAAGCAGATTCTGTGTCCCTCCTCTGGCATCGCCTTGCCCAGCTGCCCCTCACCATCCTTCCTCCAGCAATGTGGTCACCTGGAGTGGGAGGGGGGACCACAGCCCTTCTGGATAGCCCTGACGAGGCCTTAGAGGCCAACCTGACAAGGGGGCTGCTCCCAGGCACGGTCTCTGGGGTCCAGGTAGCTGTTCAGCTGCTTTTCTGTCCAATTGCGTCAAACTGCTGCAAAGCTAAAACGCTCTAAAACTGAAGCAGGAAAATTGGTTCCACTATTGATCCTCATTGCTGTGTGACCTCTGTGACCCCTGTTAGCCACAACCCAGCCAATAGCAACGGACCTAAAAACAAAGAGTGTTTGTAATAGGGGGAGAGAGGGAGATGAAGGTGAAGACTGGCCCGAGGCGGGGGACAAGGGGGCCTTTCCTTTGCCCCCAGAAAACTTTGCAGGAAAAAGATTGCCTGGAAAAAAGCAGTGGGAGGAGGGCAGCGGTGGGAACCTCTGGGACCTCCGTTTCCACGGGTCTTGGGGAAACGACCTCAGGCCATTTTTGTGCCATATCTGCAGTTCCAGCAACAGCCTACTATGTGCAGGGCCCAAGGTGTTCTTTAAAGTGTATAATGTCCTGTGCACGTTAAAACTCATGTTCCAGAAACGGAATCCGGGGTAGTCAGGGCCAGGGCGTTGGAGAGTAAACAGACTGGCAGCAACCAAGCTGGCTCGGAGAAATATGGGTTCCTGAGTCACCCTGGAGACTCTGATTTGGCATGTCTGGGGCAGGGCATGTCTGGGGTGGGGCCTGAGCACATGTATTGTAAAAAAGTTTCCAAGCTCAAGACCCTTACTTTCCAACACAGCTGTGTCCTCTGGAGTCTTGAGAGTGGCAGAGGGACCCAGGGTTCCCTCAGGGGTGAGGGGCCTGAGCGGGTGGAACTCCAGGCTCCTTAGCTCTTCAACAGGGGTGCCGTCTTCCTCGTCTTTTCTTGTGCATTCCCCTGGGTGGATGACATCTTCAGTGGACCGTAAGACACACCATGGTTTTATGTTCCTCGAAGAAAAGCATTGCCAGTTAAACGAAGACAAACTGTGGATTATAAAATGCATCTCAACTTCCGAGATGTGAATTCCAGAATCCACAAAATAGTGGTATGGTGGTCACGCCCTTCAGTGACATTTTACAACTCTTAGGGAAGTGTTCTTACCTCTTTCAGGTGACCCTTAAGGCCCCGGGTACTCTGGCCCCACCCACATCTCCAGCCAACTCCCCCTCAGATTCTCTCCTTCTTTGTGCTCCCGTCCCTCAGGTGAGCCACCTTCTTTCAGGCCCTTGTATCCTCCTTGTTCCCTCCTACCAGAGGGCCTTTGCACAGGCTGTACACTCTTCCTTTTCCTTCTTTTTTCTTTTTTTTTTTTTTTTTTGCGGTACGGGGGCCTCTCCCTGCCGTGGCCTCTCCCGTTGCAGAGCACAGGCTCCAGACGCGCAGGCTCAGCGGCCATGGCTCACCGGCCTAGCCGCTCCGCGGCATGAGGGATCTTCCCAGACCGGGACACGAACCCGTGTCCCTTGCATCGGCAGGCGGACTCTCAACCACTGCGCCACCAGGGAAGCCCTCCTTTTCCTTCTTAACCTCCTCATTCTGAAAACAAAGCTCAATGGCCAGTTCCTTAGGAAGACCCTCCCTGACCATCTTTGTTAGCTCACAGCCTCCCCGCTCCCACACCACCACCATCGTACAGTCTCGTGGCCTCTCCACAGTGCTGGTCCCAGCTGTAATCTCACCTTGTTGTGTGTGATTGGGTGGTGAATGCGGGACTAGCCTGTCCGACTGTGAATCCCATGCAAGTAGGGACTGCCCTGGCTTGACTTGCTACTGAGTCCCTTGCATCTAGCACTCTGCCTGGCACATGGTAGGTTCACAGCAATCTACATGGGCTGGTACTTGTCCCCTCCTATGTGGGGCTCCAGGTTTCAGTGCCTTGAAGGGGCAAAGTCTTAGGGGCAGCCTGGGAGAGAGGCCTCACTGTCCCGTGCTGGCCTCATCGACGTGGCCATGGGGATGGGAAGCTGGCAGCTGATGCAGATGCCTGAGTGACGGTTGCCCCAGCTCCTCGGCCCCGGCTTCCTCGCTGGGTCTCAGCCCAGCAACCTGTGCTCAGCTGCCCTGTGGAGCTCAGTTCTGCTTTCCTGCCCCTCCTCACCCCCACCTCCACCTGCCGTTCACTCAGGAAACCAAGCCAGAGACAGACAAAGGAGAAGGGCAAGGACCACCTGCCTGTCTGTCCACCAAGCTAGCTGGACAAGTAGGAATCTAAGACATGACCAAGGAGAGACAAATCTGGAAAAATGCATTATCAAGAGCCTGGGATTTGGAGTCAGGCTCTCTGGGTTTGAATCACTGCCCCACAGGAGCCAAATTCTTTCAACTTCTCTGAGCCTCAGTTTCTTTATCTGTCAAATGGGGATTATAGGAGCAGCTTTCCAGGGTGGTTTTGAGGGCTGCATAGGGCAATGGACTTGACTGAGTGCCTCCTCAGTAAGCACCCATGGCAGGGAAGTGCTTAGCACACGGTCTCACACTGTGGCGGTGCTGTTGTTACCCTGCCTGGGAGCCAAGGTCAAGCCCCCAGGGCCTGCTGTGTTCTCATCAACCCGGCTGCCCTCATTGATCTGGCCAGGGCCCCCTTGGGAGCCCTTTCTATGTGGACCCGCTGCCCTCTGCCCTTGGGTGGCTGCCCTTTGCCAAGTTCACGGTCTGGAGCAGCCAGCCAGCTGGACCTCCTGCTAATGAGCTCCTCGCCCTGCCCAGACCAGCTTCCCCCACTCTGTGTCCATCCCTGACCTTCCCGGGAAGTTCCCTCCTCCACTCCTGCCTCTGCCGTAACTGCTGCTGCCTGCCCTGTGTGCTCCTGTCTCTGGCTAGACCTCACTTGCAGACCCTGAACCCCAGCCTCTCCTGCTCTGACAGGTGTGTTTCAGGGCCAGGGCTGTGGACTGGACAGGTGGTCTGGGTTCAAATCTTGGCCACTTCTTAGCTGTTATGGACCTAATGTTTGTGTCCCCCGCCACCCAAAATTCATATGTTGAAGCCCTAACCCCTAATACGGCTGTATTTGGAGAGGGGACAGCTAAGGAAGTAATGAAGGTTAATTGAGGTCATAAGGTCTCATTGTCCTATAGGATTAGTGTCCTGATGAGGAAAGACACCAGAGAGCTCGTTCTCTCCTCCCTCTCTTTCTCTTTCTCTCTGTTTCCCTTTCTCTCTCCCCACCCCCTCCCCATATACCCACAAAGAAGAGGCCGCGTGAACACACACAAGATGGTAGAGGCCTGCAAGCCAAGACAAGAGGCCTTAGAATGAAACCCACCTCGCCAGCCCCATGATCTTGGACTTCCCAGCCTCCAGGGCTGTGAGAAATAAATCTGTTAGAGTAGCCGGAGCAGACTAAGACACTCGCTTTGTGACCTTGGGTAAGTTTCTCAGCCTCCCTGTGCCTCCGCTTCCTCAAAGGTAGAGTGGAGATGGGTTGCTGACTCCACCAGGCAGCCGTGAGGACCGGACGCATTGACTGTAAGGTGTGTGACAGCGCTCTGCCTGGATGGGGATGACACCAGTGCGTGCTCCCATGCGTCCCCTGGACACACTCTCTGCTCCTCCTGGGACCCCAAGCCTCCCCTCCTTCCTAACCCATCACTGGGGCCCCTAACTGGCCTCCCACCCTGTCCATCTCTCCGCAGAACAGCTTGAGGCCCCCACCTACTATTTGCCTCAGAGCCTGAGCCCTTGGCCTGAAGAACCTGGGATTTCTCTCTTCCTAGATGGGTACCTCCTGTCCCTCCCTGACACACACGTGTGCACCCGCACACACACACACAAACACACACACGCGTGCACACACACACAAGCATTCTAAGCATGCCCGGGCTGGGCTGTGCCTCAATTTACTCCCTTCCCAGGAAACCAAGTACAGGAGGGCAAGGTGCACAGCAGGTGCTGAAGAACAAAAACACCTCAGATTCCACCACGAGAAACGTGCCCCAGGCCTTTCCACTCCACACACAGCTATCCTCCACAGGGTCTCTGTCCTTGGTGAAAGCCTCTGGCTTTGGCTCTGGGCACCTTGAATCCTAGCGATGCTGACAAGTGCTGATGGCTATTTGACTCTACTGTGTGCATCCCTTGATGTACGCTGCCGTGTTCAATCCTGCCAACATCCTTCTGAGGGTGGTAATGGGACGATCCCAAGGGGATGAAGGAGGAGGTGACTGGTGGAAAGTGGCAGAGCTGGGATAGGTGTGCAGGACAGGCTGACTCCAGAGCCCACGCTCCACCACCTTATCCCACCCTGCAGCCGCTTTCCCAGGCCAGAGCACGGGAGAGGTTTCTGCGTGGAGTACTGCCTAGGATATTCCGAGAACCAAGCTTTGCCAATGAGCCAGATGAGGAACTGGGCCCCCAGGGTAGGTGACAACACTGATCCCATGGACTGAGCTCTTTGCAGTGTCAGCATAGGCGGGTGGGGATGCCCTGCCACCCCCTCCTCTGGGCGAGCCCTGGCCCGCCCCTAGGCTCTCTGCAGAAGCATCATCTCCCAGCTGCTTTCCAATGTCCCTTTCTTGGCTTTCGCCCACACGTGGCATGAAAAACTGCCTTGGGAACTCCTTTAGTGCACACGGGCAGGGATGCTGAGGACACCAGCCGCCCATCACTGACCGCCCCTCCCCCAGACTGCCTCTGAAGAGCTGTTGGGTTTCCTCCTTTCTGACACCAATGCTGATGTAACTGACCACATCTTCTTTTTTGCCTTGGCTTCTGGGAATCTCAAAGTCAAATTTGGAACTCAACCTGAGCAACTATCTTGCCCTTCTCTGTGAGTTTGATTGTCTATTTCTGTTCCTATGTTCCTATTTCCCAACCCTCTGTTTCTACCTTTCCCTCCCTCCCTCCCTCCTTTCCCTCCCTCCTCCCTCCCTCCCTTCTTCCCTTCCTTCCTCATTGTGTGCTAGGTCCCTGCCCTTGGAGCCCGCTCTGGACCAGGGAGGATAAACACATGAAATGAAGAATCCCAAACATAATTATATAATTGTAATAAGATTAGCAGGATCAGGTGGCAGGACCACCTGCCAGGGGCTTCACAGCATCAGGGTTTGGGGAAGGCTTTCCCAGAGGCACAGCCCTGGAGCTGAGGTCTGAGGGGTATGTAGAAATGTGTGGGTAAGGCACAGGAAGCAGAGGGTGGCAGCCAGCCCTGTGCTGAGAAGATGCTTTTTGAGCTGGAGGACTGAGGAGCTCGGGCCCGGAGCCCAGAGCACAGAGATCCAGGGCAGAGTGGCTGCAGAGAGGGAGGTCAGAGATGTGGGTAGGGCCAACCTCGCAGGGCCTGGAAGGCTGTGGTTTATCCAGAGAGCAGAGGCTAAAATGATATCCTTACATGACGTGTAACAAGGTGTGTGCTCTAGTGGTAAGTATAAAGTCCCTGTTGAAACGTGGAATCTAGACTGGCAGAACCGTGCTGGTGGGAATGAGTCTCCTAGATAGCTTTCTTCCTGGGAAAAGCAGAAACCTTGCCTCCTTTGGGGGATAATGAAGACAGTTTGTCTGGGTTTGGTGAAGGCATGGGAGGAAATCAGAGGCTGAGAAGGTTTGGGGGAGGGGTGGGGGAGGCATCACTGAAAGGAGAAAGCAGTCCGGAAGATTCGAGTGTTGGTTCAGCTTGTGGCTTTGAGAAAGTCCCGTTGCCCTTCTGAGCCTCGGTTTCCCTCTGTGGATGGTGGAAGGGGCTCCACAACGGCCCCGCCAGTCAAAGCTTTATGCCTTGAAAGTGAACTGCGAAGCTGGTCAGACAGAGCCCTCTGACAAAAGGCCTCCTCGCCAAGTCCAAGATAAGGGTCCCCAGAGTGCTTCCACCCCAGCCGTTGCCCAGCCCCTGACCCGCCCTCCACAGAAGTGGGGAATGGCGACAGAGAGTCTTGGTAAGCCATTAGGGCCTGGGCTCCGTCACAGATTTAATGACGTTGGGTTGCTTTAAAAGCCAGCACGGCAATCCTGCCCTCGTGCTCCCTAGAGAAAACCCCGTCCAGGGCAGCAGGGCCCCGTCCCCGCACCACTGGGGGCAGGAGGCCTCTCAGCCTGCCCCAGTCCCCAGGCCAGGTCTCTTCAGATGTAGCTTAAGGATCTCTTCTGGGTCAAACACCTCCAGAGTCAGCATCGCTCCTTGGGAGGGAGGCTGTCCAGGCATTTGACCTCAAGGTTGGATCAACGGGATGAAGCAGAGGTAAGAAGCGATGGAAGGCAGAAGTCTGCGTTCTGGAACCGGCTCTGGCTGTAATTTGCTGTGTGCCTTTGGGTAGGTCACTTCCCACTTCTAAGCCTCAGTTTTCCCATCTGTAAAATGAGCATGTTAGCTTGGCCCTGTGATAAGCAGAGGCCAGGGTGGGATTAGATATGCAAGCAATTCACTGGGGGAAACAGCTGGGAAGCCTAACATGGAGAGGGAGCGTTGGGCAGGAAGGGCCCCCAGAGCAGGACACAGGCCTGACACCTCCGCTGTGCTCAGGTATCGTGTAG
>NW_006786690.1:2471198-2498286 GCF_000442215.2 Lipotes vexillifer | reverse complement strand
TAGCGTGTAGGGGGACCGGGGGAGCTGGCCTGAGTGCCAACATGGCCATGGGTCCAGAGAGGTGGCAGCTGGGTCCTCAGCCGCTGTGCTCCGTGTGGTAGGCCCTCCTGAAGGAGAGCTGGGGGATACATCTCCACGGTCCCCGCAGCGGGGACCCAGTCCCCACCCGGCTATGCTGTGGGACTCTGGCTGAGTTGCCGTGTAAACTGGGAAGTGCTGTCTCCACATGACCATGTGCTGATTATGTCGCAGGAGCCAGTGTAGACCCAGCCCAGGGGAGAATCTGACAGTGAGAGTTTGGGGCAGGGCTGGGGTGGGAGGACGGCCCCATCACCAGCCTGGGAGAACTCCAGGGCCAGGCCAGTCTCACACTGCCCATCAGGCCACACCGTGAAGGCTGAGGGCAAGTGGAGGTCAGACCGAGGCAGGCCTGGAAGGTCAGTGTGAGGAGCTGGATGAGGCCTCACTCTGTGGACAGGAGGGAGCCGTGGACAGGGCAGGCCGGCAGAGTGGCTGGTGGCGCTGGGCCTCAGGAGGGTTAACTTGGCTTCGGTTGACCCGCGGATCCGGGCCGGGAAAGCCAGAGGCCCAGGGCTGTCAGGGCTCGGGTGGCCAGGCCTGGGACCCGCACTTCCCATCCCTAGGGCCCCGCTGACCACAGGGATTTTCCACCTTGGGCTGAGCCTGTCTGGCCCTTCCTGGGAGACGCCTCTTACTTCTCTATTCACGGCCGGCGGGAGAGCGGCTCCCAGGCTGGGCTGTGGGACTCACCATAGGGGCCACACTCCCCGTGTCAAACCCCAAGCCTGGTTCCCCTTCTGGAAGTCACGGCAGAAAGAAGGCCCAACTTCCTGAGTGTTCACCCTCCTCCTGGGCCTTTGTTCCCCAAACACCCTATGAGCCCTCTTGGGCCCCACTGAGCCCCGCACCCCAGGAAGCCCCTTGGCCCTTCTTCCTCATCACGACAACCCTTTAAGGTGCCCTCGCTGTGGGCCAGGGACCAGGTTGAAGGCTTTCCTGAATTAGCTCCTTGAATTTCTATGCAACCCTGTGAATAGTATACTTTCCTGTCTATTTTGCAGATGAAGAAACTGAGGCCAGAGGAGTTCACCCCCTTGTCCACAACTGGTCAGTGGGGGAACTAGAATTCAAATCCAGATCTCTTCAGTCCAAAAGGTTACCAGTAAAGAGAAATAACTATCCCTCAAACCTTTCCCCTCTTGACAGTTCTCAAGTACATTTTATTTCAAACCTAGACCAAGCTGAGAAGGATATTTTTCCCATTTTGCTGGTGAGAAAACTGAGGCCGGAGAAAAGCAGTAGCCCCAAACTCACACACGTGGTCAGAGTTGGACAGGAGGGGCCTGGCCCACTGCCCCTTGCCTCCACAGGCCAGACACAGAAGATGGGGCACCATGACCCCAACTCCTCGGCTGCAGCAGCCCGAAGGGTGCTCAGAGCAGGACAAAAAGCAGAGAGTTTTCCTTGTGACGCTTATGCCTTGCCCTCTGGGTAGGGACAGACCTGAGTCAGCCGGTCTGTCAAGGCAGAGATGTCCCTTATAAGAGTCTGGGAGCCAAAACCTGGGGAGAGGCCCTCAGGACACCTTTTGGAGGTTCTTTAATAGCTTTTCTTTTAAGAAACGTGTTTCCTGTTTAATTACAAAAATAACACATGCTCGTTGTAACAGTTTCCTACTCTTGGCTAAGCTGGTTCTCTATCCCACCTCCCATCCTTCCTCTGCGAAGCAACCTAGCTGCAGGCAGCGGTTTGATCTGGAATCCTCCAGCCCTTTCAATACTTCGTGAGATGAGTGGAATTTGGTTTTTTCTCTATTATAAAAATGGGCTCAGGCACACAGTGGCAAATTACTTTTTTCAGTTACTATATATTTTCAATATGAAGCGTGCAGTTACAGCATACAGTCTGACCTCATTCTGTTCAGCTGCCGGAGGCCTCGTTGGATTGTTCTGGAGTGGCGGCTGCTCCATCGATGGGCAGTGACATGACCCCTTCTGGTTGTGCTGCTCTTACAAGCAAAGCTTCTGTGAATTTTCCAATACGTCTCATCACCCTCTGGATAATGCTCCCAAAGGTAGAGGCAGAATGTCATAGCGGTTACGAGCACGGACACGGGAGTGGCTCTGTCACTTAGCAGCTGGGTAAACTTGGACAGGGTAGTATCTCTGAGGCTCAGTTTCCTCATCTGGAAAATGGGGATAAGAACAGTGCACCTACCTCAGAGGTCCTTGCCAGAATTCAGTGAGTTCATACACATAAAGCACTTAAAACTGCCTGGCACAGAGAAAGTGCCACTGGCTATTCTTATTATTTCTAGGAGTGGGATGGCTGGGTCTCAGGGTTTGTGCATTTTTCACTTTTACCAGGTTTTGCCAAAGAGGACTCTGCCCCTGGGGGCCTCTTGCTCTCACAGCCGCAAGGATACTGGTTCCCCCCAGACACCAGTTACCCCCACGCAGGGCAGTCCCTGCCCTCTGGAAGGTTAATCGTTAGAATTGCACCCCCTTCACTGGGCCTCATGCTGCAGTTTAAGCTCCCCCATTCTCTGGGCAGAGCTGCAGACTCCTGTGTACTTCTAGGCCCTGCATTTAACCTTTAACCAAGACCCACAGACCCCCGTCTTCCATCTTCTAGGACCATTTTCCCACTAACAAGCCCTCCATTTAAAAAGGCTCTCTTGCCGTGATATAAAGGAAAAAAACCCTGGCCCAGAGGTCAGGGGAGACTGACCTCGGTGACAAACTCTGCCCTCCCCGCTGAGAGATGAGTGCAGGGCCGGTAGCCCCTCCAGCCTGGTTTCAGGGCCAGGACCAGGGTGGGCCAAGCCAGGGCCACAGAGATGCTGACTCTCCACTTTCTGTAAGTGTCAGGTTGATGCCAAACAGTGAGGGCCTCCTCAAACTTTACATCTGGGGCACCTTGCCAACCTCACCCTAGTCCTGGCCCTGCTCAGTTTTCTTATCTGCAAAATGGGAGTCCTAACTGCAGCCTAGAACCTCAGGGGCTGACTCAGAGTAGCCAGTGAGAGAGAGTTGAGAGTACAAAGGGCTTTGCAAACTCTCAAGTGCTGGGTTTAGGATTATCGAGCAAGGTGGGTGTGAAACAGGAGAGTGTGATTCTGGCTGCGGTAACTCAGAAACCCCAATTCAGTAAAACTATCCTCGGAGGTAGGTGCGTGATTCAGAGAGGATATGCCCCGGGGATGTGTGCGTGGGATACAGGATGTGTGCCCCTGATTGAGGGCAAAAGAGATTCACTTGGAACCTCACTCCTTAAGACTTTGGGGAGCACCGTATCCCCTTTATCTCTGGGGGAGCAGCATCCCTTTGGGCATAGAGACCCTGCAGCCACCATAAACTCTGGGGCTTTGTGTGAGGTTTGAGGCCAAAGGCAGGGAAGTCAGAGATGGTGCTGGGGCTCCACCCCCAGCTCCAGACCACAGCAGGGGCAGCGAGAGAGGGGCAAGCAGAGGTCCGGGCAGCGGGAGGAGGCCATCTGCCCTTTCTTAGGCAGGAAGCTTGCTCACTTTTCTCCAGCCCAACTCTACTTTGACTGACCCTTCAGAACAACCCTAGGAAGTCATATTATCATTAGCTCCATTTTTAGAGATGAGGAAACAGGTTCAGAGTGGGGAAGTGTCTCGCCCAAGGTCCTGGCTCAAGAACCTGCCAGAATCTGGGCAGGTTGAAGACTTGTATTTGATCTTCCAAGGAGACAGCTTAGGGCATCCCAGCCTCCCCCCCACACACACCCCAGAAGCCTCCTGAGCTAAGGGAAGCAGACCCGGCCTCTCCGGAGCACTGGGTGAGTGGGTGCTGGGCAGGCCAGGCTGCAGGACCCCCCTCACCCACCCTACACCTGCCCCTCCCTTGAGCCTCACCCTGCCCCCTCCCCCTTGATGGCGATGGTCACAGCTGGGCCTGGCCCCATTAGCACCATTTTCACTAACCACTCCGAGGCCTGGGGTAGCAGCGGGGGGCAGATGGGCTCCCCCGGGACCCAACCCTCTTTGCTACACAGACTCCACCCTCCCCACCATGGAAGCCACAGTCTTCCCTGCCTTCCACCCTGAGCCCTCAGTCCATCCCAGAGGCCCTCCTGGGGTAGCCGGGCTTCCACCTCCAAGCTGCCCTAAAGGTCCTGGCCTTGGGACTAGGGGTCAGCCCCAGTATCACAATGATATCATCAGTAATAACAAAAGTCACCTCCTATCGAGGGAAGGTTTTCAGGATGATGGCTCCTGGGCATATTATGTGTGGGGGAAATTGTTTGCCCTCACGGCACTTCCAGAGATATTAACCGGACCCATTTGACAGCTGAGTAAACTGAGGCTTTTTGTTTAGTTTTCTCCAGAAGCAGACCTCGAGACAAGAGCTTACCGTGAGTAGTGTATTTAGGAGGTGACACCAGGGAACACTGGTAAGGAAGAGGGGAGATGAGGCAGGGGATGGCAGAAAGCCCTGAAGGGTGAGTCATCCAGCAAATTACCGCTGCAGCAACTGGAGGTGATCCCCTTGGGGAACTTGGGAGATGGTGCACAATATGCCTCAGAATTATCCCAACAGAAGGGTGAAGGAGCTGGGATATTTGTCCTCCGATGCCCTGTGTTTCATTGCCTGAGGGGGGCTTCACGGACATTCTTGCTCCAGCACTCACAGCCTGGCCCGTGAGCACCTATCTTGCTCCACAGCCAGGGAAAGCCCTCAGGAAGAGTCGGGGAGTTTGCAGTAAGCAGCCGTAAGTGTGAAGAAATGAGTGCCAAGGGGACACAGCCAGGCATCTGCAATGTCTTCTTTACAGAAGCTCAGAAAGGGTAACCACTTGCTCAAGGTCACACAGCTTGTCAGTGGCAGAGCCAGGATTTGAACCCAGGTCTGTCTGATCCAGAATTTTAATCCCCAGTGTAGGAGTGGGACCAGGACTAGGGGCTGGGTGTCTGATGGAGGGTCTGCAGCTCAGTTCAACCTTCTACCACACCAAGGAAGCCTTGCCCCTTGCCCAGGAAGTTGGGGGGAGAGGGAGCAGCAGGCTCCTATGTTCTCCGAAATCCTTCCTTGCCCCCATCCTTGCCGCTGGGATGTTGGGAAGCTCAGACAGGTTCATTCTGCCCTGGGACAAAGCAGATAGACAGTAATGCCCAGACCACAAGGGTGAAGGAGTGAATGAATGACTGCAATAAGCCAACGACAGAGTCTCAAAGCTCAAATCCTCTTACAGGACCCAGCCTTTCACCTCTTCCTGCAATCCCAGCCACCAAGTCCCGAGAAAGCCTCGAAGTCACCACCTGCAGCCCACAGGCAGCAAACGTGTCATTTTGCTTTGCATGTCACCGTGCTGTTAAATTTTTTGAGTTTTGCCAACATTTCACAATTGTAGAACTTCACACGAAAGCTCACATTTTTAGCTTCACTTGCGGAAGCAGAAGTTCTGACAAAATGAGGCGCACCTTCCTGCACAGGACGGGCTGAGCGCTGGTTGCCTCTTGGGACCAGGCATGGGCTCTCCAGGTTGTCACAGTCTCCAGCACTCCCTCTGCTTCCCTGACACTGAAGCCAATGTCAGCTTCCCACTTTGCAGCTTGAGCTGTGGTTTTAATGCCACATACATGACCCCTGGAAGCCTCGAGGTTTCAGAGGAAAATACCTTCAACTGGAACCCTGGAGAGCTGGGTTTTGACTTGCTGTGTGACCTCAAGCAAATCCCTCCCCCTCTCTGTGCCTCAGTTGCTTCCTATATGAACTGAGAGGCAGACAGATGATCTAAGAGCCCTTCTTGCCCACAGTGTCCCAGGCTTGATAAAGAGGCCTGGGGAGCCAAGCAGGCCTTCCTTGGCTCAGAGCACTGGGTGAGATGTAGGACACGGCTGCGAAGGGCTCACTCGCTCCTGACACTCCAAAGCTGCTTCCAGGTGCTCAGGCGGTGGGCTCCACTGAACATTCCCCCAGCAAGGGAGGAGCCCCCCCTCAGATCCATGGCTCTCCATGCCCGGGGTTCCACAAGCATGTCCAGCAGGCCGGCGGCAGGTGGAGGAGTTGGACGTGGTCTCTGCTTCCACGGGCCATTAGTGTCAGAGCAGCAGCTACAGCATAGAGGGAAAGCCACTCGCCAGAGTAAAATTTAATACCGGAAGTTAGCTTGAACATGCGGGAAGCTATGGAGGGGCTGGGGTCCCCCAACCCAGCCTCCTTCAGGTCAGCCCCTGAGAAGCCATCGGTGGGGGTGGGGGGGGCAGGGGGGAGGGCAGGGCCTGGGCCAGGCGCAAGAGGTGGCTGGCTGCCCAGGGAGTCAATTCTGAGTCTAGGAAAATTCATCTCAACCCAAATTCTTCACACGCCTCCTCTGTGCCTGGCGCTGCGCTCTACGTCCAAGCGGCCACTTCCTAAATAGGAACAAACATCACCATCATCTTTGCAGTTACTGCTGCCACTGTGGTCGGTGCCTTCCCTAGCGACCTGGTAGGAGCACATCTGTGAGCCTCCCCCTCCTTCGTGGAATCACCCCCCTCTTGCTAGAGCGACTGTGAAAAATAGTAACAACAAATTGGTGTCGAGAGCATTGGAGGTACCAAGCGGTTTGAGCTTTTCTCATGAGACACTGGGCATGACAGGGTCCACCCACCACGCTCCAGTGCCCCCCATGCTCACACCCGTTTCCACACTCCCGCACACCCGCCCCTCGCTCCCTCCCGGTCCGCCCTGCCCCCCTCCTCTCGTCCCTGTGGCCAGCCGCCTCCCAGCATTCCCTGCGGCCAGCCCCATGGCGCTGGGTTGGACTCCCTGAAGCCCTGACTCCCACAGCCAAATCAAGTCAAAGACCAATTAATGTTCTGATACCTGTGGCCGGCTGAAGTGATGCAGAGCTGATGATTTCTTTTTCCATTTTACTCCAACTGTGGTTTCATTTTTTTTTCCCAGCCCTCCTTTGGTCAGTGGTTTTAGGGGCACTAAAGTTCACTTTTGTGGGTAACCTGCACTGTTAGCTGCTGATTTAATTAACTCAGCCTTTCTCTTCCTTGACCAGAACAAGGCCAGCCGGGCTGCTTTGCAGACACCCATCTGGACAGCCAACAGCCAGAGGCGTCTGGCGGGAGAGTGTGTGGTCCCTGGCAGACACTCGCCAGCCCTGGCCGTCATCCGCTCCATGTTTTCTGAAGCACTTCTGAGCCACTATCTCATGAGGCTCCAAGGGGTTTGGTTCCCATTTGACAGGTGGGGAAACTAAGGCTCAGAGATGTGAACCCGATTACCTGGGGCCACAAAGCCGAGCCGGGCTTGCAAGACAACTTTGTCTATTTCCATGGTCCTCTATTTCAGAGACACAGTTTATTCCTGCAAAAGGTCCCCCATTGAAGGAGAGTAAGAAAAAGGCTGGAAGACACATAGGGATGATAAAGAGGAACAGCAGGGAGGGAGGGAGCTGCTAGTTGAAATCACAGCCTCCTGGCTTCACTCCTGAGGTTCTTCCCCACAGTGGAGCAGACCAGAGTGTTTCATCCTCTGAGAAGTTTCCAGAATCCTAGCATGAATCTCTCAGTGGCCAGGTGAGGGGAACATTCAGCCCTCAGCATTCAGACCTCGAAGCCCTCTGTCCAGTGGACACCTGGTGCCACAGAGGACCCTCAGGGGAAGAGAAGCCCGGAGCAGGAGGGGGCAGGAAAGACCAGAGCAGACATCTGAATAGGCTTTAGGAGGAAAGCTTTCAACCAGGGACGTGCAAACAGCCGAGGCCAGGGAGGTGGTGAGAATTATGGGGAGACTCGCTGTGTGACCTGACCTGAGTCCTTCCCCATCCCTGGCCCTCAGATGCATTTGCAGATGCTCACAGCCAGCAGTGACAGCCCTTTCTGTCTGTGCAGCTAGTGTTTTAGGGAACTCTGGCTGCTAGACTAGAGAAGGAAGGGCCCTCGGCTTGGAGACAGACCCTCCTCTGCTCACCTTCTCACTCCACCTCCTCCGGGAAACTCCTCACCCCTCACCCACACCCATTCCTCAGTCTCTATTCAGGGCTCTGTGGACTCTTTCTTCTCTTTTCTTTTCTTTTTTTCCTTTTTTTTTTGTTTTTTTTTTTGTTTGTTTTTTTTGGCCACCAGGGTGAATCGTCAATTGATTTGTTATTTATCCCACTGACAACAAAGAGAGTGAAAAGGTAATAATTCTGGGCCCTGGGGTAATTCAATTCCTGTAGCACCGTCAGCTACATTAACTTACTTCCTGGATCTCAATTCAATTAGAGCAACATTCCCCAGCATTAATAAATCAATACTCATGCCATTTGGATATATTTTGAATGTCTTTCATTATACATTGCAGGTCGGGGATGGCTGTTGAATTGGAAGTTAATGGGACAGGACAAGGCAGGTGGGGCTGCCTGGGGAGAAGCTTCCAGCCGTTGACTCTAATTGCCTCTGCTGCAGAAGAGACCGTTAGTAAAACAGGGGCCTGGTTAACTGAGTGAGCCCACTGGAGTTACCATGAGCTGCAGCTCCGGTCTGGGTGGATGGAGGTACAGTGGTCGGAGAGACTGTGTTCACCCACTCTTGTATTCACTCATCCACTCATCCATTCTCCCATCCATCCTCCCAGTCTTCCTCCAAGTCATCTTCCCATCCCTCCCCGCCATTTTCTTCCCATTCTTCTTCCTACCCTTTCTTCCAATTTTCTTTCCATCTTTTCACCCTTCTATCAGCCAGAACATTTTGCTGAGGGCCTACTAGACAATAGGCTGCAGAAGAGAATGTACCGACCTTTACTGACTTCTGGGCTTATATAGATGTATATCATACATGTTCGTCAACTTCAGAGACTCAGAATCTAAACAAATAATTACAACACAATGTTCAAGAGCCACAGCATGAGCAATCAAGAACACGTCTGTGCCAGAGAAGACAAAGCAAGGCTCACAGGTGAGCCAGTGGCAGAAACATCCGAATCTAGGGGTTGGAAGAGAGTAAGGGGAGGGCTCCCCCGAGGAGGTGAAGCCTGGGGTAGGTTTTGAGGATGAGAAGGTCTTGGCCAGTTGGATTGAGGGAGATCAGGAAGTGCAGAGAGCCTGAGGAAACTGAGGATTGCAAGGCAGGGGCTCACAAACATGTGTATGGATCCAAATCACCCAGGAGGTAAATAAAAATATGGCTCCCAGGATCCTCTCTGGGGAGTCTCACCCAGGAGGTCTAGGAAGGGGTCAGAAATCATGGTCAGCAGGCATGGCCTGCATCTCAGGCTGACACTATCTGGCTGTGTGGCCGAGTGAGACCCAGCCCTCTCTGAGCCTTCCTAGGGGTGCAGTCGAATTTCTCACTGAATAATGTCCCTTGAGATAGGCAAAATTGGTACCGTTTCCTGCCTTTGACAAATGAAGAAACTTAAAACCAAACAGGCAAGGGCTGAGCCACCGGTGGAGTCTCTGTCTTCCTCTCATGGAGGCTCAGGGCCTTTGCACCTGCTGCCCCTCTGCTTGGATCACACTTCCCACCAGGTATCCATGTGGTTGGCCCCTCCTCTTCTGTATTTGTTATTTATTGCTGCATAACAAATTACCCACAAATTTGGTGGCTTAAAATGACAAATATTTATTATCACACAGTTCCTCTGGGTCAAGAATCCAGGAGTGGCTGGTTCTAGCTCAGGCTCTCTGAGGAGGCTGCAGTCATCTGAAGGCTTGACTGGGCCTGAAGGGCTCACTTTCCAAATGGCTCTCACTCTAGCTGTTGGCAGGAGGGCTCAGTTCCTCACTAGGTGGGCCTCGCCACAGAGCTGATTGAGTGTCCTCACGATGTGGCAGCTGCTTTCCCTGGAGCAGGTGATCTGAGAGAGCAAGCTGGAAACTGCAGTGTAGCTTATAACTTACCCGGAAGTCATATGCTATCATTTCTGGCACATTCCACTTGTTAAAAGTGAGTCACCAGGTCCAGTCCACACTCAAAGAGAGGACAATTAAGCTCTATCTCCTGAAGGGAAGAATACCAGAGAATTGGTGGACATATTTTAAAGCCCCAACATCTTCTCTCAGATCTCACTCAAATGTCTCCTTATCAGAGATGCTTTCCCTGACACATCTGTCTGTAAGAATTCCCAGCTTCTTGTTCTTTCTCGCCCCTCTTGCCCTGCATTTTTTTGTTTTTCTCCATGGCATTTGCCATCACATGATATCCTATTTGTTTTAACATCTTTATTGCAGTATAATTGCTTTACAATAGTGTGTTAGTTTCTGTTATATAACAAAGTGAATCAGCTATACCTATACATATGTCCCCATATCTCCTCCCTCTTGTGTCTCCCTCCCACCCTCCCTATCCCACCCCTCCAGGTGGACACAAAGCACCAAGCTGATCTCCCTGTGCTATGTGGCTGCTTCCCACTAGCTATCTATTTTACTTTTGGCAGTGTATATATGTCCATGCCACTCTCTCACTTCATTCCAGCTTACCCTTCCCCCTCCCCGTGTCCTCAAGTCCATGCTCTATGTCTGTGTCTTTATTCCTGTCCTGCCCCTAGGTTCTTCAGAGCCTTTTTTTTTTTTTTAGATTCCATATATATGTGTTAGCATATGGTATTTGTTTTTCTCTTTCTGACTTACTTCACTCTGTATGACAGACTCTAGGTCCATCCACCTCACTACAAATAGCTCAATTTCGTTTCTTTTTATGGCTGAGTAATATTCCATTGTATATGTGTGCCACATCTTCTTTATCCATTCATCTGTCGATGGACATTTAGGTTGATTTCATGTCCTGCCTATTGTAAATAGAGCTTCAGTGAACATTGTGGTACATGACTCTTTTTGAATTATGGTTCTCTCAGGGTATATATATGCCCAGTAATGGGATTACTGGGCCATATGGTAGTTCTATTTGTAGGTTTTTAAGGAACCTCTGTACTGTTCTCCATAGTGGCTGTATCAATTTACATTCCCACCAACAGTGCAAGAGGGCTCCCTTTTCTCCACACCCTCTCCAGTGTTTATTGTTTCTAGATTTTTTGATGATGGCCATTCTGACCAGTGTGAGGTGATACCTCATTGTAGTTTTGATTTGCATTTCTCTAATGATTAGTGATGTTGAGCACCCTTTCCTGTGTTTGTTGGCAATCTGTATATCTTCTTTGGAGAAATGTCTGTTTAGGTCTTCTGCCCATTTTTGGACTGGGTTGTTTGTTTCTTTGATATTGAGCTGCATGAGCTGCTTGTATATTTTGGAGATTAATCCTTTGTCAGTTGCTTCGTTTGCAAATGCTTTCTCCCATTCTGAGGGTTGTCTTTTGGTCTTGTTTATGGTTTCCTTTGCTGTGCAAAAGCTTTTAAGTTTCATTGGGTCCCATTTGTTTATTTTTGTTTTTATTTCCATTTCTCTAGGAGGTGGGTCAAAAAGAATCTTGCTGTGATTTATGTCATAGAGTGTTCTGCCTATGTTTTCCTCTAAGAGTTTGATAGTGTCTGGCCTTACATTTAGGTCTTTAATCCATTTTGAGTTTATGTTTGTGTATGTTGTTAGGGATTGTTCTAATTTCATTCTTTTACACGTAGCTGTCCAGTTTTCCCAGCACCACTTATTGAAGAGGCTGTCTTTTTTTCCATTTTATATTCTTGCCTCCTTTATCAAAGATAAGGTGACCATATGTGCGTGGGTTTATCTCTGGGTTTTCTATCCTGTTCCATGGATCTATATTTCTGTTTTAGCACCAGTACCATACTGTCTTGATTACTGTAGCTTTGCAGTATAGTCTGAAGTCAGGGAGCCTGGTGCCTCCAGCTCCATTTTTCTTTCTCAAGATTGCTTTGGCTATTTGGGGTCTTTTGTGTTTCTGTACAAATTGTGAAATTTTTTGTTCTATTTTTGTGAAAAACGTCATTGGTAGCTTGATAGGGATTTTGTGAAAAATGTCATTGGTAGCCTTGAATATGTAGATTGCTTTGGGTAGTAGAGTCATTTTCACAATGTTGATTCTTCCAATCCAAGAGCATGGTGTATCTCTCCCACTGTTTGAATCATCTTTTATTTCTTTAATCAGTGTCTTATAGCTTTCTGCATACAGGTCTTTTGTCTCCTTAGGGAGGCTTATTCCTAGGTATTTTATTCTTTTTGTTGCAATGGTAAATGGGAGTGTTTCCTTAATTTCCCTTTCAGATTTTTCATCATTAGTGTATAGGAATGCAAGAGATTTCTGTGCATTAATTTTGTATCCAGCTACTTTACGAGATTCATTGATTAGCTCTAGTAGTTTTCTGGTAGCATCCTCAGGATTCCCTATTTATAGTGTCATGTTATCTGCAAACAGTGACAGTTTTAATTCTTCTTTTCCGATTTGGGTTCCTTTTATTTCTTTTACTTCTCTTATTGCTATGGCTAAAACTTCCAAAACTATGTTGAATAATAGTGGTGAGAGTGGGCAACCTTGTCTTGTTCCTGATCTTAGTGGAAATGGTTTCAGTTTTCACCATTGAGAACAATGTTAGCTGTGGGTTTGTCATCTATGGCCTTTATTATGTTGAGGTAAGTTCCCTTTATGCCTACTTTCTGGAGGGTTTTATCATAAATGGGTGTTGAATTTTGCTGAAAGCTTTTTCTGCCTCAATTGAGAAGACCATATGGTTTTTATTCTTCAATCTGTTAATATGGTGTATCCCACTGATTGATTTGCGTATATTGAAGAATCCTTGCATTCCTGGGATAAACGCCACTTGATCATGGTGTATGATCCTTTTAATGTGCTGTTGGATTCTGTTTAGTAGTATTTTGTTGAGGATTTTTGCATCTATGTTCATCAGTAATATTGGCCTGTAGTTTTCTTTTTTTTGTGACATCTTTTTCTGGTTTTGGTATCAGGGTGACGGTAGTCTGGTAGAATGAGTTTGCGAGTGTTCCTCCCTCTGCTATATTTTGGAAGAGCTTGAGAAGGATAGGCGTTAGCTCTTCTCTAAATGTTTGATAGAATTTGCCTGTGAAGCCATCTGGTCCTGGGCTTTTGTTTGTTGGAAGATTTTAAATCACAATTTCAATTTTAGTGCTTGTGATTGGTCTGTTTATATTTTCTATTTCTTCCTGGTTCAGTCTTGGAAGGTTGTGTTTTTCTAAGAATTTGTCCATTTCTTCCAGGTTGTCCATTTTATTGGCATAGAGTTGCTTGTAGTAATCTCTCATGATCCTTTGTATTTCTGCAGTGTCAGTTGTTACTTCTCCTTTTTCTCTTGCGTTATGCGGGCCTCTCACTGTTGTGGCCTCTCCCATTTGCGGAGCACAGGCTCCGGACGCGCAGGCTCAGTGGCCATGGCTCACGGGCCCAGCCGCTCCGCGGCATGTGGGATCTTCCCGAAACGGGGCACGAACCCGCGTCTCCTGCATCGGCAGGCGGACTCTCAAGCACTGCGCCACCAGGGAAGCCCGTTACTTCTTCTTTTTTATTTCTAATTCTGTTGCTTTGAGTCTTCTCCTTTTTTTCCTTGATGAGTCTGGCTAATGGTTTATCAATTTTTTTTATCTTCTCAAGAACCAGCTTTTAATTTTATTGATCTTTGCTATTGTTTCCTTCATTTCTTTTTCATTTATTTCTGATCTGATCTTTATGATTTCTTTCCTTCTGCTAACTTTGGGGTTTTTTGTTCTTCTTTCTCTAATTGCTTTAGGTGTAAGGTTAGGTTGTTGTTATGAGATTTTTCTGCTTCTTGAGGTAGGGTCATATTGCTATAAACTTCCCTCTTAGAACTGCTTTTGCTGTATCCCATAGGTTTTGGGTCATCGTGTTTTCATTGTCATTTGTTTCTAGGTATTTTTTGATTTCCTCTTTGATTTCTTCAGTGATCTCTTGGTTATTTAGTAGTGTACTGTTTAGCCTCCATGTGTTTGTATTTTTTACAGTTTTTCTCTTGTAATTGATATGTAGTCTCATAACGTTGTGGTCGGAAAAGATACTTGATACGATTTCAATTTTCTTAAATATACCGAGGATTGATTTGTGACCCAAGATGTGCTCTATCCTAGAGAATGTTCCATGAGCACTTGAGAAGAAAGTGTATTCTGTTGTTTTTGGATGGAATGTCCTGTAAATATCAATTAAGTCCATCTTGTTTAATGTGTCATTTAAAGCTTGTGTTTCCTTATTTATTTTCATTTTGGATGATCTGGCCATTGGTGAAAGTGGGGTGTTAAAATCCCCCACTATTATTGTGTTACTGTCAATTTCCCCTTTTATGGTTGTTAGCATTTGTCTTATGTATTGAGGTGCTCCCCTTTGGGGTGCATATTTACAATTGTTATATCTTCCTCTTGAATTGATCCCTTGATCATTATGTAGTGTCCTTCTTTGTCTCGTAATGGTCTTTATTTTAAAGTATATTTTGTCTGGTATGAGAATTGCTACTCCAACTTTCTTTTGATTTCCATTTGCATGGAATATCTTTTTCCATCCCCTCACTTTCAGTGTATGTGTCCCTAGGTGTGAAGTGGGTCTCTTGTAAACAGCATATATACGGGTCTTGCTTTTGTATCCATTCAGCCAGTCTGTGTCTTTTGGTGGGAGCGTTTAATCCATTTACATTTAAGGTAATTATTGATATGTATGTTCCTATGACCATTTTCTTAATTGTTTTTGGTTTGTTATTGTAGGTCTTTTCCTTCTCTTGTGTTTCCTGCCTAGAGAAGTTCCTTTAGCATTTGTTGTAAAGCTGGTTTGGTGGTGCTGAATTCTCTTAGCTTTTGCTTGTCTGTAAAGGTTTTAATTTCTCCATCGAATCTGAATGAGATCCTTGCCGGGTAGAGTAATCTTGGTTGTAGGTTTTTCCCTTTCATCACTTAAATATGTCTTCCCACTCCCTTCTGGCTTGCAGAGTTTCTGCTGAAAGATCAGCTGTTAACCTTATGGGGATTCCCTTGTATGTTATTTGTTGCTTTCCCTTTGCTGCTTTTAATATTTTTTCTTTGTATTTAATTTTTGATAGTTTGATTAATATGTGTCTGGGCATGTTTCCCCTTGGATATATCCTGTATGGGACTCCCTGCGCTTCCTGGATTTGATTGACTATTTCCCTGCCCATATTAGGGAAGTTTTCAACTATAATCTCTTCAAATATTTTCTCAGTCCCTTTCTTTTACTCTTCTTCTTCTGGGATCCCTATAATTTGAATGTTGATGTGCTTAATGTTGTCCCAGAGGTCTCTGAGACTGTCCTCAATTCTTTTCATTCTTTTTTCTTCATTCTGCTCTGCAGTAGTTATTTCTACTATTTTATCTTCCAGGTCACTTACCTGTTCTTCTGCCTCAGTTATTCTGCTATTGATTCCTTCTAGAGATACTTTAATTTCATTTATTGTGTTGTTCATCATTGTTTGTTTGCTCTTTAGTTCTTCTAGTTCCTTGTTAAACGTTTCTTGTATTTTCTCCATTCTATTTCCAAGATTTTGGATCGTTTTTACTATCATTACTCTGAATTCTTTTTCAGGTAGACTGCCTATTTCCTCTTCATTTGTTTGGTCTGGTGGGTTTTTACTTTGGTCCTTCATCTGCTGCTTATTTCTCTCCTCATTTTGCTTAACTTACTGTGTTTGGGGTCTCCTTTTTGCAGGCTGCAGTTTCGTAGTTCCCGTTGTTTTTGGTGTCTGTCCCCCGTGGGTAAGGTTGGTTCAGTGGGTTGTGTAGTCTTGCTGGTGGAGGGGACTGGTGCCTGTGTTTTGGTGGATGAGGCTGGATCTTGTCTTTCTGGTGGGCAGGACCACGTCCAGTGGTGTGTTTTGGGATGTTGTGAACTTAGTATGATTTTAAGCATCCTCTCTGCTTTTGGGTGGGGTTGTGTTCCTGTCTTGCTAGCTGTTTGGCATAGGGTGTCCAGCACTGGAGCTTGCTGGTCATTGAGTGGAGCTGGGTCTTAGCATTGAGACGGAGATCTCTGGGAGAGCACACACTGATTGATATTACATGGGACCGGGAGGTCTCTTGTGGTCCAATGTCCTGAACTCAGCTCTCCCACCTCAGAGGCTCAGGCCTGACACCCAGCCGGAGCACCAAGACCTTGTGACCCACGTGGCTTACATGTAAATGGGTTAAATTCTCCAATCCAAAGGCACAGGGTGGCCGGCCTGCTCTCCGCTCGATCCTGCAGCCAGCCGTTGTCCTCTGGGCCTGTCTATATGGTGAGCCTGCTTTGGATCCAGGTTCATCTGCATACCCTAGCATCTGGAAGAAGCAGCCAATGCCCCATCCTCCCCTATCCTTGCCGCAATTCGTCATGATCCTGGAGTGCCCGAGGCTCTGCCCCTCATGCTCAAGCCAGGTGTTTTTTGAGGATCCTTTTTATTCTGTCTTTTTAGTCAGTTCCAGGACTCTGTACGTTGGATCAGTAGGGTTACAGCTTTGGCCACTTCTGAAGCCACCAGGGTGACTCATCTAAGAAGTCAAGTGGCTCAGTTTCTTGCCCCAGGTGGGTCACACTTCCATGCCTTTGCCTATGTTGGTGTCTGTGCCAGGAACACCCTTCCCACCCTGGCAATTATCTTTGTTTACACTCCAAACATTTACTGGACACCACTAAAATGTCACTTCTGATATCAAGCTTTTCCTGCCTGCCAGCTTCCCATGGAGAACTAACCTCCCCCTCATGCTCCCCAGGCCCTGGACACACTCCCAGCTTTAGACACATACCACTCACTCTATTGCCCTTATTTTCTGTGTGTGTCCTGGGAGTTCCTTGAGGACAGGGGTGGGTCTGATCCATTTCTGTGTCCAGCATCAGGGCTGGCACACAGTGGGCAAAGTAAGAATCTATTGAGTGAATGAGTGAGTGAATGAATGAATGATAAGTCACAGTCCAAGGTGAATGGCAGCCAACAGGCCTTGCCCCTGTCTCTTGCTGAGAGCCTTTCCCCTGCCTAGTCTATCTACCCAAGTGATCAGCCCTGGCCCACCTGGCCACCAGAGTCACTAATGAGCATTGATCCCAATCGGTCCCATCTATCACGCTGCTCAAGCTCCTTTCCTTAAAGAACATTAGGGAGCAAATGTATCATTGGTGACTGGAGGCCCAATAAAGCAGGCACCTCGCAAAATTTAGTATTCAACTCGTAAAGGCCTTAAAAGCATTTTTCAATTATGAATGGCCTGGGGGGAGTCATTCTTTCTTCGCCGGGGGATGAATAAAGATGGAAAATAATAGCATATCATTATTGTTGCAACTTAGCAGGATTAATCTGGAAGAGTTAAAGTCATTGCTCTCTCTACTGCCTGTGTACTCAGGTGTGCTGGGAAGGGCTTGGTCAAGGTGACCCTCACCAGGACCCCTACGGGCAGAGTTGCCCCCCAACAGATCAGCACCTCAAGTGCCATGACTCTCTCTCTACCACCCTCGGGGCCTCACCCCAGAACATTCCCTGGCTCTGAGCCAGTCTTCTTACCCACACGAGGCCTCCAGGGCCAGCCTTCTCATGATAATCTCGAAGATCTGTACCATGCTTAGGGTTTAAAAGGGGTCTTTATCCTGATTGTAGTGATGGTTGCTCTAACGTACACATGTGGTAAAATGTCATAGAACAATATACCAAAGAATAAAAGAAAGAAAGAAAAAGGAGGGAGGGAGGGAGGGAAGAAGGGAAGAAGAAAGAAAGAAAGAAAGAAAGAAAGAAAAAGAAAGAAAGAAAGAAAGAAAGAAAGAAAGAAAGAAAGAAAGAAAAAAGAAAGGAAGAAAAAGAAAGGAAGAAAGAAAGAAAGAAAAAAAGAGAAAAAAGAGCATGTAAAAGCCAAGTGAAAGTTACACTTTTGTACTATCTCTGAATTTCCTGTGAATTTTAAACTATTTCAAAATAAGAAATTATAATAAAAAATGTAATAAATAAAAATGTAAAGAGTGGGTCTTGTAGAAACAAAAGGAATGAACCTACATTGGTGGAAATATAAATAGGCAAAAGCTTTAGAAAACAATTTGCATGATCTAGTATAATAAGCAGAATGATTCACACCACCACCACTAAGAAATGTCTACATCTGAATCTCCAGAACCTATGAATATGTCAGCTTACATGGCAAAGGGGAATTAAGATTGAAGATGGAATTAATGTTGCTAATCAGCTGACCTTGAGATGGGAAGATTATCCTAGATGATATGAGTGGGCACAATGTAATCACAAGGTCCTTATAAGTGGGAGTGGGAAGCCTCAGAGTCAGAGAGAGATTTGAAGATGCTACACTGTTGGCTTTGAAGATGGAGGAAGGGGTCATGAATCAAGCCTCTAAACGTTTGGAAAGACAAAGAAATAGATTCTCCCCTAGAACATCTAAAAGTCACACAGCCCTGACAGCACCTTGATCTTACCCTGAGACTCATTTTGGACTTCTGTCTTCAGAACTATAAGATAATAAATGTGTTTCTTTAAACCACTAAGTTTGTGGTAATTTGTTACAGCAGCAATAGGAAAAATAATAATAAATAATGTCTTTGAATGAAATACACACACACCCTAAGATTCAGCAATTTTACTCCTAAAAAAATTAGGTCATAGCTGTGGTGTGGAAACATCTACAAGAATGTTCATAGAGCTTTATTTGAAATAACTCAAATAGAAATGATGCAAACATCCAGCAATCGCAGATGGATAAATCCATTGTGGTATATTCTTACCATGGAATATTATACAACCGTGAAAATGAATTACAGCTACACACAAACACATGGATGGATTCCACAGCACAATGATGACTGAATGGAGCAAGTCACAGAAAAAGACATACATAATGGAATTCATTTATATAAAGCTCAAAAATAGGCAAAGCTAAAGAAAAAACACTCAAGGGATATCTTTTTAAGGAGTGAAACAAAAAAGAATTAAGAGAATAATTAGTACAAAATTCAGTACACTGGTTACTTCTTGGGAGAAAGGCAAGAAGCTGTTGAGATCCACAAGGAGTCTCAAAGGTACAGTTATGTTTTGAGCTGGGTGATGTGGACACAGGTATCTATTTTATACTTATTATTAATTATATTACACTGTATTCTATTATTTATAATTACTATTACTTAAACTGTATGTGTATGTTTATATAAACTTTTGAGTGGATGATATAGTTCACAATAAAATAAACAATCTTTAAGCATCCTTGCTTTTGAGCATTCATTTGATTCTTTGTATTTACACTGTGAGCAGGCAGGATAGGGGTCTTTACCTTCATTTTACAACTGGGAAAGTTGAGGCTCTGAGGGGTTAAGTGACTTTCTCAAGCTCACCTGCCTGCTTTCCAGGCTTCATTTCTAACCACTCACCCCATCTCTTGGTGCTCTGACCTGACTGAGTTCAAGGAAGCAATGAGACAACAGGAAAAGAAAATGGAAGTCTCTTTTGAATTTCAAAAAGGAGAATCATAACCTCAGATCATGGAGAAATTTTGGAGATTATGTAAAGAGTGAGAGCAAGCTCCCCGATCTCTCAGATTATGTAAAGATTCCTGGGCTGATGTAAGTGTAAATGTGTCTGTGTGTAGCAGGGTGGCATATGGGATTTGGGGAGAGACAGAAATAGTGAAGAGTGGTGTAGAGATTATAGCACTCTGATAAAGGTGGACCCTACACCATACTTCCTCTAGGTCAAGTGTTATAGGAGGACAATAGAATACCAGAAAGCTTCATAGAATCTGAAAAAAATTCTATAAATCTTACTTCCAGGGAAAACCCAGGAAGGCAGCAAGAATCCAGAGTAAAAAGTCTGAGCTGTATTCAGGCTGGTAAGATCTTGGATAGCTTCATTGAACTTCCTAAAGCTGCTTTTGTGTAGGAGAAGGCATAAATAACCAAAATCTGAAATGAAAAAAGGAAACAACACTACAAAGCTTACAGATATTAAAAAAGATATAAAAGTTAATAAAAAAAAGATATTGTGTAGAGTTTTACAATAATGAATGATAATTTAGATGAACTGGACAAATTCCTCAAACAATTCAACTAACATAAACTGACATAAGAAGAAATAGAAAATCTGGTTAGTCCTATATATTTTAAAGAAAAGATGTCCATTAAAAAAAAAAAGTATCACAAAGAAAATTTTAGGTGCAGGTTGTTTCACTGTTGAATTCTTCCAAACATATAAGGAGGAAATGATAACAATCTTACACAAACTATTTCAAAGAATGTATTTTAAAATCATATTTTTAATACATTTTGAGGCCAAAATATATTAAAACATTTTGATAACAAAACATTGCAAGAAAAGAAAATTATAGGCCAATCTCTCATGATTAATTAATCACTCTAAGACTCAGTTGTTTATTTGTAAAGTGGAGATCATAATAATTATCTTCCTTGCAGAGTTCTTGTAAGGATTAAATGAGATAGATGGAAAAATCCTTACCAAAATACAAGCAGACCAAATCCACGTGTATAGAGATTATTATGGTCACAACCGAGTTGAGATTTTTCTCCCCAGGAATGAGAGGTTTAGTTTAACATTTAAAAATCAATTATCTAGCAGATACAAAATATTATATATAAAATAGATAAACAACAAGGTCCTACTGTATAGCACAGGCAACTATATTCAATATCCTGTAATAAACCATAATGGAAAAGAATGTGAAAAATTTATATATATATATATATATATATATATATATATATATTCTGAATCACTTTGCTGTACACCAGAAACTAACACAACATTGTAAATCAATTATACTTCAAAAAAGTTTTTAAATCAATTATTGTAATTGACCATATTAATAGAATAAAGGAAATAAATGATAAAAATCATACAGTCATCTCAATACATGAAAAAAAACCTCATCTGATAAAATTTAACAACATTCACAATTTTAAAACTTTTAGCAAATATTTAAAAAGGAAAATTCCCTTAACCTGACAGAAAGTATCTACGTAAAACCACAGCAAACATCATACCCAAGAGTAAAATGTTGAGAACCTTCCTCTGAGATTGCTAATAAGACAATTGTATCTACTATCACCACTTCTAATTAACATTGTGCCGAAGATTCTAGCCAGAATAATAAGATAAGAAAAGAAATAAAAGAAATAAAGATTATAAAGGAAGAAGCAGGAGACAATGTGGTTCTGTTCACAGAAAATCTAAAATAATTTACAAATAATTTAAATGATTTGACAAATTTAGCAAACAATTGAATTGTATTTATATATTAGTAATAATAATTAGAAAATGAAATGTAAAAATATATAATTTATAATAGAATCAAAAATATCAAATAAATAATAATAAATCTAAAATGAAATGTATAAGACCTCTACATAGAAAACTAGAAAACATTATTCAAAGAAATTAAAGACTTAAAATCAGTAGAAGGTTATACCATGTTCATGGATTAGAATACTCAATATTGTAAATCTATCTATTCTCTGTAAATTAGAGAGAATCCATAAGTTTGGATTCAGTGTAATCCAAATCCAAACCCCAACACGCTTTTTTGGTTGAAACTAATAAGTTAACTTTAAATTTTTTTATGAAAATGCAGAGGTTAAGAATAGTCAAAGGCTTCCCTGGTGGTGCAGTGGTTAAGAATCCGCCTGCCAGTGCATAGGACATGGATTCGAGCCCTGGTCCGGGAAGATCCCACATGCCTTGGAGCAACTAAGCCCGTGCACCGCAACTACTGAGCCTGCACTTTAGAACCCACAAGCCACAACTACTGAAGCCCACATGCGTAGAGCCCATGCTCTGCAACAAGAGAAGCCACCGTAATGAGAAGCCCACATCCCGCAACAAAGAGTAGCACCTGCTCACCACAACTAAAGAAAGCCTGTGCGCAGCAACAAAGACCCAACACAGCCAAAAATAAATAAATAAATTAATTAATTAATTAAAAAAAAAAGAAGAGCCAAGATGGTCTTGAAAAACAAAGTTAAAGAACTTAAACCACTGAAAATTAAGATATTATAAAGTGAAGGCAATTAAGATAGTGTAGTATTAATGCAAAGAAAGACAAATAGACCAATGGAACATAAAAATAAAGAGATTCCATTTCTTGCACATCTGAGTTTATGGACTGAGGTTTCTACTCACAGCACAACCATAAATGCCATACGGGCATCTAATGGGTGGGCCTTGACTTTGTCCTGAGGGTCAGGAATGCTTCCTTGGTGAAATGATAATAAACCTGGGATCTGAAGAAAAAGCAGAGAGAGCATGTACAAAGGTCCTGTGGGTATAGGAACTCTGGACCATTCAAGAGTTTAAGAGAAGGCTCTTGAGTCCTGAGCACAGAGACGAGAGGGGTCAAGATAGGAGCTGTGGCCAGAGTGGTTAAATGTCAGAATGGCCTCAAGGGCCACAATAAGGAACACAACTTCATTTCCACTTTCACAACATTCCTTACACCTGCTCAGGCACTTGCTCCCTATAAGGCTGGGAGCACCACAAGAGTGGACCTGGGCTCTGTGTCACCTTGGTGGCAATAGAAGATGCTCAGAGGTAGTTGACGAATACCTGTGATGGCAGAGCTGGGAAAAGAGCCAGGGCCAGCGACTCCTGTCCAGGGCTCTTTCTGTTCACCTTGGAGTCTCAAGGCTTCCAACAGCTCCCAGAACTTCCCTAGAATCCTCCTCCCTCCCTCTCCCCTTAAATACAAACAGAAACACCCTTTGCTTTACACTCAAGACCTTATCAATACTGTGTTGTCTTCTCCCCAAGAATGTGGCCACAGGGCCAGGGTCTGCATTCTGTACTTCTGTCTCCCAGCTCCTGACACAGGGCCTGGAACCTAGGGAGTAATCGGCAGACACTCAATGAAATGTTTTCTGACAGCTCTGTGCTCAAATCCCAGCTCCACCTCTTACCTCCTTTGTAACTTCAGGTCATTTAATTGGGCCTCTGAGGCTCAGCTGTTCATCTGTAAAATGGGGATGATAATAGCTACCTCCCACCGAGAATTCTTGTGAGGATTACATGAGACAATGTGTGAAAAGTGCTTAGCAGAGTCTGGCACACCCTAAATGCTCAAGAAATATTAGCTGGCCTTATTATTATTATTCTCTGGGTCTCGGTTTTCTCATCTACAAAATGGACATATCTGTGAGCTATATGAATGGAGATGCTCACAATCTTCCTTATATATTTCGGCAATGGTTGAAATCGCCCATCGGGCAAATATTGCTTTTGTCACTTTTAATATGAGTAAATCTTACCTTTTGGAATTGTCATGAAGATTAAACAAGGCAGTGTATGAAAGCACTTAGTGCAGTATCTGGTTTGTAGTAATGACTCAATCAATGGTGAATTGGGTTATTACCAACAATAAGCAGAATAATTGAGGACAAAAATATAATACACCCCCGCACACTACCCCCCACTTTACACCAGTCTCTTTTCAATTAAGCAGATAGAGTGATCTTTACAAACATAAAGCAAATCGTCATGTCCCCTTCTTCAAACCCTCCACCCTTCATCTTTAGAACAAAATACAAATCCCTGGTGGGCCTGGCCCTGCCTCTCTCCCACCTCATCTTCAATTACTCTTCTGTGGGCACACTTGCTTCATCCACACTGGCCTCTGAATGTGCAGGCTCTTTCCTACCCCAGGGCCTTTGCATTTGCCATTCCCTAGGCCCAGGTCAATGCTTTAACTCAACCCTTCCCAGGCGTGGCTCTTCTTATTTTTCAGGGATCAGCTTAAATGTCACAGAAGAGAGACTTCCTCAGCCACTTCATGACTCTCTCAAATAATACCCTCTTTGCACCCTGCTCCACACTTTGCAAAAGCTGGAGTTATTTTGTGTACATAATAGCATTATTGCTCACTGACTGTTCCTTCCACACATACGCTGGAACCTAAGCTTCTTGGGAGTCCATGTGTCTGTCCTGTTCACCACTGTACCTCTAACTCAGTAGTTCAGCAAATGATAGTGACATGAATAAAAGAATCAGATCAAGACAGAAAGGGCAAGGCCTGGCCCAGAAAGCCCAGCACATGCAAGTATCATGAAACCTGCCAACCCCACAGTACGTCCCTGGGGTGTCATGGCAGGGTGGGCAGGGTGGAGCCCAAGCCTCACCTCCTCCCTGCCCTTGCCCAGCCTCTGCAGTGCCCCCAGAACCAGAATTTTTAGGTTTTATGCCACCTAAAAATTAAAGCAGATGCAACCATTTACTGAGCAGTTACTCTAGACCGGGTGCTGTGGTCTGTACCCTACCCGCAGTATCTTAAGTGTTCATTGCGTGCCTGTGAGGTGGGTATTATGATTCTTGATTTACAGATGAGGAAACTGAGGCTCAGTGAAGCTGGCAGATTTGCCGACCACGGCCATGCAGCTCACAGGTAGAAGAACTGGGATTTGAACCCAAGACTGGCTCCAAGCAAGGCCTGGGCAGGACTTCCGGGCCACCTGAGAGTTTTGGACGCAGGGACTGTCTTGACACCTGTAGTGGCATAATAATAGCCCTCAAAGAGGCCCATGTCTTACTCCCCGAAATCTGTGATGTGCAAAGGGACTCGGAGGGTGTGCTTAAGTGAAGGAGGTGCATCCCGGGTCACCCCTTGTGATTCCTTTGGGACCACCTGGATGACCGTCTGGCTGGAGTGTCAGAGTTGGAGAGAAGATTGGAAGATGGTGGCTGATGGCTTTAAATATGGAGGAAGGAGGTCACGAGCCAAGGCATATGAGTGGCCTCTGGAAGCTGGACAAAACAATGAAACCGCCTCCAGAGGGAGCACAACGGACTGACACCTTGACCTTAATCCGGTGAAACTTCTGACCTACAGAATTATAAGAGAATAGATCTGTGTTGTTTAAAGCCAGTAAGGTTGTGGTAATTTGTCACAACGGCAATAGGAAAGTGACACAACCCCTCACTGCATTGGGCACACATCCCACATCCCCAGTCTCCCCAGCTGAACTGTCGGTTCCCTTATGGGCAAGAGCCCAGCAAATGATGGTGGGGCATACAGTTGGCATTCAATAATGACTCAGAGGGTCTAGTTCAGTGGCATGCAGTGGTGAAAAGTCCAAGAAGAGGGGAAGGAGAGGACAACTGGTGAGGTTATGGGGGTGGGAGAGAGGCAGGATGCTGGCTGGAGGAGCCCCAAATGCCAGCCCCTGAAGCATGGCACAGACCCAAATCCCACTGCTGGAAGGATCCCCCAAGCTAGGCCAATCGCTCCCATTTTGTACATGCAAAGGCCGAGACCCAGAGCGAGGAAATGACCAAGACCACTAAGCAAGCCTGTGGCCAAGACGGGATTAGAAATTAGATCACTGACTCCTTGTTCCTGTGCCTCCGGCCAGCCCTGCCCCACCTTGGGTGGTAAAGATGTCCCTCATCCAAGCACCTGGAGTGGCAGATTCCTGATAGGCCAGAGGCTGGCGACCAAGTGCAGGCGGGGTGGGGGAGGGGTATGGAGTGGACCAAGGCGTCTCCTTACCCAAGAGCTCCACCACATCCATTCTCTGGGAATCAGAGACCCAGATTCTAGGCCCAGCTCTGCCACCCTGTGACTTCCAGCAAGCTCCTCTCCCTCTCTGAGCCTCAGGTTCCCCATTAAGGGAGGAACTTGACCTGCAAGAGTTTTTCCGCCTCTTGTGTGGTGTGATCTGCCATCAGGCCTGCCTTTTGCTCTCAACTCCCCGTGCCCCCCACTCCAGCTGGAGCCTAATGGGTTCTCAGCAAGTTCACCTCCTCTCCAGACTCTGCCCAGACCTGACCCAGGGCTCAGCAATGGGTCTTTTTCCCACCCTGTCCTGGCCTTTGCCTCTCCCCTCCCAGCACAGTTGAGTTTCCAGCCTGCCCTGCTCTGGGGTCCTAACCCCAGAGAGAAGGGGGGCTCAGACTACACAATGCAAAACGGCATCTGGCCCCGTGTCTGTGTCTCTCCCGCCCTCAGCTCCCCATCACTGGGCCATCCTGACCCTCCTCCCAGACCTACTATGACCACTGCATGCCTAGACCCCCAGCCTTTGGCCGCACTGCTCTGCCAGTTGGCCTAGACTTTCTCCTCAGGCTTTGGAAAACCTCAAGCTCCTCTCAACCCCAATATCCTGGTATCTCCAGAAAACTACCCAGCTCCCCAAACCGCTTGGATTCCATCTGTAGAGAGGCTTACAAAGGAATGAATCCTAGCATGAAAACCAATGCACAGAGAGGATCAGCAATTGCCTGGAGGACACATAGCAAAGGCACGGAGCTCCCATATTCAGTGTCTTCACCTGGAACCACTCCCCAGCACCCCTACCACTGCCCATCCACCCCTCTGACAGCCTGAAGGGCAGGGAGCACAGCCAGCCCCTTGACCGATGTCCAAGACCACAGTGATGCTATTCTTTCCTCGAGTGAGCTCCACCCACCCTGCACCAGATTTAGCTATTTAATGCAGCCAGGCCTGCTCCGTCCCTGCCTCTGAGATTAGCTCTGGAACGGGGCTTTGAATGCCTGCCCAGAGATACTCAGCTTAAAACACTGGGAACCAGAAAAAAAAAAATCGACCACATTTAATGGAGCCGTTAGCGGGTGGGTCTGGGCCATCCATTATGCGGCCCTGCCAGCCCAGGGAGCCCAGCCACGTGGCCTCCTGACCACAGCGTTAAGGCGACATTAGCCCGCAGGCGGGTCTGCAGGGGAGGAGCTGCCAGAGCCCGGGCCTGGGGCCTACCTCTCCCGCCCCTCAAGGCCCAGGGCCCCAGGGATTCTTGGTGTCACTCAACAGGCAGCAAGGAAGGAGGTCTCCTTGGAAAAATCTACCCCTTCTGGTCTCAGGGCCCCACTCTAGGACAAGCCCTGCATATGGCCCTTCAAGACCTAAGATACCCTCAAGTACTGCCCATCTGAGCTCTACTGCAGTGGCAGAGATGGTATCAGTGAAGCACCCCGAGGTCCCGCTGTTCCCTGGATCATGTTTGACATACCCCTACAGCTATTTAAAACTTGCCCTTGTTAACATCCAAGTTGCTCTCGGACACTGCCTCCCAAAATGTGCCCCAGGATACGCCAATCTCTCAAGATGCTTCATAGAAAACTAAAAGGGGAGACGATTCAGTAATCAAGTAAGTTTGGGAAGCACTATGAAGGCCAGTTCCCTCCTGGAGAGTTACAAGGCTAGTAAATGCTCTGAGAAGTCCTGCGATAGAGTTTTTTTTTTTTTTTTTTT
>NW_006786690.1:2456081-2470955 GCF_000442215.2 Lipotes vexillifer | reverse complement strand
TTTGTGCGGTACGCGGGCCTCTCACTGTTGTGGCCTCTCCCATTGCGGAGCACAGGCTCCGGACGCGCAGGCTCAGCAGCCATGGCTCACGGGCCCAGCCCTTCCGCGGCATGTGGGATCTTCCCGGACCGGGGCACGAACCCGTGTCCCCTGCATCGGCTGGTGGACTCTCAACCACTGCGCCACCAGGGAAGCCCGAGTTTGATTTTATTCAAACCATTTCTCAGAGTTATTTGATTATAGAACCTTCCCCTTTATCCTGGCAGAATCCCCATTAATATGCTGAGGGCCTAGTGTTCCAGGAAACACTCTTTGGGAAATGACACTTCAAGGGTCTGAGTCCCTCTCCTTCCTCAAACCCCAACTGTGGGACCTCCAATTATGAGGCTGTTCAAAGTCTGTGGAGTAAGGGGGCTCTGGCCTTCAATTACAGGTAGATCCAAAAACTGGAGTCACAGGGAGGGAACATAGACTCACCTCTCCGTGGAAGGAGGGCCAATGTCACACGATAAGAAGAGCATGTGGCGTGCCCTCCATCGCCCACCCCACCCGACTCCGATAGAGCGGGGATTTAGCCATGGAAGGAAGGTCTTGCCCTTGACAGAGCTACGTCTCAGAAGCTCAAACCCTTAAACCCCTGCTCCCGGGCAGTTTCTTCTGCAGTTTCATGGGCTACCCAGTGTCCTGGCAGAAGCCCCAAGAGAGACAACAGGAGACCTGGATTCCGTTCCTGCTTTTCCTGATGGTCTGCTATGTGACCCAGGGAAGGCCTTTGATCTTTCTGTGCTGGTGGCTGCAGGTCTGAGCTGGAGGGACCCCTCTGCATGGACTCACAGCTTCTCCTGCCCCCCTAGGAACGCTGGGCCATTTGCGTACAGTGCTCTGAGATGCCACCAGCCAAAGCTTATCAAGCACCTTCTCTGCGTCGATCCTATGCCTGGTGCTGGAGCCTCAGCTTACCCTCATTCCTCAAAGCCGTGTTATCTTACGGCAGGCTGATCTGGAACACCGGTTGCGACAATCTTCAAGGGAGAAAAGCAACTCGGTAAACATGGATCTCCCAGATGTGAGAGAAGAAAGCAGAGGGGACATCAAAGCTCCTTTCCGGGGCCACAGAACTCATACAGTGTGACAGATGTATTTTCCAAACATGGCCACCATGACACCCTCCATCCCCGTGGTTTTCTAACACGGTGACAGCCGTCCTCTCCTCTCCCTCCCTTGATCTGGGTGGGCCTGAGATGATAGTGTTCGTGGTGTTATGTGACTTCTAGGTCATGACGGGCAATACGGCTTCCACTTGCCCACGTGGGACGCTCCCTCTTGGAACCCAGACGCCATGCTCTGAGGAAGCCCAGGGCACATGGGGAGAGCACGTGGGGGCAGCCCAGCCAACGGGCCCAGCTGCGGTTCTAGAGGACGCCGGCATCAGCCATGAGACCTGACACTGAGGAAGCCCTCAGGATGGCTCCTGCCTCAGCCACAACTGCATGAAAACCTGAGCAAGAACCGCCTCCCTGAGCCCCAGCAATGCTCAGAACTGAGAGATCATTGGAAAATGCCACTGCCTTAGATCACTGGGTTTGGGGTGATATTTTATCACCAGTGATAGATAACCAGAACATGTGGCAGGTAGCTTCCTTGAAACCACCTTTGCAGGGGTGAGGAGGGCCTGCCACATCCGAGAGTGTCCCTCTCTTTCTTCTGTCCTCTGCAGAACTAGGCCCCTGTCACATGACAACGATCTACACCAACCAGCTCAGACATTAGGAAACCCGTGCCCTGAGCTCCATCGCTTGCCCAGGTCTGATGTCCCCTCCTATCTATATCACTCGAAACATCCCTGCCAGTTAGATATCTTGAGCTGTGTTTTATAGATGAGGAAACAGAAGCTCAGAGAGGGTGAATGATTTGCCCAGTGCTGCACAGCCAGTGTGGGGAGGTCCAGGATTTGAGGCAGATCCCACTGGCGACCCTTCCCCTGGCTGCTTCCTCTCTCTCTCTCTCTCTCCTGGGGTGGGCTGACGAGGGAAGCAGAATAGACCATGAAGAGCACCCAGGCCTAGGTCCCATCCTGATTCTGCCTCTCGTTAGCTGTGTCTCTTTGGGCAGCTTTCTTTACCTCTCTGAGCCTCAGATTCCTCATCTGTAAAATGGGCTTCAGGTGTAGGGTGGAATAGAGAAAATACAGGTACTGTGCTTTGATGCTAACAGGAGTGAAGATGTGACAGTGTCTGCTTTTAAAGGAGGACGTTCAGTGACCAAGGCCAGCCTGACAGCTTGTTGAAGGTCTGGCCAGTGATCTGGACTCCAGACAAAATCAGGGACCATGGTGTGGCAAACTCAGCTCCCGTGTCCCCCAACCAATCCATCCCCATTCCCTTGGGATGGAGCCCTCTCCTCGGGCACACAAAGCCTCCACCAGGCAGAAGTGCACACCTGGCTGAGCTGGCTCCAGTGAACACACCTGTTGGAGGCTCCTGGAGAAGAAACTCCCGTGCCTTCCTTCTGCTTAATTCACTTAGACAGACATTTACCACCAGCTGTGCTGTCTCTTCTGGTCACGCCTCCAGGTCCTGTTTCTGCCTTCTCTGCCCTGCTCTGGGCCCGCGAGGCTGACCCGCACGGGTGACGTCAACACACCCCTGAGCCCTGTGGCTCCCCATTGGGCTCAGCTAACGGGAGTCTCTGGCAGGAGCCAGGGGGAGGAAGGAGAGAGAGAGAGCAGAGACAGACCCATAGCATCTCAGGCTGATAAAGCTGGAAGGAGGCTTGGAGCTCATATTCACTGCCTCAAATGAGGCTTCCAGGACCCAGAGAGGGAAGGTGACCTGCCCAAGCTCACACAGCAAGTAGGTGGCTAGTTCTCAGTCTAGTCTACGTTCGTGGGTGGGGAGGGTGAAGGGGCAACAAGAAAGATGCTGCCCTGGCCCCCTGTGTGCTGAAGAGCACCTGCTCCCCTTAGTCCAGGCTCCCTCTGAATTTCAAGGGCCCCCTCCCCAGCCACTCCATACTCCTCAGCAAGGACTCAGACCAAACACCCACCCCCATCCCAACCCCAGGCTGACATTCCAGGACTAACATCAGCCATCAGGTAGGACAGTGGTGTTTGGAGTCTAGACTCTAGAGCCAGTCAACCTAGTTCAAGTCCTGACTCTACTGCAGACTGGCTGCATGTGAGCTTGGGCACGCCACTAGGCTCTCTGTGCCTCAGTTTCCTTGTCTGTAAAAGGGGAGAATAACAGTGCCTGCCTCATGGGACTGTGTGGGGATTAAATGAGATAATACTTTAAAAATTCCAAAAAAAAAAATTTCCATATTAATTCCAACAAACATCAGTTGTTCCTAAGACCCACTCCCACCCCCCAGGTCACAGACAACCAGGCTTTTCCACACTGGAAAGGCTTTGGGGTCTGTCTTAGTCTGTTTGGTCTGCTGTAACAAAATATCACAGACTGCGTGGCTTCTAAACAACAGAAATTTATTTCTCACAGTTCCGGAGGCTGGAAAGTCCAAGGTCAAGGTACCCGCACGCTTGTGTTCTGGAGTGGGACCTCTTCCTGGTTCATGGCAGTGCCTGCTGGCTGCATCCTCACGTGGTGGAAGGGGCTAGGGGTCTCTCTGGAGCCTTTTTTGTAAGAGCCCTAATCCCATTCATGAGGGCTCCGCCCTCCTACTTCAGTCCCAAAGTCCCACCTTCTAATACAATCATCTTTGGGTTAGGATTTCAACATGTGCATTTGAGGGGAAAAGCAATATTCCGTCCATAGCATGGTCCACCCAGTCTAATCTGCCAGGACAGATGAGGAAACAGAGCCCCTCTCCTGGGCCCCTCCCAGCTCCCTGCCCAAACTGTGCACTTGAGGTGTGGTGGGTGGAGGACGGAGGGTTCTGCTTTCTGGTCCCCACCCCTGCCTCTTGGCTGGGGCCACCTCCTGAGACAGCTTTAGCAGCTTCCAGAAGCCCCCAGAGTCCAGAGTTCAGGGCCTGGGCCATCCCCATCCCTGTCTGCTTCCCATGCCCACCATCACCCCACAGGACTATGGCGCAGCACATTCAGCATCTACCCAGCATTCATTTACTGAGCTCCTATTGTATGCAGGCCTTGCACTGGGCACTGAGGAGGCCTCAGAGACCAGGACATGCAGGGGAGACAGACAAAAAAACAGATGGGTGTAACCCCCAAATCAGAGCTAGAATATGATCCTGTGGGTGCTGAGGAAGCACATGACTCAGCATAGTGGGGTGGGGGGGGATCGGCAGGGTGGGGGACCAGGAGAGTGTGACAGACTTCCCTGGAGGAGGGGATGGCTACACAAAGACATAAAAGATGACTTAGAGTTAACCAGTTTCTTTTATCCTTTTAGTCAACAAGTATTAATTGAGCACATACTATGAGCCCAGTTCTATTCTAGGCACTGTGGAAATTGCAGTGAACAGACGGGATGAGGTTCCCAGGGCTGACATTCTAATGCGGGGAGATCTTCAATGACCCTGCAGGGTGATAAAACGGCAGGCGTCGGTAGCACAGGAAAGAAGGTGAAGCAGGGCACGGTGGATGGGGGCGAGGGGGTGAAGAGAATGGACAGGCGCTGCTGGGGAAAGAGCCTTGCGCAGAGACTCCTCACTGGGAGCCATGTGAGGATCTAGGGAAGCGTGTCCCAGGCAGAGGGAATGGCCCGGGCAAAGGCCTGGCGTGAGCGGAGCATGGTCCCCAGTGGGTGTTGCCGGGTTTGGTGTTGCTGGAGCTTGGGGTGCATGCAGGAGGGGCTGGAGGCAGGAGGTGTGGAGGAAGAGGTGAGCCGGGGCAGAGCGTGAAGGGCCTTGTACAGCAAGAAGAGGAGTCTAGGCTTTCTCCTGGGGGCGTGGGGAGCTGTGGAAGGCTGACTGAACGCACACGCTCCGCACGTTAATGCCAAACAGGACGTGCAGGGACGTCCTTGCCTATCCAGACCCCAGCACTTCACCACAACGCTGGCCTGAACCCAAACCTCCCCGTTGGAGACCAAGCCTCCCCGCACCCTCCAGCCAGGGCCGAACAGTTCTGAGAAGCACAGAGGACAGAGCCAGGCGCCATCCCAGGCCAGGGGCAGTCCCTCCAGCGGGCGAGCAGACAACCCCGAGGTCTGGGGTGACAATCCCCCACCCCACCTGTCAGAGCAGAGCTGACCAAGGCTGGAGTCGGGAGCCCTGGGTCCTCTTCTGAATCTGCCACCGAGTCCCTGTGTGACTCTGGGAGATCCTTTCCTCTCCCTGGGCCCCAGCGTCCCCTCAGAACCCTGCCGGCGCTTCAGTACCACACCCTCGCCTTGCCCTTCTGTCTCAGAGGCGGACTTGCCTCTGGCTTGGCCTCCCCAAGTTTCCCCCTCCCACAGCCTCCAGAAGCATCCGCTCACCCCAGGGAGGCCTGGGGCCTCTTTCAAAGAGCTGCACTCCGCACTCCGGAGACCAGCGTCTCCCCGAGGCTGCCAGACCCCAACTCTCCCCTCACTCCCGGCCGCCCTCCCCATGGGCTCCAGCTGCCAGGAGTGGGGAAGTATGCTAATTCCACTGGAGGCCCGACCCCACGCTCATTTATTTCAGACATGACCTTTGATTTCTCGGGTAGAGTGTAAATTACATGTCGCCAGCATAAAATATTAAATCCAATTTATAGTTAATTATTGATGCTATTATGTATTCTATAGTAATGGCATCAGAATCGCAGGCCCCGTCCGTGCCCAGTAAATAGCTTTTTTGCATTAGAGCCTCCTTGAGGTAAGAAATCTTGCTCCATTCCTTCTTAACCGTATGATTGATGATTATGGGGAAGTTCGTAAATAGTCTTCCAGAAATATTTCTCTGGTCGTCCGTCCTCCGAAGGAAGGTGGGGGCCGCACTAATGATCAGGGCTGCCGGGCGGATGCAGCTCTGCCCACCGCCATTTAGAGCCGGTGGGTTGAGGGTTGGCGAGATGGGGACGGTTTAAGCGCCGCCGTGCTGAGTGGTTTAAGAGAGAGGGAAGGAGAACCACAGTGGTTTTCTGAAGGCTTTAAGTCACATGTAATCTTCACATGGACACTGGGGTTTTGTTTTTATTGAAACATTAATAATTCCGGTTTCTTGTAAAATATTCATGGTTCCTGTTGCTGCATTCAGACCAACTCTCAGACACCACTTTTAATTTCCAGCTCAGCCTGTGCAGGCCTTTGTCGTCGACCACCCATTGCTCCTGTGCAATTTATTAAGTGGAGGGAACGGTGGCCATCGGGTGGTCAGAAAAATCGAGCTCAGGGTTCCTCTACAGCAACTGGTTGCAAGCCAGAAAGGCCCTGGGGCGGGCAGGGCTGCCACTGGGCAGGCAGAGCGAGCGCTGTGGCCCAGAGCATCTTTCCAGCCAGCGGATGACTGCGACTCTGGCAGCGCCAGGCTGGATTGCTGGCGGGGGTGGGGGCCTGGTAGGGTAGACAGAGGCAGGAGGGAGGGGGCAAAGGGAATGAGGAGGGAGAGAAGAGGGCGCTCGGAGGGTGGGAGGTGACAGCACAGGTCAGGGGACAGCAGAGAGGTAAAAACGCAGGCTCTGGGAAGAGGAGACCAGGGTTTGAGTGCCAGCTCTGCCTCCAATTAGCTGTGCATGCTTGGCGAGTGACTTCACCTCTCTGAGCCCTGAAAATGGGCCCTGAGGCCAGGCAGGTGCAAGGTGTCTGGCACTTCACCCCTTCTTGGAAGATGGCAGCCGTGAAGGCTACGGTGGTTGTTTGGTCAGTGCCACATGGAGGGCCCGTGCGTGGCAGAGCTTGGAGAGACCTTAAGAGACCTAAAAATTCAGCCCTTGGAACGGAAGAGGGGTGAGACCCAGAGAGGGGAAGTGACTTGCTCACGGCCCCCAGTCACGCCTTGTGAGCAGGATTCAATGCTGTGCCCAAAGCTGAGCTCTGAAATTCAGTCTTTATAAACAGTCAGCATCCTGGGGATCACAACTGCCGGAGCTTATCCACGGAGCCCTGCCCCATCCCCAGCCTCTGCCATGCCAAAGAGCCGTGATTAAAAGGTTCGACTGCCATCACAGCTGGGGTCCCATCCCTCCCTCATCTCCCATCAAGGGCCCAGCCATCCATCGGGATAGACGTGATTCCGCTCAGAAATGCCCCCGGATTTCCCTGGGGCTCCAGCTAAGAACACAGCCCACCCGAGGCCAGTCGAATCCCAGGATGTCAGCTCTGGAAGCAAACTCAGCCGTCAGTTTCCTCTGCTCCATGGCTTTGTGGGTGAAGAACCTGAGGCCCAGAGAGGTTAAGTGGCTTTCCCAAAGTTGCACAGACACAAACAGAACCTCAGCCCCCCCACCCTTTAACCTACAGAGAGATATCCACGTTGACTCGTCCTGTGAAAGCATGGGGAGGAGAGAATTAGCCCAAGACTTTAAGCAGGAGTGACCATAAGGCCACACGCACCTGCGGGGTGGAGCCCTCTCCTACTCTAGCTGTTGGTAGTCCACCGCTTGCAGGTTTTTCCGAGCCAGATCCAGCTCCCCTTGTATCTGCCCATAATCAGAAACGTGTCTGTCCATACTGGGCATGCTTAGATTCAAATGTCCAGATGGTCTGTGCCCAAATCCAATAAACAAACTCCCTACAACCCCATTCCTGAGTGTCAGCACAGAGGGCCAGGAGGTACCAGTGTCCCTGAAGGAGTGGGGCCTCCTTGGTTCTCCAGGAGACAGACAGGGACCTGACTGGCCCACCTGCCCCAGGGGCAGAGGGGCAGCCACCAATCCTAGCCACAATGTCAGAGATGCCACAGGAAATATCTGAAGCACGAATCCCCCAGTATCTCTGTTGGCCCAGGAGATGATTTTTTCCCCTTGACCCTAAATTCAAATAAAACTTGTTATTAGTAATAAAGAAAACAAAGAAAAACCAAAACCGCTGTACCTCTACCACCAGAGATAAGCTGGAACAAAATGGAAATACACTTCCATTATTTTCTGTGTGCAGTTAGCGTCAACATTCCTTCAGGTTTTTTTCCTTCATATTAACAGAAACACTAACAGAATATACTCTGCCTCCTGCTTGGTTTACAGACAGCTGCAGCATCCACCTTTCAAACTGAAGCACATTGCAAAGGACGATAAAGCTCGTCGCTTTCTCTCCCTCTCTGGGCAAGGGGTGACCTCCACGTACCCTCCGTCCCCAAAGAGCCTGTGGATTGCAGACTCTGAGGACACCCACAGGAGCTCCTGGGTTTCTCTTTGATGCTCCCAGGCTAAAATTCAAAAAGCTGTGTGCGTGCTGTAGAGTCAGCCAGGAGGCCTTGGTCCTTGAGGAAGTGGATCCCAGACGTGCTGGAATCTCACTCGGGGTCCAGGCTACGGCCCAGAGTAGTTGAAGGGTCTGGCAGACCTGAGACCTGCTTCAGGCTTTGCTGGTCGCCAGCTGTGTCACCTTCAGCTAGTTGTTTCTCTTCTCTGGGCCTCAGTTACTGCCCGGGGGAGCTTACTAAAAAATCAGGATTCCTGGGCCCCACGTGGGAGATGCTGATTCTATAGGTCTGAAAAGAAGCAGTCCCCAACCCGCCAGCCCCAGCGTTCACTTTGATCAGAGGGAATACACCCTATCGAAGAATTTGATCCAAGATAAAGAAAAAGTATAATTTCGTGTAATGGATGGAGACCAGCAGAGAGTGGCTCTGTACAGAGGAGGCTCAGGGCCCCCACTGCTCTGCGAAAGAGAGAAACTAGAACCTGGAACCATTGGCTAGCAGCTGGGGAGGCGAGAGAGAAACAGGAGAAAGAGTTCCTTTGACCGGGAGCCACAGGAAGGATACTGCCAGCAAGAAAACTCTGCTGGTAGGGTGTGGCCAAGACATTTCTAGAAACATGTGGTCTGACATTGATTTTGAAATTCGTCCCTACTCTTTGATGAAATTATCCGCTGCTGTCCCCCAACCTTCAGGAAATACCTGCTATACACAAGAAGTTTGTGCTAGGGGTGCTTTGGGAGGACACACTGGTGTCCAGTGTGGGGCAAAGAGGGTGACAAGAGAAGAGGGTCAGGAACAGGTGGTGGTAGGGATGTGTCTAAGGCCACAGCACAGGGGATGCAAGATGAGTGAGAGCAAATGGCTTCTTCCCTAAATGCACCAGAGGATGGAGATCTTCATAAAGGGAGGAAGGAAACATCTGATGTGTCAGTTAAGACTGGGTTTGACTATATATTGAAAAATCCAATAACGGTGACTTAAAGGTTTATTTCTCATGTAAGTCAGAAAGAGCTGGAGTGGGTGTGGTAGTTCTGCAATGGTCTTAATATCTTCAGATCACTCTCTCTTTCTCCTCCACTCTTCTTAGTACATGGCATCCTCATGGTTTTCTGATGCTCCAGAATGACTGCTGGGGCTCCAGATGCAAACAAGGAAGGAGGGAAAGGGTAAAAATGGCATGTGCCAGCTGTCTGAACCCCATTTAAGACCTTTCCCAAAAGTCCCACCCAACAACTTCCATTTGGTCACAAATTTAGTCACATGGTCACACCTAGCTGCAAGATAGACTGGAAAATGTGATCTTTTAATGACACCGGGATAACCCGAGTAAAACTGGTGTTCTGTTACTCAGGGAGGAGTAGACAACCAGCAGTCTCTGGCACAAACCAGTTTCACTTAGAGTAAGCAAAACCTGCTTCCCTCTGACTTCTACCTGTGCGTCCTGGTTTGCCCTTTGTGACATCATCTATAGCTATAGAGCCGGTCTTCTAAATGGCAGACTTCCTCTGCACCTCCTCTTTTCCAGTTAACTATCCCCAGGTCCTTCACTTCTCAGGACACAGGCCAACATAAGCTCTAAAGACTTCCATTCATTGATTCCACAGACAGTCAACATGCACCTGCTACCTGCCCTCCCCAGCCAGTGACATATGAAACAGACGCTCGAGCTTCCAGTTGGGATGGTCATGGAACCAATCCTCGCCAGGGAGCTGAATCTTATCAAAAAAGAAGGAAGATGTGCAGAGTCAAGGCCCTCCTGGAGGAGTGATGTTTAAACTGAGTCAGAGGAATGGGGAGTTGCCTGGGAAACCATTGAGGGTTTGACTATTCCAAGGGGAAGGAACAAACAGGGATGAAGGCCCAGAGTCACCAGAAGTGAGAGGAAGGCTCAGGGCAGCTCAGGGAACTCAAACTGGGGAATGGCGAGAGCTTTAGGATCCAAGGAGAGAGGGCTCACAGTGAGACGCGGCCTCCGGGCACAGTCTTTGGGGAAGTTTCTCAGTCATGCTCCACCTGCTCTTGCCAACACCTAGCCTCTCATCAGATCAAAAGGAAAATCAGGTCTGTTTGGCAAAACTTTTCTCCCAGCAGATGTCACTTTCGGCATCTTCTGACTGGTCTGTTCTGGAACACTACAACAGCACGAGGCAGGGCCTCATGGTTGGTCAATGATTTCCCAGAATCTGCCTATTTCTCTTTTTTGAAAATGATACAAAATGCTTCATCTCCCCACTGCTAGCCTTCCAAGGCCTCCTTAAGTTATCACTCCTCAGGGGTGACAGTGGCTGTTATGGGGTCACTTTGGATGTTCTTTAAGTCTAGGAGATCTGAATTCATGCAAAGAAGCCTAGTATTGTCCCGAAGTGTCCTTACCTATCTTGGGCTGCCATCTCTTTGAAACCATTTTTTGATATCTACATTGTCAAGAAAGCATGTAGAGAAAAAACAGTGTGGTTTGTGTAAAACCCCAACAGGGTATAGGCAGCAGCCAAACTAATTCCCTCTTCCTCTAAGGTTTCTGCTGACATCTCAGCCCAGAGCAGAACTGAAGAATGTTCCCCACAAGCTCACCAGAGACCCCACCCCCATCCCTCACCGGGAACCTCACTTAACACTGGGCCGTGGGCTCTTCCCATAGGAAAGACGATAGAGGCTGTGAGAAGAAAGGGAGGCATAGAGACACCTCTTAAGAAAGGCAGCAAGAAACTATCAGCAGAACATGTGGAAAACAGACCAGGGAGACCAAGGAGAGAATATGTACTGAGCCTCACAGACAACTAGGTCCCAGTCATTTCTATCTTGGGAGGATAATCTTATTAAAAAGTGGGGGAAATGCCAACAAAAAGGTGCAAATATTAAGGTCTATTTAAAGTATTTACATTTAGTGAACTTAACACCCTAAAAATTATATTGCAACTTGTGAAATTTCCAAGACTGCTCCTAGATGTATTTTAACGCATATGAATTTGTAGCTTACTCTAGCAGTGAGGTGCAGAAATAGGAAATGTGCTCTTCTCTCAGCCTGGTCAAGGGCCCTCTGTGATGGGTGTGTAACCTCATTTGAGGAGAGGGTCAAAATCTGTATTTGAGGCACTTTGATCATGGGAGGTTCTTTCCAAATATCTGGAAGGAAGACCACCCCTTAGAGCAATGGTTCTTAACCAGGAGTGATTTTGCCGCCTTCCCCAGAGGACATTTGGCAACGTCTAGAGACATTTTTAATGGTCATGACTGTGGGGGATGCTATTGGCACCCAGTATGTAGAGGCCAGTGAGGCTGCTAAGCATCCCACAAGGTACAGAACAGCCCACACAACAGAGAACTGACAGCCCCAAACGTAAATAGTGCCAAGGCTGAGAAGCCCTGCCCTTGAGTGAGGCTATTCTAGAACCTCTCTGCCAAAACCTGAAACAAGCCTGGATAAAAGCCACAGGGAAGAAAGTATTTGGAGGCTGAGTCCCAGCATGTTAGAGGGGCTGGGAAAAAACTTGAACATCTTCAGGTCTGTCCTAACAAGGTACAAAACCAAATTCACACAAGTTCAAGGTGACAGGCCAGTTACTGAACTACCTAATCGAACATAAATCAACAACCTTCAGAGGAAGCTAAAAGAATATAGACTCTCCACAAAGAACAATCCATAGTATGTAGTCAAAAATTACCAGATGTGCAAAGAAGCAGGTAAATGAAACCCAGACTCAGCAGAGGGATTGAAACTAATTTTAAAAGAATCAAATAGAAGTTCTACAACTGAAAAGTACAATAATGGGAATGAAAAATTCACTAGATGGGCTTAACAGCAGATTGGAGATGGAAGAAGAAAGGGTCAGTGAACCTGAAGATGGATCAATAGAAATTACCCAATAAGAACAGAAAGACAGAAAAAAGATTGGAGAAAAGTTTCCCAGTGGAGGAAACGCACAGGGGCAGCTGGACGAGCCTAAAGTATTCTCCCCAACTCGATGCCTAAAATGCCACCATAGATGCTGAGTTAAGGCTCTGGCTACCACATGGACATTACTTGAGAGGAAAAACATACTGAACCACTGTTAGGCAGCCACACTTTAGCTGGAACCCTGGAGAGAGCTCGTCACTGTTCCCTGCTAATGTGCTGAACCCATCAGAGACTCCAAAAAATATTCAGAAATGGGTGGGTCCTCGGCATTTTTCCTTTCTTTTGTCTTCTCGCTTAGAGAGCGGCAGGATAGGGCAGTGGCTAAGACCCAGCCTCCATAGCCAGACTGCCTGGGTTTGAAACTCAGGTGCGTGGCCTTGGCAAATTTACTTGACCTCTTTGTGCCTCAGTTTCCCCATCTGTGAAGTGGGGATTTAGCAGTAGTTGCCTGGTAGGGCTCTTATGAGGTTTCAATGAAATGGTGTATAGCACATGGTATTTGTTATTATTGTGGCTTGGGGCAAGCCCCTTCCTCTCTCTCTGGGTCTTGGTTTACACACTTGTGAAATGGCCAGGAAGCTCAGAGACAAATTTGGGGTTCAGCCAGATTTTCTGTTACCACTATCTCCTCAGCTTCATTCACTGCTCTTGTTCGTTTGACCTTGAATTAATGTTTCTAGTGTCTACATGTCTGTTCTGATCATCCTTTCTGGAATCAGGATGAGGAAGTTTTGTTGATAAATATTCACAACCCAAAAAAGGACATTCTCATACCAGTTTAAAGGAGGAGGAATCTGTGACTTACAGACTGAGTCAGACCCATCAGGAGTGGGCTTCATTCTCCTTCTCCCTGTCCTGACCTTGGTCTGAGCCAGGCACAGCCTTGGACCCTGTGGGGGTACTAAGGAACCACCCCACCTCAACACACACACAGAGCATAGGGTACAGGTGGAAACGAGACCGCATGGGCCATGAGAGGCAACCAGCACACAAGAGAGATCACACAGAAGACAGAAGGGGGGGACTTCCCCGGTGGTGCAGTGGTTAAGAATCCACCTGCCAATGCAGGGGACATGGGTTTGAGCCCTGGTCTGGGAAGATCCCACGTGCCACGGACCAACTAAGCCTGTGCGCCACAACTACTGAAGCTCGCATGCCTAGAGCCCACGAGCCACAACTACTGAAGCCCGCGTGCCTAGAGCCTGTGCTCCGCAACAAGAGAAGCCACCGCAATGAGAAGCCCCTGCACCGCGACGGAGAGTAGCCCCCGCTCTCCGCAACTAGAGAGAAAACCCGTGTGCAGCAACAAAGACCCAACGCAGACAATAAATAAATAAATAAAATTACTTTAAATATCAGTAATAAAAAAATTGAAAAACTATGCATTTAAAAAAAAATTTGGGAGTCATCAGTGAATAGTTTTTTTTAAAAAAAGAAGACAGAAGAGGGCAGAGATGACTTCATAGGGCATCTGGAACATAATCCCAACTTTTCATTCATTCATACATTCAAACTTTCATTTTCAAACCTTTATGGAGCATCCACCGTAGGCCAGGCCGGGTCACTAGCAGAGTGTGAGTCAGTGGAGAGGAGGACACAGGAAAACATAACATGCGTTTCAAGGCTGATGTAAAGGGTGAGCTGCCTGGCTGGAGTGCACAGTGTTCGTTCATTCATCCTGCCAGTACTTATCGGGCAGTATCCTAGGGGGTACAGCTGGAGAGATCTGGGGCCATAGAAAGGTGGGTCCTTGACCCCAGGCTAGGACTTTGGGACTTTCATAGGCCTGGGGAGCCACAGCAAGTTTCCTGAGCAACAGAATGGCAAGATCAGTGAGCTGGCCTGGGCTGCAACCTGAGCAGGGCCCCAGCCAACACTTCCCAGTCACAGGCATGGGCTGCCTCAGCCTTGGCCTTCTCTGCAGTTCCCTGTCCAAAGCCCAGCCCCTCTTCAGTGCCCAGGGGCTCAAGGGGAGATTAACAGCCTCCTGGAGCTCGGGAGCCCCTCCCCCTCCATTGAGCCTTTCGGGGGTTAGGGTGTTGGCACAGCTCACAGATGGCTCCTTGTCCATTCACACATTATCCCAATTAATTTGGGTTGGTGGGAGCTGCCCCTTCATCTCCAGCATCACCTGTCTGTACCTGCCTCACCTAGAGCTGAGCCAGAGAGAAAAGGTGAGTGGAGAGGCCTTGAGAACTCTCTGAGGACTGGAGCCGGGCATCTGGGAGAGAGCTGTTAAAGGTGGCTGTCCAGGGAGGACCTATGGAGACCCAAATCTGAAATTGTAAGGCTACGTCAGGAAAGAGGACAGCGGTTGAATTACGGTGGCAGTTCAGGCAGGCAGGACATCCCAGGACAGACCAGTGCATCCATCCACACACAAAGAGGGGGGAAGAAAGAAAACAAAAACAAACCAAAGCCAAGGCTGGCAGGGATGCGCACCAAAGCCATTTTACTGGCTACTTATTTCTGCTGGGTCTGTGCCTGGCAGAGCGTGGCTTCCCTCTGCTTCGCGGCACGGACCACTGGCTCCAGGAAATCTGGACTCTTTTTGCCAAAGTCCCTTCCAATTGATGTTGACATGTTCACCACTTGCTTCCTGCTCTGCAAGGGCCACTCCAGGGAGGGGGTGAAGGGGAGGGAGGGCTCTGAGCCCTCCTGTCTACACGCAGTCCCAAACCAGAGACGGCCTCCGGTCTCTTCCCCTCCCGGCCCTGCCCACAGCAAACCTCCCCCAC
>NW_006786690.1:2451540-2456052 GCF_000442215.2 Lipotes vexillifer | reverse complement strand
ACCTCCCCCACCCCACCCGCCCCGCCTCCTGCCACTGGCCCACCTCTAAGGACACCACCCCCTGAAACAAGCCCTGAGGCACCCATGGACACACGTGCACACAAGACAATCATTGCTTTGGAGAATTGACGATTGTCAAAGAATAATTAATGACAATGGAAAGTTGTACACAATACACCAAGGCAGTGGTTCTCAAACTTGAAAGCATCAGAATCACCTGCAGGATGTGATAAAACAGACTGCTGGGACCCCGCTCACCAGAGCCTTCGATTCAGTAGTGGGGTTGAGGGGCAAGAATTTGCATTTCTAGCAAGTTCCCAGGTGAAGCTGATGCTGCCAGTCAAGGATCACGCTTTGAGAACCACTGTCCTAAATAATGAGAAGAAAATTCAAACATATACAGCATGTATTTATATGTAAGTACATGATTAAGATGTTGATAGTAATTATTACTGTGTAATGAGATTGATTACAGGCTTTTTGTAATTTTATTTTTTCTGTTTTATTGCAATCTTCCAAATTGCAATAAATATGACTTATTTTAACATTTAACATTTAAGCACCTCCTTCATGAGCTCTCTCCCCAGGCCTCCCCTGATGAGAATTGACTACCCTCCCATCTCCCACTGCTGCTGGCGTCTCTGATGAACTCTTTTTCCTCCTGCTTTGTGTTTGTGTTACACAGTCCCACCCTTGTCCCCACCAATAAGCAGTAAATGCCTTGCATAGGAACTCTGGCTCAGGCACCGGCATACCCTCCCTGCCCCCGATAGGGCCCAGCATGGCACCCTCTACCCATCTGAAGTCAATGGAAACTCAGGAGGTATGGGGCGCCGTGGAATGAATGTGGGCTCCCCAGTCCAATGGCCTGGGTCAGGCCTGAGCTCTGCCACTGCTTGGCTGCTCTTTGGCCCTTATTATGGGATCTGGAATGGTCCAGCCTGCCCCCCTAGCCACCAGCTTGGCCCTCTAAGTACCCAATATCATTGCCTGACCCTAATTGGAAATACATCTGGACCCCCCCCCCCCCGCCACCGTCAAGCATCCTGGTTACCACAATGGTCATTGGTGATGGCACCAATGTCCAGAGAGTCCCTGCAGGCCCAGAGACGCAATTTCTTCAGGCCCAGAGATATGGCTAGCCAACTCAACCACACAATGTACATTGTCTTAACTCTGTCACTTGCCAGCTTCATGACCTTGCACACATAAACTTGGCATCTCTGAGTCTCAATTTACTCAGTTGTCCAATAGTGAGTTTGCATTAGAGAAGAGACAGCACATACCTGACATTCGTGCAGCCCCTCCCCAACCTCACCTTAACAGACATTGCTAATCAGTCACAGTATTCTATCCTCCTTGATCAGGATGCGGCCTCTGAATTTTTCTTAACCCTTGCTCCAGGCATGGTGCTCCAATCAAAGTAAACCAACATTTGAGATGAAAGATAATTCCTATTCCTAAGATCTGCTTCCCTGAGACCTAAAACGGAGCTCAGCATAGAGCGAATCTTTGTTAAATAAATCCAAGTGGACACATTCCAGTCAGCACTGGTTATTAAGAGAGAAACCTTTGGTAGCCACCAACCATCATGTACCAACCCCCGATCAACTATTTCCTCCTTCCTGGGATTCCTAGCCATTCAGTTGATGCCCTCTGTCCATCAGCCTGTACTGCAAGGGTCTTCCATTCCCAGCCCTAAGGAACTGAGGGTAGTGAGGCCATCACTATCACAAATAGGCTCAAACTTCCTCATCTTGATAACCACCTGGGTGGCTTTGGATGCAATCAGTTGCAAGGCCAAACAGACACCCATTTAGTCATTTTGATCTTTGCTTGGTCTCCTTTCCTCCTGTCTCCCCTCCTCCACATCCATCCTCTCAGAACTGAGAGCTCAATGGTCCAATTCTCTTGCTCCACAGCTGATAATATTAAGGCCAAGTGAGGAGAGGACACTGGCTCAAGGTCACACAACCAGTCAGACCAGAACTCTGGTCCCCACATTCCCAGGCCCTGGCACTTTGACACACCAGGGTGACTCTCTCTTTTCCAAAGAACAGGACAGGAAAGAAGTTGCTCTAAGTTGTGGAGGCTTGAATTCCTTCAGGGGCCTCATCCACTGCTTGGAGCTGAGGAGCTATGGGGCTCCTCTGAGATCATCCTGCCATCTCCTTACCAAGACCTGCCTGATTTGACCTCCATCTACCTCTGAACTCACTCCCCCAAGCCTGCCTCCCATTCACTCTGCTCCAGCTTCAGTGACCTCATTCCAACCTCAGAGCCTTTGCACTTACTATGACCTTTTGTGGAATACTTTTGCCCCAAATCTCCACATGACTGATGCCATCCTGTTGTTTCTCAAATGTCCCCTCTACTAAGAATACTTCCTCTACCTCTGCATCAGTTTGGGCTGATATAACAAATTACCATAGACTGGGTGTCTTATAAACAACAGAGATTTTTTTCTCACAGTTCTAGAGGCTGGAAGTCTGAGATTGGGCTGCTAGCATGGCCAGGTTCTTGGCGAAGGCCCTCATCCAAGTTGCAGACTGACAGCTTCTCACTGTATCCTCACATGGTGGAAAGAGGACTAGAGAGCTCTCTGGGGCCTCTTTATAAGGGCACAAATCCCATTCATGTGGGCTCCACCCTCATGACCTACTACCTCACATTTAAATTCCTCACCCCCTAATACCATCACGTTGGGGGTTGGGATTTCAACACATGGATTTGGGAGACACAAACTCTTGATCTATAACATTCCCCACACTCCATCACACCCCCTTGCTTTACTTTGTACAGCTATCCATACAACACATATTTATCGAGCAGATACTGGTCACATTTCCTTACCTGTTTTTCTGTTCATTGCTTGTTGTCTGTCTCCCCACATGTACACCCCTTGGGAACAGGGGCTTTTTGGGTGAAATAACACCCAGCAGTAGAATGAGCACACAGGAAGCATGCATTAAATATTTGTTGACAAAATGAATAAATTTGGGGCTTGAAAAGGAGATAGGAAGAGAGTCCTGTAGAGGAAATCAGGTGTTAAATGATGTGAGTCTGAGACCTCCTCAGCTGCTGGGTGACCTTGGGCCAGTCACAACCTCTCTGAGCCTCATATGTCCTGATTCTGAAGGTCCTTTCCCACCTGGAGAGCCTGAGGCTCTCTGACCAGGAAGACCTCAGAGCCCACCCAGGATGCAGCTCTGTCCTTCAGACCTGGTGAGACGGAAAAGGTGGGCTCGCTTTCCCCCTTCTCTGTGGTTTCCTCCATTAGTTCCAGGTCCAAACCCTCCTGGGAAGAGAGGTGGAAGCCAAGGTGAGCCGGCAGCCCTACTCCCCAAGAGCCTGCAGCCCTCATTCGGCCTCCGGGATAACTGTGGCCAGCTGGGCTGCATTTACCCTGCCAGCTCCCTGCCCCTGGGAAGCTGGAGAAGCTCAGCCGCTGCCCACATGTGGTTGTTTGATCAGGGAGTGGGGAGAGGGAGCTGACAGCCTGACTGCTGGGCCGCGGTGCCAGCGGGGCCAGCGCTGCTGATGGTCCCACTCGAGGGCCCAGATTTACAAGTAGAGCCAGGCACAGTGAAGTGTCAGAGCGCTGCTGCCTTCCTTCTAGCCTGGGGTGACAAAAGAGGTTCCGGGTCCCAGCTCAGAGCCACATGTGGCTGTAGGCTGTGGCCGGCATATCCCTTCACAGCCTAGAACACTTTGGGAAAAGGTACCTACAGCTCAACTGAGAGAGCTAGGAATGAGCTACTGATAGATGCAGAGCCCATGCACCCCTAGGCTGAGAAGCAGGAATAGATGTAAGGGCCAGAAGCCTGCAGGAGCTTAGGTGGTGTTTGACCATCAGCCATGGAGCCAGAGCCACAGACAGGCTCTCCGCTCATGGAGGAGGGACAGCAAGATGAACCAGGCTGGTCCTCGGCCTTTCATGAGGGCCTCCCCAGTGACAGCGCAGGCAGGGCACCATGTTCCTAGATTACCCCAGATGGAAACTTCTTTCAGTCAAGAGCCAAACTGGAAGGGCACTGAGCCACTAATTCATACTAGGGTGTCAATGACTAAGGGTAAATTAACAGGACAAGTCTTCAACTGGGGATCAAGCTTCTTGGGTTCAGAGCCTTCTAGCACAGTATCCCAGGAAGACCAGTCATATGTGGAATGAATTTTAGCTTCAAATATGTAAGTGTGTGTGTGTGTGTGTGTGTGTGTGTGTGTAGAGAGAGAAAGCGAACTGCGTATCTGACATCTTTTAAATGTCTCAAGAGATCCTCAGCCTTAACATGTGCAAACGCAACCCAGAATCTACCCTCCACCCAAGCCAGGTCCTCTCCATGGGGTCTCCCCAGCACCCCCTGGTGTGCAGGCAGGAGCCCACCCCTCAACTCCATCTCCCTGTCCTATCTTTCACTAACTCCCAGAGATTTCACATCCTGAACACCTCCTGGGTCTGCCCACTTCTCTCCTGATTGGTGGCCATGCTGGGTTGCCCATACAGACCCACTC
>NW_006786690.1:2420783-2451453 GCF_000442215.2 Lipotes vexillifer | reverse complement strand
TACAGACCCCCTCTTTCCGAGAGAACAAATGGGGGCTGTGGGTCCCTGTCCTCTGCCTTCTCTTGCCGCCCCTGTTCCATCCTGCTGTAAGGGCAGGGTGTGGACACTGCAGCCACACCCTTGCACACCCACTGCTTTGCCACCCTCAGGCCCAGGGGTGAAGGGGGAAGAGGGCCTCACAGCCTTGGAATCAGGCTGCTGCGGCGGAAGGTTGTGGGTGGAGGCTGGGGGAAGGTGGGCAAGGGCCCTTGGCCCACAGACTTGTCTCCCTGTTGGGAGAGGCACAGACCACGGAGGGTGAGAGCAAGGCCCTCTATAGGGTCCAAGGATGATACTGTGCCCGCCTCTACTCTTGACGGCCCCAGCCAACTTCGTCTCTATTAGCCAAAGTGATCTTTTAAAAGCAATCGGATCACATTACACTCCCCTGCTTTAAACCCTTCAATGGCTCCCCATTGCTCTCAGGATAAATGCAAAACTCCTCAGATGCCAGCTATGAGGCCTCTGGGTCTGGCCCTGCCAACTTCTCCATTCTTGTCACCCTCCCTTCACTCTCCACCCCAGTCACGCTGGCCTTCCTTCCGACCCACGCTGGCCATGTCGCTCCACCCACAGGCCTCAGCACATGCTGTTCCTGCTGCCTGCAATGCTCTTCCCTCCCAACCTGGTCTAGTTCATTTCTCTGCATTCTTTAGATCTCGGCTCTTGATTAACCTCTTTCTCCCCCTGCTAGACCAAGGGCTCATGCAGTCAGAGACCTGTCCTTTTTTGCTTACAGCCTGGCACAGAGAGTAACAGCTGGCATTTATTGAGAGCTTACCACGTACCAGGCATCGTGCTAGTGTTTTCCATGCATAATCCCTGTGGATCCTTGTCACAACCCTATGAGGTTTAGGGTTGTATGCTGCTATTATGCCCATTTTGCAGATGAAGAAACCGAGGCACATGGGGTTAAGAACCTTGCCAAGGTCACATTTAATAAGTGGTAGAGCCAGGACTGAACCACACAGTGTCGTGGAATCCACGGGCTTCCCTCTCATCGCTTCGGCATATCCATTGCACGTGCTCCATGAATAGTTTTCAAATGAACAGAAAGACGTACACACACACACAAGATCCAAAAGAGCACATGCCAGGATGAGAACAGAGGTGATTTCTGGTTGGTGGGATTATGAATGTTTACTTTCATCTTTCACTTACTCGTATGTTCCAATTTTTCTATATGAAACAAATATTTGTTGATGTCTTTAAATTAAGAAAGAAAACCTTCGGCTTCCCTGGTGGCGCAGTGGTTGAGAGTCCGCCTGCCGATGCAGGGGACACGGGTTCGTGCCCCGGTCTGGGAAGATCCCACATGCCGTGGAGCGGCTGGGCCCGTGAGCCATGGCCACTGAGCCTGTGCGTCCGGAGCCTGTGCTCCGCAACGGGAGAGGCCACAGCAGTGAGAGGCCTGCGTACCACAAAAAAAAAAAAGATAGAAAACATTAAAATCTCTTCAATCTTTTTTTTAACAACAAATACCTAATTTGTTTTTTTTGGCTGCCTCGTGTCTTAGCTGTGGCCCGTGGGATCTTTTGTTGTGGCACATGGACTCTCTAGTTGTGGCATGGGTTCCAAAGCGCACAGGCACAGTAGTTGAGGCACATGGGCTTAGTTGCCCCACAGCATGTGGGATCTTAGTTCCAAACCAGGGATTGAACCCACATCCCCCTGCATTGGAAGGTGGATTCTTCTTCCTCTCCCTGGACCACGGGGAGAGGCCACAACAGTGAGAGGCCCACGTACCGCAAAAAAACCCAAAAATAATAAATAAATAAATAAATAAATAAATAAAAAGAAGCAATCATGGACCAAAATCAAGACTTCCAAAGAAATGGGATGTCATTCCCTTCCATTCCACCCAAAGCCCTACTTTGGTAGAAGATAACAAAGCATCTTCCAGCCGTAAAGGCCTCGGGATGTGTCAGTTAAAACATAGACGTTAGCTTCAAACAGACCAGGTCTTAATCTCGGCTCTTACTGTGAGACTTTGAGCCAGTCTCCTCTCTGACCTCAGGGGATGTCCTGACCGCTGACGTCCTCTGTAAAACAGGGCACTACTGCCTTATTGTCCTCACAGGACTGTTGTGAAGACTGGAGAGAAAGGGCATGAATGCCTCCAAGTGGGTCTTGGCACATAATAGATGCTCAGTGAATAGTGGCCATCAGCCTCAGCCCAGCCCTCCTGGACAAACAGAAGACACGGATGCCTCACGGAGCCCATGCGCCCACACCCAGAAGCAGCCACCTCCAGCCGCTCTGCTGCGCCTCTTGTGAGCCGTGTTCCTGCCTGCCGGCCCCAGCCACATCTCTCTGGGTCTAAGGACACTGGGCCACCTGAGATGACCCCCACCTCCACCCCCAAGGCAAGCCGTGGGGGGGAGCCCAAGGACGCAGGCCACCCAGACGGCTGTTTTCATGCCTGCAGGCGCCACATGGGGGTGGAGGATGCAGCCCCCTCCCGACACATCCTTGTCACCCCCCCAGGAGGACAGAAGGAGCATTTTTTCACCTGGGTGGAAACCCCAAATCAGCTTCTGGGGCTGTGGTTTGGAGACGATGTAGGGGGATTCTCTTGTGAGGCCTTGGGAAGAAAAGCAGAGGGGGGCAGAGAGAAAGGGAACGAGGGAGACAGAGAATGGGCCGCCTGGAGGCCCCTGCGGCTGGTCTGGTATTTACTTTCTGCCACAGCCTTGAATACCGTGGGGCTCTGAAGGAATTTCCAAGAAGATGGAAATTTGAGGAAATCAAAGTTTAATTAGTCACAGCTGCTGTAATGTATTCCAGGTGATGGCTGGTGTGGCCGCATCTCCCCTCCAAGCCCCCTGACGCCTCTCACCCTCCACGGGGGCAAGTAAACAGTGGGGTGTTTGCGGTGGGAGCCCTTTCCCGGGTCAGCTGGGCAGGGATGGGGGGCTGGAGTGGGCCGCATGCTACCTCCTGCTACCTGGACAGACACGGGGGAGGGAGCAAGAGGGAGGGTTACGCACAGGCTCTGTCCTCTCCTTGTTCAATTCCCATGCGGCTCTTTGCTCTTTGCGAGTGAGAGCAGAGGACTTATGGAAGGCAGGAGAGCATGGGCTAGGAGTAAGGGGGAGGTCTCAGCTCACTCCTGAGTTACAGCGTGACCTTGGACAAGTCGTTTAACTGCGAGACTGGCAAAACACCCAGGAGTCAGAGCGCTCGGTGGGAATCCCAGCTCCCCCACTCCACTCTGTGGCCTTGGGAAAGTTGCTGAACCTCTCTGAGTCTCAGCTGCTCCAACTATAAAATGGAATTAGGAACCGCATTGGCACATAGGATTTTTTTTTTTTTTTAACATCTTTTTTGGGGTATAATTGCTTTACAATGGTGTGTTAGTTTCTGCTTTATAACAGAGTGAGTCAGTTATACATATATATATGTTCCCATATCTCTTCCCTCTTTGTCTCCCTCCCTCCCACCCTCCCTATCCCACCCCTCCAGACAGCCACAAAGAACCGAGCCGGTTTCCCTGTGCCATGCGGCTGCTTCCCACTGGCTATCTACCTTACGTTTGTTAGTATATATATGTCCATGTCTCTCTCTCGCCCTAACACACCTCACCCTTCCCCCTCCCCATATCCTCAAGTCTGTTCTCCAGTAGGTCTCTGTCTTTATTCCTGTTTTACCCCTAGGTTCTTCATAACATTTTTTTTTCTTAAATTCCATATATATGTGTTAGCATACGGTATTTGTCCTTCTCTTTCTGACTTACTTCACTCCGTATGACAGGGCACATAGGATTGTTGTAAGCGAAGTCCCTTAAGTCAAGGAGCGTATGTGGAGGACGTTAGCACAGAGCTGACAGGAGCTCAGTTAGTAACCACGGTGGCACTCGGTTTCCCTATCATCAGACTGGAATGGGATTGCAATACTATAAGAGAGAGAGAAGCACTTTCAGCCCCTCAAAATAAAGCCAAGCTGACAGACATGCAAGGGCAAGGTTAACCCATCAGAGCACTGTTCTTCAGAGAGGGATCTGCTGAGAGCCCAAAGGGGCTGACAGGTAGCGCCAGGTGTCCTGTGATGGGTCCAGCTCCAGAGCTGGGAGGGTAACTGATAAGGGTGCGGAGCAGGTTCTCCCTTCTCTGGGTCGATGCAAAGATGGACCTGCCACTGTGACCGCCTGCAGAAGCCTCTCTGCTGTGTTGACACCGGCCTTCCTCTCTGTCGTTGTCATCTTGTCAGGGGGAGTGTCCACACTCCCAGCCCCAGATGGTTCACAAGCTGGTTCTGTTTAGTCCCAGCCAAGTTTGGGGACAGGGACAGGGGCTGGGGCTTGCCCTTTCCCCCCACTCTGCCCTTCACTGAGCCCTCACTCCACCCTATGTTTGGGGGTGCAAGTGTCTTGGAGCGTCAACGGGGGCAGTCCCCAAGAACACAGACGGGCACCCTGCCAGCTGACTCGTCAGTGGGCAGTGCTCCTACTGCAGTCCGTGGAAGACCTCATGGGCCAGCAGCCCACCCACAGAGGGCTTGAGGACGCTGGGCCATCTGCAGTGTGTGCTCTACTCCACGCAGCTCCCTGGGGTCCGCCACGGACGGTTCCCTCCGGATGGAACTGGACCTGACTCCTCTCTCCCCCACGTGGCCTCTCCAGGGCCAGCTCCCGCCCCCTCCCCACCAACTTCTCCCCCCTTGGTTTCTCTAATTTTTTCCCCAGCCCTGGGGGTTATTTCTAGTCTAAGTCTTTGAAACTCATAGCTAAGAATCCATTCTTCTCTGCATTTCTGCTGTGTCACCCCTTCCCTGAGGCAATGATCAGAAGAGTCTAGCGAACTGAAGGGAGGGGTCAAGGGGTAGAAGGAAACACCAGAAACCAACACCTCTCGGTTAACAGTGCAAAAACAATATCCTGCTTCGTAGCAGAGAAAGCTCATGTGTAGTTCCAAAAATATGTCTAGGCAGCCATGCTGTTGTACGGACTATTTTCCTTGATTAAATGTATTACTTGTGAAGACTGTCATTTGTCCACTATTTACCCTTGCAGTGGTTATGAAGAAGTGAAAGGCAGTGTGGCAGACACTATGGCTTTGCCTGTCCACAGCCTTCCCCCCTCTTTCCTTGTCAGCCAACCTGCGTCTACCTCAGAGCCTGAAAATGCCAGCTGGTCACTTTCCTATCCTCCCTCGCAGCTAGAGATGGTCAGGGGACCCGATTCTGGTCAGTGGGACCTGAGAGGAAGTTGGTTGAGGTGACTTCTGGGGAAGCCTTTCCTCTCTCTGGTTTAAAAAAAGAGAAAAGATAGGTGAGGAGAAAGCCTCCTTCCTGCCCATGGTGGCCATCTTGTGATCACACAAGGACCAGCCTGAAGACAAAAGCCAAGACCTGAGGTCGGCAGAGCAAAAATGGAAAGCACCTGGGTCCCTGATGCTATCATTGTGCCTTGTAGAATCAACTCCCGGAGGTCTGGTTAAATGAAATAAAGAGCGTTCTCATCGAGTGAAAACTCTTTAAGATTTACTTCAGCCACTTGTAGCCAAAAGCAGCCCAACTTATGCTGAGAAAATATTCCAGAATCCTTTCAGGTCTGTGCTAGTCAGGGCTCTTTTTAGTTGCAAGGTAGCCACAGGAATCCAGCTTCAGCTTGCTTAGCCAAACAGGGCAATTTTAAAAATTAATACACATGGGTATCTTGTGAAACTCAGCAGAAATATGACTGGGTCTCGGAATATGGAACCAGGGACTCTAAGACTGTCAGAATTTTCTCTCTGACCCTCATATTGTGTCCCACCATTCTGAGGTAGTAAATCCTTGGTGATTTATCACAAAAAGTCTGATTGTTCGGAATTGACTATTTTTCTTTTTCTTTTTTTTTTTTTTTGCGGTACATGGGCCTCTACACTGTTGTGGCCTCTCCCGTTGCGGAGCACAGGCTCCAGACGTGCAGGCTCAGCGGCCACGGCTCACGGGCCCAGCTGCTCTGCGGCATGTGGGATCCTCCCGGACCGGGGCACGAACCCGCGCCCCCTTGCATCAGCAGGCGGACTCTCAACCACTGCGCCACCAGGGAAGCCCAACTATTTTTCAATTTAATTTTAACATGCCTGGAGAAATGCATTTCTTAGCTTTAAAACTATATATTGCAGAAAGACTTCTTTTTAAAGACAATAACTGATTCATGTTGTTAATAATTTACCTCTAGAGTTCTAAACGTGCCCATGAGGCCTCAAGGTTCTGGAAAAATAGTTTCCTTTTTTGAATGTTCAGCGTGTCATATTCTGGGTGTGATATGAGTATGGATGATGGTGAGAAACCGTCTTCTGATGGGAGAGAGAGCTTCCCCCCTCCCCGGTGCCTGTGTGAGGAAGCCAGTGCCTCAGGGTACGCGGGCCTCTACACTGTTGTGGCCTCTCCCGTTGCGGAGCACAGGCTCCAGACGTGCAGGCTCAGCGGCCACGGCTCACGGGCCCAGCTGCTCTGCGGCATGTGGGATCCTCCCGGACCGGGGCACGAACCCGCGCCCCCTTGCATCAGCAGGCGGACTCTCAACCACTGCGCCACCAGGGAAGCCCAACTATTTTTCAATTTAATTTTAACATGCCTGGAGAAATGCATTTCTTAGCTTTAAAACTATATATTGCAGAAAGACTTCTTTTTAAAGACAATAACTGATTCATGTTGTTAATAATTTACCTCTAGAGTTCTAAACGTGCCCATGAGGCCTCAAGGTTCTGGAAAAATAGTTTCCTTTTTTGAATGTTCAGCGTGTCATATTCTGGGTGTGATATGAGTATGGATGATGGTGAGAAACCGTCTTCTGATGGGAGAGAGAGCTTCCCCCCTCCCCGGTGCCTGTGTGAGGAAGCCAGTGCCTCAGACGCCGGTGGGGCTCGCTTCCCATGGGGGCGACATCGTCTTCTGATGAGTGGAAACCTTCCCTCCGCAGAGAACCTGCTGCTTCACTTTCCCAAAATGAGTTCAATATTTGGTTTCAAATCCTCCTTCAGGCGCCAATGCAGGAAGAACTTTCAACGTCATGGGAACTCGGTCAACCTGTAAACAAAGATTTTTGAATGTTGTGTCAGTAAGAAGTAAAGGTTGTACGATTTTCTAAGTCTCTCTTTTACAGGTTTAGAAGCAAAAGATCAGTTTTTGAAAAAGAAAAAATTTGATAAGAATAGCACAATCTAATGTGAAACGGAAGAGAGAAAGTAGGCAGTTAGGAGTGGATGTCCTCTGTCACACCTGGATGGCTTGGCCATTTGTGTGTTTAAAAAGCTTTTCTGGTGATTCTGGGGCACAGAGTGTGAGTCCCTTGAGGACAGGGCCCATGTCTTGTGTGTCATTGAGTCCCTGTCCCTAACATTTACATGACTGGTACACAGTAGGTGCTTAATAAATGTCCCCTGAATCAATGAATGAGGAAAAGGAAAGATGGGAATGCAGAAGTCAAGGAAGGTTTTTTTCTGTAGGATTTTCTCATCCATAAAATACCAGAGAATCTGTGCCTCTGGGAATGGCCCCTCCAGGTAGGGGTGGGGTAGACAGGAGCTCAGTGGAGGCCAGGGCCCTGCCCAGGGTGCTGACCTGAAGCTGGGGTTCAGTCCAGACAGAGCAGCTTCTCGGAAGCCCCTGCCCGTGAGGAGGCTCACTGCCCTGCACCAGGCCCCGAGGAGAAAACACATTTGTTTACTTGACCTGAGTGACATGTTCATTGATTTCTCTGGAGTGGTTCATTCATAAATGCAAATTGAGCTTCCCTCCTGGGGATGCCAACGGCCTTTTAACAAGCTCCCCAAGGCGTGACTTCTGAAAATGAGTCACTGATGAGCCAGAAATGGAGTTCACCTGCCCACCCTGGCCCTGCTGGCTCAGGTCCACAGAGCACCGGGGCAGGAGGTGCCATCTTGGACTTGGGGGTGGGGGGTGGCCTCGGCCAGCAGGTGGGGTGTGGTGGGCGGGGCAGAAGTGAAATGCACCAGCTCCTTCACACTCAGGAGCATCTGGACAATTAGGGCAAAAGGGGTTTGTTGCTCACATTTTCTCGATCAATCTCCCGCTGCAGTCAGCTTGAGTAGATGAATGTAACAAGAGAAATGGACTGAGAGGGTTTCTTCAACAGAAGCACCGCGTTTTCTTTCTTTCGGGTCTCAATAATTTCAGTTCTTGCCAACACCAGCTGCTCAGGGAACGTTGAGGAAACAGAGGCCCAGAGAGGAGCAGTGACCTACCCAAGGTCAGACAGCCTGGTGTTTTCTAATAGGGATTTACTGTTCACAATCAGGCACGTTTACCTCTGTAATCTCGCCTGATCCTTACAACAAACATATGGGGTAGGTATTGGTACCCATCACTTTATTTTATTTTATTGTCACATTACTTTTCATTATTTCTAACCTTGCCCCCTTTCTCCCTCACGTTCTATTTTAGGAAAGATGTTCTTTTCTTTTGTCTTACCAGATGACACTGTTGGAGCAGATTCTCAGAAGACATCTGGGATCCACTGGTCTGGAGAACACTTGCTTCCTTTACTTTTGTTGTTGTTTTGTCCCCTTTGCTTCTTCCTTTTACTTCCTTATCCCTTTCTTTCTCTTCCACTTCTACCTCTTTTTTTTCTCCCTTCCCTTCACCCCTTTTTTCCTTAAAAGACAGCCCAGAGACTGGCCCAAGAATTAAGAGATATGAGTTCCAGTTCCTGTCCTGCCACCAACTTGCTGGATCACCCAGGACAAGTCACTTCTGTCTGAGCTTTGGTTTCCCCATCTGGAAAGGAAGAGGTTGATCCTTCGCTCTTTGAAACTGCTTCCAGCTTAGAGGTCCTGAGATGGCTACGACCTCTGGTACTCTGTTGACTCACAATGGAAGCAAATGGATTTTGTACTTTCTAATCTGCCGGCTGAAGTCTTAACCTGAGAAACTGGGGTGCATTAGTAAGAAATCACACCGATGGGGACAGCCTGTTACTCCTGCCCACTGGAGAGGCCCCCTCCGTATCTCACTCATGATTTCCACCGTGATGAATCACCAGCGCGTTCGCACTGGTGAGAGGGCTCCTTGCCTGCACTCTCCTTCAGAATGATGGGCCATCTCACTTTGCTCTGTTTATTGTGTGTGACATGGCTGTCACTGTTGATTCAGCATTATTGAGAGAGAAGCTTCTTAGTTCTTCTTGGGGATTTTGCCAGCAATTAGGATGTGCAGCCAGCAGTTGAACGATGGAAACTTAGTAACGGTCAAAGCCTTTTTATACTCCATTATTCTTTTGAAAAAAAATTGTTATGAAAATTATTAAATAAATAGGAAAGAGTAAAATAGTCCTAAAAGATCAGGAGATTTAAGGAAAGCAACTCATAAACATAATATGGTACTCTTCTCACAACACTCATTCAGCTCTGCTCATTCTAACCCTGGTTTTATCTGAAGATTCATCAAACACTTCTTACAACTTACCCTTCAGTAGGTTTTAAGAGGAAAGCATTCCCAGGGAGCGCTTATGTTCTAGCACTTGAGGACTTTAGGGAGTGGGTATTTAAAAGCCCAGGTCTCTCCCACCCATGCCTCTCTCTCGCTTTGTCACAGCTTACCCTTCCCCCTCCCCATATCCTCAAATCCATTCTCTAGTAGGTCTGTGTCTTTATTCCTGTCTTACCCCTAGGTTCTTCATGACATTTTCTTTTTCGTAAATTCCAAATATAATTGATTCACTTTGTTATAAAGCAGAAACTAACACACCATTGTAAAGCAATTATACTCCAATAAAGATGTAAAAAAAATAAAAAGCTAGATCATAAAGAAAAAATAAATAAAATAAAATAAAATTACTTTAAAAAAAAAAAAAAAGCCCGGGTCTTTGTTCTCTCTAATAAAAAGGATGTGACTGCCTGCTTTTGACTAATCACAAAACCAGTATTACTGGTCTTAAGAAAAAGGTCTTATGGCTGTAAGTTGTTTTGTTAGTTTTCTATTGATGATGTAACAAATCACCACAAATGAGTGACAAATGATACCAATGTATTATCTTAGAGTTCTGGAGGTCAGAGGTCTCAGTGGGCTGAAAAGCAAGATGTGGGAAGGGCTGCAATCCTGCTGGAGGCTCTAGGGGAGAACTCATTCCTTGCCTTTTCTTCTGGAAGCTGCCCTCCTTCCTTGGTTCATGGCCCTTTTCCATCACTCTGACCTCTGCTTCTGTCGTCACATCTCCTTCTCTGATAGGACTCTCCTGCCACCATCTTTCACCTATAGCAACCCTTGTAATTACATCAGGTCCACCCAGATAACCCAGGAAAATCTCCCCATCTAAAGATATTTAAATTAATACTTTAATCAATTCACTTAATAAGTTGATTTTAATTATTAATAATTTAATAATGAATTGTTTAAATTACTAATTTAATTAATCTGCTACGTCCTTTTTGCCATGTAAGGCAAAACATTCATGAATATAGCACACAAACGTGGAAATCTTTGAGGGAGCCATCATTCTACTTACCTACAGGTATCTTTTGACCTTAGGGAAACCAACCTGATAGATTGCAAAAGTAGCCTCAGATTCCTTTCATCCCTAGACCTATGTCTCTTCTCAACATGACTTTGTAACTCTTTGCAATGAGAGGTTGAGTCTATTCCTTTACATTTTGAATTTGGGCTTGGTCATGTGACTTTCTTGGGTCAATGGGACATTAGCAAATGTGATGTAAGCAAAGACATTGGGGATTGCCTTCTCTTGCTACTCTAGGGAGCCCCATGATGACACCCATGTTAACAAGCCTTAGGTAGCCTGCTGGATGATGAGACACAGCTCAGTTACTGCTGTCACCTCAGCCAACAGCCAACCACGTACCAGACAAGTGAGTGAGACTATTGTCTGTCAGTTGACTGTGGACACGTGAATGAACTCAGCAGAGACCAACAGAAGAACAACCCAGCTGATCCTGGCCCAAATTGCCAAACCATAGAATCCTGAGCAAATAGATATCTGTTTTAAGCCACTATATTTTGGTATGGCTTGTTACACAGCAAATGCTGACTGATATAACTAGTGACCCACTGTCATCTGATGAGATAATGTTTTTTCAAGTAAGATATCCTTACATCAAACATTTCCTCCTGGTTCTCACTATAGAGAGGCAGATACCTTTCTATTGACCAGTAAAATATAATGGAATTGCTTCCTAAAAAAAGGTTTAACAAAGTATTTCAAGTCCTCTTTCCTCTATTAGATTCAACTTCCTTGAAGCCGGGGATGATGTCCTCTGGGTCAGGTCTTTCTCATAGAGCAGAAACTCAGATGGCATAGAGCTTAAGAGCATGGAATCTGGAGTCAGGTGTACATAAGTTCAAATCCTGAATTTATCTACTGATTATAAGAACTTAGGCAAGTTACTTAACCTCTCTGCAACTCGCTTTTCTCACCTTTAAAACCATAATTCAAAAAGATACATGCACCCAATGTTCATTGTAACACTATTTACAATAGCCAGGACATGGAAGCAACCTAAATGTCCATCAACAGAGGAATGCATAAAGAAGATGTGGTACATATATACAATGAAATATTACTCAGCCATAAAAAGAATGAAATTGTGCCATTTGCAGAGACTTGGATGGACCTAGAGACTGTCATACATAGTGAAGTAAGTCAGAAAGAGAAAAACAAATATCGTAAAATATCGCTTATATGTGGAATCTAGAAAAATGATACATATGAACTTATTTGCAAAGCAGAAACAGAGACACAGACATAGAAAACGGATGTATGAATACCTGGGGGGTAAGGTGGAGTGGGATAAATTGGGAGATTGGGATTGACATATATACACTACTATGTATAAAATAGATAACTAGTGAGAACCTACTGTACAGCACAGGGAGCTCTACTCAATGCTCTGTGGTGACCTAAATGGGAAAGAAATCCAAAAAACAGGGGATATATGTATACGTATAGCTGATTTGCTTTGTTGTACAGCAGAAACTAACACAATGCTGTAAAGCAGCTATACTCCAATAAAAATTAATAAAAAACAGAAAAAGGGGCTTCCCTGGTGGCGCAGTGGTTGAGAGTCTGCCTGCCGATGCAGCGGACACGAGTTCGTGCCCCGGTCTGGGAAGATCCCACATGCCGCGGAGCGGCTGGGCCTGTGAGCCATGGCCACTGAGCCTGTGCGTCTGGAGCCTGTGCTCTGCAACGGGAGAAGCCACAGCAGTGAGAGGCCCGCATACCACACAAAAAAATAATAAAATAAATAAATAAAATAAAATAAAATGAGGCTAATGAAAATATCTACCACATGGGATTGTTATGATAATTACGTCCAACGATATGTATGAGCACTTTGAGAATGTCAGGTACAAGCCCTCAAAAATGTTAGTGATTATTATCACACAGGGCAGGGCATAGAGTAGGTGCTCAGTAAAGATTTGCCCATTTGACTTGAGTCAGATTTGGGGGGGTTTGGTTTTAGAAGAATTAGGAAACAAAATTTCCAGGGCCCAAATTTAGGCACTCTTCAGTCCTTTGGGAGAGTGTGAGTGTGCCTGAGACATTACAGGCCAAAGAAGTGTCAGCTCTCCTCATTCAGAAGTTTACCTCCAAATTAACACTTGACCCAAGTCTCCTGAGTAGATCCTGATTCTCAGCCATGCCAGAGTAACTGAAGCCCTTGGGACCTTCATGATTCAGTGCTGCTCCTGTGGTAACTAGTATCCAAAAATGCCCTCCCTCTGAACCAGTGAACACACCTCCCAGTACTCACTGGACCAAAATGACAGCATGTGACTTCCAAGGCTGGGTCATGTGACTTTCAAGGCTTCAGCTTGGGCCTCTTGGAACGCTTTCCCTGGATGGAGCCAGGCACCATGTAAGAAATCCAACTAGCTTGAGTCCACCATGCTATAAGGAAGCCCAACCAACCACATGGAGATGCCATGCAGCAGGAGAGATGCCTGACCATCCTTCAGCCATCTTGGACATCCAGCCCAGGTGAGCCGTTAGATGACTCCAGCATCAGTTGCCATCTGACTGTATCCTCAGGAGGGACCATGAGCCGGAACCACCCAGCTGAGCCCCATCAAATCCACAGAACCATGAGCGACAATAATAAACAGTTATTTTAAGCCGCTAGGTTTCAGGATGGTTTGTTATGCAGTAGTAGATAACAAGGAAAGCTGCCAAAACTTCCCACGAATTCATTCCCCAGCCATCTTTTCACTGATTCAATCCACAAACTTTGGAAACAAATAAATCAAAGTCCAATATTGGGCCCTGTGAGGTGAGTTCATATTCAAGCAACGTTTGAGAATCTGTGGCTATGGGCCAGGCACCACCCCAGGCACTTTCACACATTTTATGGTATTTAAGCTAATAGTTATGAGCTTGGACTCTGCCATTAGACTGCTTGGGTTCAAGTCCGGGCTTTACCATTTACTAGCTGATGACTTTAAACAGCTTAACCTTTGCCTCAGTTCCTTCTTTTATAACATATAGAGGATAATAACACCAACCTCATAGTTTTGAGAATTAAATAAAATAACTCCCATAAAATGCTATAGGCCTGGTCACAGAGTAAGCATTCAGCAACTGGAAAATACTATTATAATTATTATCACAACTACCACCGGCTTCTGCCTTTGAGGAACCTGGAGACATAAAGACATGGGCAGAATAACATTCCGGAACCAAAGCAAGTACCCACAAGTGTTTGTGAATGATGGAGTGACTCAATTACAAGGTAAAAGATATCCCAGTAAAGGTAAGAGCATTACTTCTGGCTGAGACACTCAGAGAAGCCACCCTGGAGGAGGTGGCTCTGGGGCTGGCCAGTGAGAGGTGGAGAGGACGCCAGCATCAGCGATGGGGGAGTGGGCCCTCCAGATGATGGGGACAACCATGCAAACCCAGACCACCGAGGGACCCACACGCTGACCAACTTAGCTGAGATGGGGAATGTGTGAGAGGAGAGGGGAGACAGAGGTAGATCAGGGCCAAATCATGATTTGATGATTTCCTGTGTTTATTTATTTACTGGAGCCTCCAAAGCGAGCCAAGCATGTTAGCCAGGAAGGCCATCCTAAGCAGCCCCTCACGTCGGGGAGGGAATGGCAGGGATCTGGCCCTGAGCCTGGCTTCGCACCCAGAGGATCACAGAGTTCCAAGCCAGCCAGCGACCGCTCTCCATTCTGCTTCTGGCCCATGGAGCCCTGGAGGGACCTCTGGGTGTTCAATCCAGCCCCCAAGGCTCCTGACCTTTGTTCCTTTGCCTTCCTCAGCATCTACCACTTCTCTCCCTCCACATCCATTTTTAAGATCTAGCCATCGCTCCTTAACACCCCCACCCCACCCCTCCTTAGACACTTACATCGGCTCAAACAGAGAGAGTGGACAATCCTGATTGAAAGGGACATCATCTTGAGGCCTTGGGGCGAAACAGAAGACACGGTCCCTCGGTCCTTCTGTGAGCCTTACCCCCATCCTCTCTGTCTCTCCTGACTCAGACAGCCCTGAGTTCGGATCATTCAGATCCCAGCTCCACCACCTTCTAGCTGTGTGTCTCTGGGTCAATCACCCCAATTTCTCCGGGTCTCAGTCTCCTGATTTGAAAAATGGGGAGAACAGCCGGCCCAACTGTTCTATAGGGACTGAATGGGGAAATAACGGTGAAAGCCCAGGACATGATAAATGCACAGCAAATACCAGGGATTATGATCATCAATGTGCTTCCTGCTTCCCCGATTCTTTCCTCTGAACCCCTGCCTCGCACCTGGGAGCCAGCCTCCTACTGTTCTGCCCTGAAGGCCTGAGCACACCTTCCCTGATCTCCCTGCCCGGCCTGGCCAGCCCATTGCTCAAGGGGCTGCCTGGTCAGGGAGCCCCCTTCTTGCCTGCTGCCAGAGGGGCCTTCTTGAGTGTTGAAATCCTTCCATTTCACGAGGCCAGAAACTTGATTATGTTATTAATTAAAGCAAGATGCTGGGCCTGGGAGATTTATTTTCTTTTCCATATCTGTGGCTGTAAATGCCACTCAGGGAGCTCAAAGGCCCATGTCAGCCCAAATCAGGCTCCTGAACAGACGTTTTGTTCCCAGTTTGGTCTCCTCGGCCCCTCCTCCTCAGTGCCAGGAAGGAAGTGTGTGTTGTGATACCCGGCCCTCACCCCAATTTCCCTTGCTCCATCTGCATGAGGCAAAAAGGGGGAAATACCTGGGCAGTGTGGCATGGGGAGGGAATTTTCCAAGAAAGTTGTTTTAAGTTTCTGCCTCATTATTATAGGACTTTCACGTTTCTATTTTTAGCTGCACAAACGAACCAGGCCCACATTCCCCTCATCTCCCTGCCCCAACCTTTGTTTATACAAACACATGCTGAAATCATTATTTGAAAACCTCCAAACCCATAATTGCTCAGGTAGGCGAAGAATGCAGGCTTTATGGACATAGCTTACAGAGGGGCCAGCGTATTCCTGGGGAACTATGGCTTATTCATATTTGTATCCCCCTGCTCCTAGCCCAGGCTGAACCCCTGGAAGGCCGAGAGGAATCAAGTAACTTAGAGCAAGAAGAGGCATTATCGATAATAAGAGTCCAAGCACTACATTTTACTTTGTGTTGGTGTTGTTTAGTTTTATTCTTTATCAAAGCATGGTTTATTTATAACATTACATTCATTTCAGGTGTACAACACAGGGATTCAAAATTTTATAGATTATATTCCATTTAAAGTTATTATTTAAAAAAATGGTTATATTCCCTGGGCTCTACATCAAGCACTACATTTAGGAAGAGGAAACAGAGCCCTGGAGTACAGATGAGGCACATCCAAGGGTCCACAGGATTTCACTGTCATTGCTGGGATTCAAACCCAGACATCCTCACTTCTAATGTGGCACTATTGATTCTACTCCACTAGGAAAATGAGTCTAAAGCTGGACTGTTTGTCCCAGCACTCCAGTTACTAGCTGTCAGACCTTGAGCAAGTTACTAAACCCCTCTGGACCTCAGTTTCCTTATCTGTAAAATGGGGATAACAAAAATACCCACCTGATAAGACTGGTGTAGGAGTCAATGAGTGCCTGGAAGAAAGTAAGCCCTGTGTTTTGGTTCTGGTTGCCCCAGAAAGCAGAGCCAAGCCATTAGCCATGCCCAGGAGGTCATGTCTTCCTGTATCTCGGGTCCTTTTTCTCTCTGTGCAACATGGACCACAGAGGGTGCTGCTCACAGCTCTGCCAGTCTAGGATTTCCCTTCACCATGTCTCTTAGGGCCACCCCGAGTGGGGTGGCACCAGGCCAGTTTTGGCCAGTTCCATGTATTGCTTCAGCTCACATGTGAACCAGGCCAAGTTCTTCCTTCAATCAGTCTTGAAGAACCCCCACCAAGGCCACACATGTGAGCTGAGGAAACGGTGTCCGTACGAAGACGGTAGTTGCATGGGGTTCGTCCCTATCTGTTCATGAATTGATTTGTGCCTCCTGGATCCACTTGGCCTCAACCCCAAATAAGCCCTCTCCATCATACAACTTGAAGCATTATAACTAGCATTTTGACTTGGAGCATCTGACAAGACACAGCTCACGATGGACAAGCAGCTCTGGCCACACAGGCACTTGTGTCCCATGGTTAAACACTCAGTCTGTGCTTGAAGCTGCTTTTCAGATAGAGTAGCTCTCTGCCAAAGAGGGCATGGCCTTGACACAGAACCCTAGGGAACTGCGCTCTGACTCTCTTAATGAGACTGACCAGATACTCTCCATGGCAACCTGATCTGCCATAAGTACGCCTAACAGCATCAGATTGACCAGAGCCCACGTGGTGAGAGGCAAAGCAACACCCAGAGCTGCACTATGGTTTTCGTGGGCACCAGGCATTTTTGCTATGTGGGCTCTTTCTTTCATAAAAAAAAAAAAATGAAAAAGTGCATTTTACACCTCCACTGGCATAAAGATGGGTATAATCTAGGCTGAATTCATGATCATTAGATTCATTTTTTTTCTTTTAATTTTAAAATAAACTAAAATTAAAATATTTTTATGGACCCCTATAAATGTATCTTGGGCCCTAGGCGTTGTGAAGAATGAATAGGCAGACCCTGCTTGCATCTCAGTCTGGACCCATTGCAGAGTCCTCTCTGGTCCTGGACCCACTTAAAATTGGCAGCCTCCTAAGTCATCTAATAAATGAGTCAGAGCAGTATTAGCAAGTGTGGTAAACAGCACCTCCAAAATCTAAAAGGCCCCACCAGGCATTAGGTCTATTTCTTAGTGGTAAGATGTGTAAGGCAAAACAATTTGTCCTTTACTTTAGAGAAGATGTACTAGCATTCCCCAGACCACTGTATCCCTACAAACCCCACCAATATGGCAGGTCTCTGAATCTTTGTGGGGTTTACCTCCTGCCCTATGGCACATAAGGGTCTTTCTAGGGTATCTTGGTATCTACTTCCTGCTCACCAGGTCCATTATCATGATATCATCAATATAGTGGACCAATAAAGTATTCTGCAGAATGTCAAGACCATCAAGATCCCTATACACTATATCATATCAGAAAGCGGGAGAATTAATGTAGCCCTGGTGCAAGACATAAATGTGTACTGCTGTTCCTGCCATGTGAAAGCAAGCAGCATTTGCTCTTCTCTACTGATGGGAACCAAGAAAAATACATTCACCAGATTGTCACATACTAAGTTCCAGAGGTTGTGTTGATCTGCTCCAGTAAATATATCACTTCCAGCACAGCAGCTAGGATTGGGATACCCACTTGGTAAGTTTACAGTGTGCCATAATCCATTCAAGTCAGATAGGCGAATTGGATAGGGATGTGATGTAGATCACCACTCATGCACCCTTCGAGTTTTTGTTGGTGCCACTAATCTCTGCAACTCTTCCCTAAATACACTATTGCTTCTGACTTACTGTCTTGGCCAGGAGTGGCAGTAGGAAAGAGTTTCAAAGGCTTCTATTTGTCATCTCTTACCATAATGGCTCTTACCTCCATAGGTCAGGAAACCAATGTGAGGGTTCATCCAGCTGCCAAGTATACCTTTCCCAGGTATACGCCTAAGGACCAGTAAATAACTTCAGAGTAGGTCTGCAAAACTAATGTGAGATGTACTTGGGCCCAAAGTCCATTTGTCACCTGACTTCCATAAACCCGCACTCAATTTAGACTCCTTATCTAATAGTACTCAAAAAGTCTGATAGCGCCTGAGAGCAGGTTAATGAATAGGCTCTTAGTGCTGAAATATCTTGGCCCCTTCCCTTCCCAAGTTGATTCTTTTGAATCTATCAGTTACTTCAGTCCCCATTAAATTACCAACTGTTTTCCTTTTTAAAAAAATATCCATTTCTATTGTTTTCAGCCAAAATTATTTTAACAAACACAACAATGGCAAAATATCTGTCACTGGAGACTGGTCAATGAAGCTCTTCTCATGTTACTCAAACTCTCGGCATCACTTGACACTGTGGACCTCCCAGTCCTTCTGGAAACTTCTTTCTGGTGGCAACCAGGACACCAGACTTCCCTGGATTTCCTCCTAACTCACAGGCAGTTCTTTCAGGTAGAGAGGAAGAGGAGGCCTTGTGGCATCATATACATCATATTTAAAAACACTTGCCAAGGTTGCAATTTTATTGCTGTTTGGTTCATGTTGTCTCCTCCGTTGAAACCCAAGTTCCATGAGGGCAGGTGCCATGAATGATTTGCTCACCAGGGTATCCCCTACATCAATGGTATTAAAACTTTCCAGTCTCAGGACCCCTTTCCACTCTTAAAAATTATTGAGAACCCCAAAGAGCTTTTGTTTATACTGGTTATATCTATAGATCAGAGGTTATCCACTGGGGGCCATTTGGCTATGTCTGGAGACATTTTTGGTTGTCACAACTTCCAGGGAGTAGGTAGAAGGGGAGCAGGGAATGATATTGGCATCCAGTGGATAAAGGCCAGAGATGCTGCTAACATCCTACAGTGCACAGGACAGCTCCAATGATAAAGAATTATCAGACCAAAACATCAATAGTTCCAACATTAATAAGAGATCTTGCTATAGATATTTACTATATTAGAAATTAAAACAGAAGATTTTAAACATTTACTAATTCACTTAAAATATTGATAAGCCACCTATTACATTAGCAAAAATGAATTTTTAAATAACTGTATTTTTTCAAATCAAAAATATTAATGAGAAGAATATATTGATTTATTTTGTAAATTTCTTTAATGTCAGGCTTAATAGAAGACAGCTGGATTTCCATATCTGTTTCTGCATTCAATCTGTTCCAATATGTTGTTTTTGTTGAAGTGTATGAAGAAAATCTGGCTTCACACAATATGTAGCTGGAAAGGGGGAGAGTGTGTTAATAGTCTTTTCAGGTAACTATGCATATTCTTCTTTGTTACTACACCAACACTCAACGACCTCTTAAAGGTTAGTTACAGTGTGGAATCTTAAACCACATCCATGAATTTTTCATATTCAGTTACTATTAAATCCATTGGTCTGTCTTTAACTTTGAATGAATCTTTTACCCATGCATTATTTTGTGACATCATGTGCTGTGGGCTGAACTCTATCCCCCACCCCCGCCAAATTCATATGCTGAAGTCCTAACCCCCAGCACCTCAGAATGTGGCCTTATTTGGAAATAGGGCCATTGCAAATGGTATTAGATAAGATGATGTCATACTGGCGTAGGGAGGACCCTAATCCAAAATGCCTGGTGTCCTTATAAAAAGGGGAAATTTGGATATAGACACATACAGGGAGATTGCCACATGACGATAAAGGCAGAGATTCAGTGATGTGTCTACAAGCCAAGGAACGCAAAGGATTGTCAGCAAACCTCCAGAAGCTAGAAGAGAAGCATGAAACAGTTTCTTGTCACAGCCCTTGGGAGGAACCAACCCTACCAACCTTGATCTTGGACTTCTAGCCTATAGAACTATAAGAAGAAAAATTTCTGTGGTTTAAGCCAAAGTGCCAGTTTGTGGTACCTTGTTAAGGCAGCCCTAGAAAACTAAAACATCATGCACTGGTCACTTTGAAAACAGTGGTTCATTGAATTATGCAGATCTTCCAAATGTTGACACATTTCATTATGTGATACCAAAAATCACATTTGTTAATACCATCACAGATCTCATCAGAAGAGTCTGCAAGTATTGAGAAGCTGCCAAGCTCACAGTGGCAGATACAAGCTTTCCAAAATTCTAATTTTCAGTTGAAAGCTCAAATTTTATCACTGACCACAAATACTGTCTGTTGTTTTCCTTGAAGTGACAGACTCATTTGGCTCATATTCAAGAAAAGATCTACCAGATACCCAAGTCTGAATAGCCATAGTTTGTCCATCAGTCTTTAAAATAAATATGGTGACCCATGAAAGAAACAGCTATTTCAGCACACCACCCAAATAATCCACAGTGTTTGTTCTCAAGGCAACCATCAGACTTCTGTACACATTCTTCTGTTATGTGTCTCCCCATTGCCTCACACAGAATACTAAAGAGATGTGTACTCAAAGATTTAACAAAACGAATACTGCTTTGTTTTATTTTTACTGTGGGTACATGGCCATGAAGAATACAATGAACCTAGTACATTGGACACCATGGTCTTGATTCATGTTAGGACACCGGCAGTGTTACCTACCGTTGCTTTTGTACCCTCTGAACAAATTACCAATGTGAAAAAGGCAAATAACGTCTTAGTGTCATTATGAAAATAGCTTTGGTTTCACAGACATCCTGAAAGGGTTTCAGAGACACCCCCAACCCCCCCGACCAGGGACCCACGGACCACAAGTTGAGAACCACTGCTCTGCATCAAGCATAGTGGTAAGAGCCAAACAAATCTTGCTGAAAGAATGTTTGAGTGGATGGATGGATGGATGGATGGATGGAGTCAATAAAGGAGTAGAGAAAGAGAGAAGGAAGGCCTACTTTCCTTCTGCTCTTGGCTTTCCATGTCATCTGAAAGACTGGGCCTTACTGAAGACAGTTGATAGAGAGGGTTCTGTAGTGGGTTTTTCCCAAGCCTGGGAGACAATTCCATGAATGAGCATTGTTGTCGAGTCGTGTCTTTGAAGGGGCTCAGTGAGACGTGTCTTAACAGCACACGGAAGTACCTTGGCTCAAAGTGTCCCCTAGTCTCAGTGACATTATTATGACAAAAAGAAGAATGGAAAGAAAGACTGTTTTACCCTTCAATGCATGAGGAAAAGTAGTCATTATCATTTACCATCTGGGAGTAATGAACCACTGTAAAATATTTTTTAAGTCCTTTTTTTTGAAAAATTTTACTGAAATGAGAATAAAGGGAGAGTGAAGAACAACTTTATTAGATATTCTAATAAGAATTTAAACTTAGGAAACCTCAATTTTTATTCCATGTTATCCTGGTTTTGAAGGTAACTGATATGGGCAAAATCCTCCAAATATAAACAACATCTCATCAACTGTCATCAACTGTCATGCATGAACAGGAACACACACATCTTGTAAATACTGATTTCAGATTCAAAATACATCTCCACTGGGTTCTAGATTCTTATCATTTCTGATTTCCCTTCTTTCACTTGCAAATCCAAAATGCAGTTCCTGAAGAAAGTTTTGAAATCTTTGATGGCTCATAATTTTGCTGAAGAGAAGACGGTCATCTTCTTTGCTCCATAATTGCAAAAGAATTGCACTTTTACTTTCATAATCTCCAACCAGAATGAGAATCCAATGATTTTTTAAAACTTCTCCTCCAGGTATTTCCTTTCAATTACCTTTTGTTGACATCTGTCTTAGCATTTGTCTACTTATGAATTATATTAAGTAGATGTTGGTGCACAAACATCACAAAAGATGAAAATAGTGTGACACACCCTTTTAGTGAAACAGGGTAGTCCAGGTTCTTGTCCTGCCTGTTAAGTGAATGACTAGATGAGAATGCCACATTTCCTTTTTTTCTCTAGAAATACATTGTTTACTCATTGATTCTTGCATTTGAGAAAGTTCATCTAGGACATTGTCATCTGAAGACTGATGATCTGAGATTTCACTTATGTGATAAGTTTCACCATCCTCATTAACTTGAGTCTAAAGTGATGCTATCTGTCTCTCTGCATTCATCTTCTGAATCATCCAATTATTTCGAAACACCTTCCTCTGTCCATTTTCTTCTCTTTGTCATTATAGATGAAAAGGAAAACATCCTGATTTCTCAGTTGTGTTCAATGAAAGCAAAAGTCAGACTATAAAATGGTGTTTCCAGATTTCTCTTCATATCTTCTGACAATGTAAGATTTGGGGCAACTGTATTAATTTCCTACTGTGTCTATTAAATATCACCACAAACTTGGTGACTTAAAACCACACAAATATATTACCATCTACTTCTGGAGGTCAGAAATCTGAAATGGGCCTCACTGGGCTAAAATCAAGCTGTCAGCAGGGCTGCGTTCCTTCTGGAAACTCTAGGGGAGAATCACCTCCTTGCCTTTCTCAGGCTGAACCACATTGCATAGCTCACAGCCCATTCCTCCATCTTCAAAGCCAGCAATGCTGTATCACTCTGGTGCTCCATTTTCATAGTCACATCCTCTTCTCTGACTCCTTTAGGGATGCTTGTGATCATATTGAGCCACTCAGGTAATCCAGAATAATTTCCCATCTCAAGGTCCTTAACTTAATCACATCTTCAGTCTCTTTTGCCATGTAAGGTAACATATTCACAAGTTCCAGGGATTAAGATGTGGACATTTTGAGGGGCCATTATACTGCCTGCTACAGCAACACAGTAAAGAAAAACTGTAGATGATACAACGGTGATGACTTGTGTCACATCATCCTTCTAGATAATTCCATCATTGTTCCCTTTTCCTATTATTTTAGTCTTTTTAGCATAGCTGAGAATAGTTGGCAAGTAATGATGAAATAATTCCTAGGATGAGGAAATAGAAGAGCGTTTTAAGAGACAGGAAAAATAAGATCACTAAAATCCCAAAATCCATCTTAGGTTTACAAATGTGTCCAATGGACCCATGTGGTAATTGCAAGATAGAGTAATATTTTTCTATTTAAAAAACAATAAGTACCATTTCTCTATATTCTTTGGAAAATCTGTAAGGAAGAGTAAAAGCTATGAAATATCAAGCCTTACAAATAGAACTGCTCAAAAAATAAACCAAATTAAAATCAGGTGCAAAGGACCCTGATTATATGTTGAAGTTTAGGCTGTACTAAGCAAAAGCCCTATCTATTCCCAAATAAGAACATTGGTGCAGTGGTATAGGCTAAATCTTGAATTCTGAACATTGAGCTTAAAATCTGTTGGGGTAAAATAAGTGGGGCAGAGAGAGAATATTAGTTATGGTAAGGTGAGCCGCTGTAACATAAGTAAACCCACAAATTCAGTGACTTTAAGAACAACAAATAAAAGCATATTTGTGTCTCTCATTCATATCTGAGTTGAATGTTGACAGTTGGCAGGTATTTCAGCTCCATGTGGTGATTCAGGGAACCAGGCTCCTTCCATCTTGTGGCTCTGCCATCCTTTGGGAAGTTGCCATCTGCGTGGCTGAGGTCCCAGCTGGCTGGAGAGAGCTCACAGAGAAGACCCAGCCTCTCTCTCCAGGCTTAGCCCCAAAGAGGTGTGCATCACTTTCTATGAGCTAGAACATAGTCACATGACCCCTCTCAACTCTAAAGGACACTGGCACTTGCGGTCCAGCTATGTGCCCAGGAAGAAGGGAACGAATCTCAGCGCCCAGCTAGCAGTCTCTGCCCCAGGGAATGACCTTTGATGACCAGTGATGCTTTGATCATTGCAAATAAGCCATCTCAGCTCCTGAAGGACCAGAAATAATTGGACTACCTTACAAAGCAGTAGTTCTTAGTGGGCCAAAACTGAGAAGCAGAATTAACGTGGAAGCTTTTTCTGATTCAGCCTTACTGAGTTAGACTCGCTGAGGGAGGACCCAGGCAAACATTTTGAAAAGGATTCCCCAGGCGATTCTGCTAGGATTAAGATCCACTGTGAATTCAGATAAGAGAGGTAAACCCGGTGTCTAAGGAGGCCCTTCCTATAGTTAGAGGCCATGTGTGGGGATTGACCTGGCTGCAGTTTACATCCTTAGGTGCTTCCTGATTGCATCTTACTCAAGCCTGGGATCCCCTCTCCAGACCGTAAGTCCCAGGCCCAGGTTGTGGCCCATAACAGGCACCGAGTGAATGTTTGTTAAATGTATTGGTTTTACCCTCACAACAGAAAAAGTAGAGTGGGGAAATCCTTTGAAATGCCTTTACACCTACAGAAGAAAGTGTCATTTGACTCAATCTGCTTTTAAAAATAAGCATAGATAAACCACCTCAGAGGAAAGGTGTTTCCCAAGTGTCGCCTCCAGTGAAACAGTAGCATCTGCTCTGAGAGCAAAGCTGTCCCTCTGCCACCTCTCCCTGCCGGCCAGGGGCTGGGGTGGGGATGTGGGGGGCCGCTTCTCCACCTTGAACCTTGAGGGCTGAAGTGCAGATTCTGCTCTGTGGGGCCCAGGTCCTGCATTTCTAACAATGCTCAGGCATTGCCAAGGCCACAGCTCCACAGACCAGGCTCCCAGGATTCAAGCTGTAGAAAGCAAATAAGCCAGCAAAGGTAGGATGTGATGGAGTAAATGCAAAGACAGCCCTGCTACCTGGCGGCTGCAGCCACAATTCACTTCTGTTCCTTTGGATTCTCTCTCCTCCCTTTCCCAGGCTCCCGCTCTTTGGGGGAGGGAGCAGATTCCTGTCCCAAAGTTTGGAGCCTTATGGTAGGAGCCAAAGATGTGACCTGGAGTGAAAGGTGAAATCTGGGGCTTGGGGTCCTCTTCACTGCAGAGCATTATCTTCAAATATCTCATGGATGGAGCAGAAGCCAGAGGAAGTCTTTCCTCAAAGATCCCAAGGACAAGAATCTCAGAGCAGGGAGAATCTTGAAAAAAGAGCTAGAACAGAACCAAGTGATGGATTTCCTGAGTCCTGCTCATTTGTGGCTCTTAACAAACTGTGTATCTGGACCATCCCATCCTCAAGTTCATGCTGAGTGCATTGAATCTCACAGCTGGGAAGGACATAGGCATTGCTGTCAAGGATCTACTCTCCCAACTGAGGCAGACGGGCAAAATATAATCTGCCGGAGGCCACAAAATGAATACTATTTCCATGTGTCTGAGCTTCTAGACACATGGCCTGGAGGTTTTCCCAGGAAGTCACACCACCTACCAGACTTGTAGGAAACGAGGATAATCTGCGTGCTGGGCCATCTCCCTGCCGGACAGCCAGGGGAAAGGGACCGTCGGCCGTGTCCCATGCTGGGTCACCTGACTTGACCCCCCCACACAGCTGCTTGCCTTGCAGAACTCCCTGTTTAATGTTTTATTCCTCCCAGTGTTTCATTATTGATTCAGCCCCTTGCTGCCAGGTCTGACCAAATAAGCCCTGAGCGTTTGTATAATGTCAACTTCATCAAAAATGCAGGAGTTGGGGTTTTACTTGTCTGTGCTACCTACATGGTTTAAGTCGATGATTGGTGGTTTTGTGAGCCAAAGGGTGCTGACAGCCCACAGGCTGACTTCTGGCTTCTCTGAAGGGATGCTGGGTCCCCAAGCTCCAGGGAACCCAGCATCCCTCACCTCTTGCAGATGGGAATGAGATCTAGGATAAGACATTGGTTGAGGTGGAGAGTTAGGGGGTTGGGAGTGATTTTTTAAAATAAGCACCAGGCACAAGTTTATAAACAAATTCAGCAAGGCATTACTATGCTGCTGTTAAATGTAGCAGATGAAAATCTAATGAGGTGAAGAAATGTCTCTTCATCTATTTATTCAAAACATGCTTACTGAGCACCTACTATGTGCTAAGCACTAGATTACCAACATGAGTAACGCATAGAAGGTTCTCATTCTCATGGAGTTGAAATTCTATTTAAGAGAGAAAATCAGGCTATAAAATGGAAATAATGATAATAACAGTTTACACTTATCAGGGACTTACCATGTGTCGGGTACTGTTTTGAGCACTTTACATAGGGAATGATTCTATTTTCCAGGTTGTTGTTTTTTTTTAAAAGCCTATATGTATATCTGCCCATAAAAAAAAAGACAGGAAGGATATGTACCAAACATTAACAAGCATCATCCTCAGATTGTAAGTTTATGGAGGACTTTTATTTTCTTCTTTGGGCTATAACCTGAATTCTCTAAATTTGCTTTATGTCTAGAACAATAAGGGGGGAGACTTAAAGTGGGGAAGGCATTTTCTTGGGCCTCAACCTCAAAGAAATCAGGCAGAGAGTCTCAAAATGTTTCTCATTTGCTGCCTGATGTCTTCAGGCTCTGAGTATAGAGGCTTTGGTCTGCTCCAGCCACTCTGGGTTCTGTCCCAGCCAGAAATCCATCGCCTCTTCCTCCCTGGAGAATAGAGTCGCTGGAGAGCCCGGAGGATGCAGCCTAGCACCGTATGGCTTGTGGTCAGCGCTGGGGGAGGGCCGAGGCATCTGAAGATGGAATCCTTTTTTTTATATATATATAAGTGTATTTATTTAATTTATTTATTTTTGGCTGCTTTGCACGGGCTTTCTCTAGTTGCGGCAAGCCGGGGGTAGTCTTTGTTGTGGTGAGCAGGCTTCTCATTGCTGTGGCTTCTCTTGTTGCAGAGCACGGGCTCTAGGCACATGGGCTTCAGTAGTTGTGGCACGCAGGCTCAGTAGTTGTGGCTCGCAGGCTCTAGAGCGCAGGCTCAGTAGTTGTGGCGCATGGGCTTAGCTGCTCCACGGCATGTGGTATCTTCCCGGACCAGGGCTTGAACATGTGTCCTCTGCGTTGACAGGTAGATTCTTAACCACTGTGCCACCAGGGAAGCCCTGAAGATGGAACCCTCTAAGCAAGGTCCCCAGATGAGCATTGGGAGCCTGACTCCCTGCTGGTGCCAGGTGTGCAGGTGCCAGGATCCAACCTCCCTTACTGTTGAAACTCCAACCTGACTTGGGCAGCCAGGGCTGCCGGCCAGCCCATCTGGACCCCTGCCCTGGCTGGAGAAATGGACAACAACAGCTATGCCACTGTCCGAAAGGCCTCATGGCCCTGGAGGCCCTGCTGGGCCACTGTCTGGCTCTGAAAGCTCCCAGGGAGGAGGGTGGAGAGCCCACCTTCAAGTGGATGGCCACCCCAGGGTGATAATAATAACCACATAAACAACAACAAGTTGCATCCAGGAAACTTCAACTCTGAGCTCTGGACACACAAGGCTGAGCACCTTACATTTCTAAATGCATTTACTCCTTATCACCGTCATCCTCATTTTACCAATATGGAAACAAAGGCCCAGAGAGGTTAAGTTACTAGCCCAAAGTCACACTGCCAGGGAGTGCCGGAGTGGCAGAATGACTCCAGATTCCACACCTTTAACCACTTTGCCACACTGTCACCCACTCTCTGCCTGGGATCTCTGGGGACGCTGCCCCGCAGACCCTTCCCTAGGACTTGTCACATGACGGGGACAGCAGCTCTGGTCACTGAGGAGGCAGCAGAACACTGAGTAAAGGGAACAGGGTGGGTGTCAGGCAGTCCTGGCTTTGAATCCTGGCTGAGCCACCTGTCACTGTGTGACCATAGGCAGGTCTGTTTCCTCATCTTTGGTGGATATGTAATGCCTAACTTTTCAGACTGCTGGGCAGTTTTTTCCGTACAGACAATTACTAGTGTTGGTTGAACACCCGCTACGTATGCTATGAAAGAGCATCATGTGCATTTCTAATCTTTGTAACAGCTGGAGACACTATGATCACCTCCACCTTACAGAGGGAGAAACCGAGGCTTGACTAGGTTAAGTGACCTCCCAAGGTTATAAGAAAGAAGCAAAGCCAAGATTTGTGCCCATGTCCTCCGAGGGCAAAAGCCCTAGTCTTAGCCCATCTGCCATAGATGCCACATCTGCATCAAGTGAAATGAGGCCTGTCAAGGGCTTGGCACTGTGCCTGGCTCATGTGAACCCTCAATAACAGAGCTATTATTGCTGTTGCTATAACGAGGAGAGAGAAAATGTATTTGCACTCAGCCTAGTGCCTTGTTCCTAGGAAACCTCAGATCAACCACGTGTGTTCAATGGCTGTAGTTGTCTCGGGCAGGTCAAGGCCACCTGCAGCCAGGGCCTCTTTGCTCAGCCCAGTGAGGGCTCCAAGGGAAGCAAGCAGGTGCCTTCTCCACCCCAGGATCCTATGGTTTACCTGGGAAGTGAGGAAAGACCCACGTGCAGCAGTTATGTAACTGTTTCCTCCTCCACAAACCAACCAAAGTGGATGGGAGACCCTCAGAGGCCCTTCCAACCCTAACACACTTCACATCCTGCGTGGAATTGGCACCAGGTGAAACTCGAAACAACACAGCTTGAGTGCTGTTTGATCAAAAAATTTCCCAGGCCTATGCTCCCCATAGAGCAACTTCCTATACAAACAATGCTAGTGGGCCCGATATTCCACTCAGGTCAGGAGTGGGTCCTCAGGAGTCTCTGGATCTTGGGCATCCCAGCCGTCCATCCTGCCTCAACCCCATGTTTGAAGGCTGACCCCCAACTCTCAAGTGTTCACCAGCGTCCTCAGCAGCACTAGTTCACTTTTGACCCCTCGTGGGTATCGCTGCTAAACACGGAGGGTTTGCCGTCCCTCCAACCCTCTCCCACAACCATTGTGTTCCTAATGTCCCCCTGGATTATCTACCAAGCCACTTGCTCCCATTCTGCAAATCTTGACACTGAAGTTTTCGGTGTTTGCCCAGACAACAGCAACTGTAAGACACCATCGATCGTAAGATACATCCAAATTCCTGAGGTGTAATATGTGAAAAGGTTTGCTTTTATAGAATGGATGATTTTGATAATAACATTTATTAAGGCCCCAGTATGAGCCTGGCCCCATGCTAGGTGCTCCTAGCACACATCTTCCCTTAGTGTCACATCTCTTTCATTTATTATTGTTATCATTCCTCTATAGAGAGGTAAAGCAATCTGTCCAAGGTCACATAGCTAATAAGCGGCAAAACCAGGACTTGAACTGTGGTCTCTTTGATCTTGTCACAATAGCAGAGATAGACCCTCTCCAGGGTATTTCTTCCAAGCTACTTTCTGAGCCCGATGGATTTATGCCAAATTAAGTCAGCTCTGACCTTGGGAAGCTTTTTCCATCTTTTGATTTCCTTACATTAGAGAGTAATAATAATGGTACTCTGTGCCAGGTACTGTACTAGCCACTGTATGTGTCCTAGAGCATTCCATGTTCCCATCTGCCTTATAGGGTAGGCTCTATCATTAGCCCCATTTCACAGATGAGGAGACTGAGATGCAGAGAGGTAATGTCACATACTCAGGTCACATTGCTGGGAAAGGGAAGAGCAGTCTGGCTCCAGATCTCACTTTCCTAACCCATCCCATCTTCCCACTTCACCAAACTGGCACAGGAAGCCCTCTGCTACCCCAAACCCACCCCCACCCCTCCCCACTCCTGCCACCCCAAATCCTATTGAGGTTCATGGTAGCCAGGCCCCTCTCCTGCTGGGAAGAAGGGCCTGGGCTGTCAGGCTTGAGTCAGATGGATGGTCCTCCCCAGCCAGGCCCAGCTTCCAAGTTTCTTCATGCTGGACCCAAACATAACACAATCTAGCAGCTCTGGATGCTCTTCAGAAAAAAAAACTCGAGGGGCGGTGTGGAAAGAAATCTAATTAGAATCCCTTGGAGCCCCAGCTCTTCCTATTATTAAATTAGCCTCCTTTGAAGTGGAACTTGACTCATTATAACAATTTGAATGCTGAGGAATTGTCTTCTATGATCCTGGTCCGAAGCAAATTGCTTTCACAATTGCATTTATCCATGTCCTGGTCTCTCTCCACTGGAACAGAGGATCGCTGGGGATGCCAAGCGGTTCCTGCTTCAGAGAAGAGCTTGGGGAGTATCGAGGGGGCCTGCTTCCCTGTGGGCCAGAGCTGCTGAGATGCAGTGTTGGGGACCCCACACAAACGTGGTAAGAGGGGCCGCCCAGGTTTCCTACGACATCATAGCCATAGACCCCAATCAGAGGGTCATGCTGGGACAGGAAGGCTGGTGGGGAAATTTAGAAGGTCTGGGCCAAACACTTCATGTGGTAAATGGCCCAGAAGAGGGATCCCCTGGGCATGTATCAAAACCACCTGGCTGCAGATTCCAGAGTCCCACCCCCAGAGATTCTGACTCTTCGGGTCTGCCGAGGGGTCCCCTAATCTAATTTAAGGCTCCCAGAGTGAATCTGAGGTGCAGCCAGGCTTGAGTCCTGCTGGCCTGGCGCCACTGGGGATCTTTCTGTGGTACCTGATATCCAGGGCCCATCCACCACCCCGGAATCTCATTACTCTTACAGAAGGGGATTCCAGTACCCCTGGGGTTGGCAAAATGCTAAGAGGGTCAGCACTGGTGGCCATCTCCCCTTCTTTCCCTGGAGTCTTAGACAGCAAGACCCATGGCTGCCAGTCTTGGTGTCCTTGGAGAACACCTGACACCTCTGTTTCACCGAGGATATTTTTGTTTTTGTTTTTGTTTTTTTGCGGTACGGGGGCCTCTCACTGTTGTGGCCTCTACCGTTGCGGATCACAGGCTCCAGACGTGCAGGCTCAGCGGCCATGGCCCACGG
>NW_006786690.1:2412232-2420773 GCF_000442215.2 Lipotes vexillifer | reverse complement strand
GGGGCACGAACCAGTGTCCCCTGCATCGGCAGGCGGACTCTCAACCACTGTGCCACCAGGGAAGCCCACCACCAATGATATTTTTGTACCCTTTATTGAGGACAGAAACAAGAAGTAGTGTTTTCTCTGAACATTTTCAAAGGAATGTGTTTTGGGGGATTCTGATGTCTGCCCATCTTACCTGACCTAGTTCAAGTCTCGCCTCCTCTAAAAAAGACTGCCAAATCCTCCAAGTACTCCAGCCCTTACCTGGTCTCCACAGCCCTTATTTTGTGGATTGGCCCCCAGGTCACCATGCGGCAAGGTGCTGAGCTCCTTATTACTTCCTCCTCTCCCTGATCTTTACCCACTAGTGGTGCTCTGGGGATCCGGAGCCAGCCATCGGTTTATAAAGCACACTGGATATAGTGAATGGAACCCCAAATGGATCTTCTCTAAAGCAAGCCCAGGCCAGTTTCTCAAATATCTGACCGGTCATCCCTCGGGGGATCCCCTGGGGACAAAGGAAGCTCAGGGACCAGGTCCCATCCTTCCCTCTTTCGAGGTGAGTAGCCTGAGCCCCAAGCAAGATGGCACAGCGCCGAGTCCCCACCCTTCACCCACCCAGAAGGCGGCTTCTTGTTCCCTCTGATCAAGCAAGTGAACGCCAGGCCTCCTTCCCTCCTGAGTGACTATTTCCTGCCCAACAGACACATTTGAGGAGGTTCCACATGGCTTCTGTTTTCCCACAGGGCTGGCTGCTGACAGTGCAGCCTGGACAATGCTCCATGCATCTGCCAGCCTTAAGAAAGAACCACGGTATTTCGGAAGAGAATTGTGGTCAGAAAAGTGACTCGGTTTCAATGGTCCTCTTCACTCAACAGAGCTTCTCTCGTGTCTCCTAGTCACATCTGCTTGCCTTCCTGAGCTGAGGGCAGGGTCTCCACAGTGTAGGACGTAATGAGCTCCCAGCAACAGTGCTTTTCCGGTGACTGTTTATGCTTTACCTCCCCATTCCCGAGACCCTAAAGAGAAGAACAAATCCAAATATCTGATTTCCAGAAAATGTTTTCACCATCTGCCATTAGTCTCATCCTGAAATGGAATAAATCCAACCCTTACATTAGCTTGCAGAGAATACAGGAGGACTGGTAGGGAGAGACCAGCAACCTGTCCGAGAAGTGGAAGGGCCCAGGCCAAAGCTCTCCCTGGCTTGTGAGGCTCTGTGGCTGCATCTTTGTCTTCAGCCCCCTGTGGGGGAAACAGGCCCCTACCTGTATCCTGGCTTCCTTTGTGTGTGCTTAAGTCATTCTTTGTTGTCACCACTATTTTCTCTGGACAGATGATGTCAAAGGCTGGCAAACCCAACAGCTTGCAGCAAAACAACCACAGGGTACAACCTTGCAGACCTCCCTGCTTCCTTCTTCTGGTCTCTCAGTCATACTCTTAATTAACTCTGCCCACACTGCACTCTACTGGAGGACATGAGTACTGCAGTGCCAGAGACTCATGACTCAGAACTGCTTTCTCCAGTCTTCCAAATCCCTTCCACTAACCTTTAACTATAGACTTGCCAAAGCAGGTTCAATCACTTGTGACCCCTTCATCCTGCAACAACCATAGGGCAGAATGTCATATGGGCCTTGGCACCACATAGACTTTGGTTCTAGTCCTGGCTCTGCCACTCTGTGACCTTGGACAAGTCATATATGCTCCAAGCCTCAGTTTCTGTGTGTGTAAAATGGGAATGATAATGCCAACAGGTTTACTGTAAGGATCTACTGGGATCAAAAGGCTTATCACAGTGCCTGGAAGAAAGTGAGTACAATGAATGTTCTATATTATTATATTTTTTACTTTCCATTTTACACATGAGGAAATTGAAGTTCAAGAGAGGGAAAATGGTTTCTCAAGAGACACACAGATACACGAGTAGTCCAGGAGGCAAACATATCTCCTGATTCTACATTCTGGGCTCTTTTTGTTCAACAGCAGAGTTCAGCCTTTAGACTGAATTTGAGAACAAAGGCACGTTATGTAGACTCAGAAAAGATCAAATAGGATAAAGTCACAGCAAGAGGACAGCACAGAGGACCCAGGTAAAGATGGAGATCCTCACTGATTCCTACCATGTCTCCTTATTGATGTAGAGAAACAAAAGTGCAAAAGAATGTTAAGGGGGAAAAAAAAGACAGGGATAGGGACATAGAAGGAGAGGAGCCTCAGTGTCTGAGGAAGGGAGCTGGAAAATTTAACTCCAAATGCATCACAAATTCACTGCCCCCTTCAATGCTCCTCCCTAGGTCAGATGGGCATCCGGGTCTGGCCCCTTTCTGGATGGAGAAATGGCAGCGACAGAGGCAAAGGATTCAGCCCTGCTGCCAGAAATGGTCGGCCCCAGAGACAACAGAGGCTCCCAAATTCCTGGTGTCTCATCTCTGCCTTGGATCGTTCTCGGGCCAAAATAGACATGAGAACCTGATGGTGGAGTCTTTGAGCTGGAAGAAAATCCAAGATGTCGCCCAATGTAGCCCAGTCCTTCCAGGCAAAACCACACCAAAACCATCCGGACAGACGCTAATTGGATGAATGGTTTTAAATTACTTAATGGGGGATGGGTGGGGAGAAGGCAGCCAAGGATTATCTGAACAGAAACACAGTCCAGGGCTTCCCTGGTGGCGCAGTGGTTGAGAGTCCGCCTGCCAATGCAGGGGACACGCGTTCGTGCCCCGGTCCGGGAAGATCCCACATGCCGCGGAGCGGCTGGGCCCGTGAGCCATGGCCGCTGAGCCTGCGCGTCGGGAGCCTGTGCTCCGCAACGGGAGAGCCCACAACAGTGAGAGGCCCCCGGACCGCAAAAACAAAAGAAAAGAAAAGAAACACAGTCCAGAGAAAATAGTGGTGACAACAAAGAATGACTTAAGCACACACAAAGGAAGCCAGGATACAGGTAGGGGCCTGTTTCCCCCACAGGGGGCTGAAGGCAAAGATACAGCCACAGAGCCTCACAAGCCAGGGAGAGCTTTGGCCTGGGCCCTTCCACTTCTCAGACACGTTGCTGGTCTCTCCCTACCAGTCCTCCTGTCGATGCTCCTCCAGCCTCATCTCCCTCCTCGCTTTCAGTTCTTGGAATACACTGTGCTTTCCCTTCTCAGCCTTTGCAACTGCTGTTCCCTGGGCCTGGAGCACCGTTCCCTCACCCCACTTCCCACCCCGGATGCTAGCTCCCCAGCTCCCATCCTTCCTAGAGGTCCGAGCTTGGTCCTGGGAAGCCATTTACCATCCCCATCCCAAAAAGGCATGGACTCCAAGTGCCTGGGAAACTCCCTGTGCCCACCCACCCCGGCCCAGGGCATGTCACTGAGGCCCCCCACTAGGCTGGAGGCTCCCAGCCAGCAGGGACTGTGGTCACATTTCCACAGCTGTATCTCCCAAATGGAGCCCCAAAGAGTAGACGCTTCATAAATATTCGGTGGATTAAAAAAAGACAATGAACGCTAATTTCCCAAAGCGTAGCCCACTGTTTCAATTTTTGAGGCTGCAAATAATGAGAAATTGGTATCGAATGTGCCCTAACAGGTCTCTAAATAATAACAAAACAGATGTTTATTAAGTGCTTCTAATGTGCTGTGCCCCATGCAGGGTGCTTTACACTCCCTGACTCAGCTAAGTGCACACAACTCCATAAGCCAGGGGTGGCTGTCATTATCTCTACCTCCAGGACAGAGAAATGAACAGAGTGGTTGAGAGTCACAGATCCTTGACTTGACTGTGGGCCTGGCTGATCCCGGAGCCCAAGCAGTTGCCAAGGCACCCCAGCCTCTCCCCTTGAAACCCACCTCAGAAAGCGCCTTGTGTGTAACTCTAAACCGTGCCTGCGGCGAAGTCAGCCCATCTCCTCTTCTCACATCTCAAGCCCAGATGGGGTCTGAGTGACATTTATCTCATCCCCAGTCACAGAGCTGGAGCCCAGCAGAGCCCTGGGAACATGGAACTCCCCGCGGACAGAGAGCAGGAGGAAGTGTCCGCTGGCCCGAAGTGGGGCTTGGTCCCCTGGGCCTCTGGCCCCTGCTGCCACATGCCTCGTGTCGGTAAAGCAGAAGTCTCAGAGACAGGGAAGGAAGCCAGTAGCAAGCAGACTGTCATCACAAGGTAGGTGTTCTCCTGTCCGAGGACAACAGGAACTAGCCAAGGCTGCCTCGTCCACGCAGACTTCCTTGATTTCTTGATTCCACATTTGTGAACAAGTGTTGCTTGAGCCCCCAGATCCCTCTGCTGGTACCTGTACTATGGTCCTGCCCTGACCTTTTGTGTACCTTGTGACCCAGCTACAAGCAGCTTTTAATTGCTCGCCTTACCTCATCTGTAAAATGCGGCTGTTAATATCAGTTACCCTTGGGGCTGTTGGAAGGAGTGTGTGTGTGTATATACTCATATAGATTACTATAGATAATGTGATTACACAGATGACTATATAGAGGTATGTGTGAGTGTGTAAATGCTTGGAACAACTCTTGGCATATAGTAAGTGTTTAATAAACATCATCTGTTCTTATTAATGTCAATATGATTATGGAAATAGGCCAGGGAGAGGCATCCTTTGCAATGACAGAGGAAAATGCCTTTTATGAATCAAGCTGAGATTCCCAAACACTGGTCTGTGAAACAGCCTCCAGAGGACCTCCCTGGGGCATTTGTCAGAGACAGAGTCCCGGGTCTTGCTCCTGGACCTACTGACTTTGAGTCTCGGAGGTGGAGCCCAGGAATGTATATTTTTACAACATTTTTACAACATTGATGATGACAATGGTCAGCCAGGTTTGGGACCCACTGAGCTAGACCAACTGTTTCTTGAGCAAGTGGAGAAGTGGGCTCTCCTGGGATTCCAAAGTGGGGAGGGGTCTCTCCCTCCCTCCGTGCCTTTTTTTCATCAGTATTTTGAGCTTTACTCCAGAAGAACTCGCAGTAGACCTTCTGACCATGTGAACCCTGAGTACACTTAGTCTTGTTTCACACCCACTAAACGTCCTTGAGCAGTTTGTTTTCCATCCCCTGTGCAAATAAAGGTTTGCTAAAAATGTGACTTGTGTACACTGGATAGTGGGGGCCATGTCTGATCTACCAGAAAGGTGCCTTGGAGCATTTAACCTCTCTCTTCACAGCTAAGAAGCTGAGGCCCAGAGAGAGTATGTGATTTGTCCAAGGTCACACAGCAAGCAACCAGAGTGAAGACTATAGTCAAGTCTCTGGTCTCTTAGCCACCACCATTTGCATGGTGACAGGCCCCTCTTCCAATCCCACAGGACCACTCATGTGTATACGCCAATTAGTAGGGTATGAGTTACAAAGTTTTATTTATTGAATACTCTATGTACCAGGCATTGTGCTAACTGCTTCACATACATTCTTTCATTTAAGCCCCGTGAACAGTTCATTGTGGGCATTTTATCCTCATTTCACCTCCAAGACAACTAAGCCTCAGCGAGGTAAAGTGACCACTCAAAGCTACACAGCTGGAGTGAGCTGGGATTGCAATCCAGGCAAGTCTGATTCCAGAGCCAGGATTCTTGGCTGTGATGCCAGTCACGGAGCTAATGTCTCTCATCTCAAACCCCGCCTTCTCTATCTACTCTGTGATGCGGGCGGGGACTCAGCACACTGCATCTTCTCTGCCAGCTGGCTCTGCCACGAAGGGGATAAAGGGAGACTGCAAGGCTGGAGGAGGAAGGAGGGACCTTCTCTTCCCTGCTCGTTTCCTGCTCCTTCACAGTCCCACTCAGAGACACCAGAACCAGCCTGACTGCACCTCTTCCTTAAGAGTTGGGTCCCGGCCCACGAGGCCCCTCATCTGGTCTCAGAAACACCAACCCCAGCTGAGCTGCAACCCATCCTCAGAGGTCTGTGTTTCCTCTCCACAGAATTGCTCCTCTAAATTCCTGTCTTCATAATTCCAGCTTCCTCCTTTTGTTCTCCCATCCCTTCTGCAATACCTCAGTGTTCTATTTTGACCTTTTCAGTTTCTTAGTTAACAACTTTATACCTGGTTAACAATTCTTTATATTAAACCCTGTCTGTTTAAATAAGTGATGTGGTTTCTGTCTCCTGACTGGACTTGACTGAACCAGGAGTGGTCCTAGGAAACAGATCCCCAAAGATGGAATTTGGAAATGGGTTTTGCTCCTGTGAGGTCATCCTAGCAATGTCCCTTCACCCCGGCAGCAGCAATTCCTTCTTGCAGCAGAAGCTGAATCCACTTTGCAGTTTTTCCAGCAATTACAGAACCGCTTCATTGCCCCCACCTCACCCCCAGATTCCAACACTAGCCAGCCAGTGCCCACCCCCACCCCCAGAGGTCTGGGTCCTAGTCTCATGGGGCCTATGAGCCCAGAGACACCAGCACCAGCCAGAATACTTTTGAGGGACACAGTCGTCATATTACACTGCATAGTGTAAGTTACCGTAGAGGCTGCAAAAAACAAAAGGACTTGTGTCTATGGGCAGAGGGTATGATCCCAAGGCATCAGTATTTTGAGCTTTACTCCAGAAGAACTCCCAGTTCCCTGACCTAAGCAGGACTGTCCAGAGAGAGAGAGACTGCTCTCTTGGGCAGAGAACTAAGCCCAGTGGGGTGGACCAGGCCTGCTGTGTGACCAGCACTGCCCATCAAAACTGCCTGGGTGGGAATTCCCTCACGGTCCAGTGGTTAGGGCTCCGCACTTGAGGGGGCACAGGTTTGATCCCTGGTTGGAGAAGTAAGATCCTGCATGCCATGCGGTGCCACGCCCCTGGGAAAAAAAAAAAAAAAAAACCTGCGTGGGATTTCACCAAAGAGGATAAACAGACAGCAGATCCGCACATGAAAAGATCTTCATCATTAACTATTAGGGAAATGCTACTTACAAACTGCAATGAGATACCACGACACACCCATCAGAATGGCCAAAATTTTAAAAAGTGACAACACCAAATGCTGATGAGGATGCAGAGGAACTGGATCCCTCATACATTGCTGGTAAGAATGTAAAATGGTACAGCTGCTGTGGAAAACAGTTTGGCGGCTTCTTTAAGAACTGAACATGCAATTATCATATGACCCAGCAATTGTACCCCTGGGCATTTATCCCAGAGAAATGAAAACTTAGACTCACACACAAAAGAGCTGTACCTGAATGTCTATAGCATTTTTACTTGTAACAGAAACTGGAAACAATCCAGATGTCCTTTAATGGGTAAACAGTTAAACAAACTTCAGTATATTCATACCATGGAATACTATACACCAGTAAAAAGGAAATACTGATACACAATAGTATGCATAACGATTGATACAAAAGAATTATTGATACATACAACAACCTGGATCAATCTCCAGAGAATTATGCTGAGCGAAACAAATCAATCTCAAAAGGTTAAATACTGCATGATTCCATGTATGTAATACTCTTGAAACCACAAAGCTATAGACATGGAGAACAGATTTGTGGTGGAGAGGAGGGAAGTGAGTGAGGCTAGAAAAGAGCAGCATGATGTAGCCTTGTGGGGACAGAAATGTTCTGTATCTTAACTGTGTTGATGTCAATAACTGGGTTGTGACTACAGGCACACTTCGGAGAGATTGCGGGTTGGGTTCCAGAGCACCGCAATAAAGCAAATATCGCACTAAGGCGAGTCACACGAATGTTCTGGTTTCCCAGTGCATATAAAAGTGATATTTACACTATACTGTACTCTTTAAGTATACAATAACACTGTGTCTAAAACAACAACATACATACCTTAATTTTAAAATACCTTATTGCTAAAAAATGTTACCCATCATCTGACAATGCAGGGTTGCCACAAGCCTTTGATTTATAAAAACCAAAATATCTGCAAAGCGCAATAAAGTAAAGAGCACTAAAGCGAGGTCTGCCTGTACAGTTTTACAAGATGTTACCTTTGGGGGAAACTGGGTGAAGGGTACAGTGGCTCTGTCTTATTTCTTGAAAATGCATGTGAATCTACAGCTCAAAATTAAAAGTTTAATTTAAAAAACAAAAACCACCTGAGACCCCTTTTCAGAGCCCCCATCTGAGCTGGAAGACTGGTTCACATGTGTTTTTTGAGAGTCTCCCCAAGAGTTGAAAAGCACACAATTAAATGATTGCTAAAATCCTTTCATCTAAAAATGTAACATTTTTATGTGAAAATATATCATAATCCAAACATCTTATGAAGTAAGGCTGGCACTACACCCTCCAACACCCCCCCCTCCCCCAGCCCCGGTCTCCCCAGCAGAAAGGGGGAGGAAGCCCTGAAAGACGGAATCAGGACGCAAGGGAGGGTGACCGGGGAGGGGGCAGCTCTCTCGTTCATGGTCCAAGGACTCCCAACCATGAGACTCTCAATGAAGCAGAGCTAATAGCCACAGTGGCTGAGGGCGGGATTAGAACCCACCTTTCTGGCTCTGCTCCCCGCAGCTCAGCGAGCTCTGGGAAGCCCCCCCTGAGTGTGTCAGAACAGTTAGAAATGGTTCCAATTATAACCAGGAAGTTTTTAAGCCTGTGGCTGGAAAGGAATGCC
>NW_006786690.1:2373300-2412155 GCF_000442215.2 Lipotes vexillifer | reverse complement strand
AATGCCGATTCGTGTAATAGCCGTTACCGCGCACAATACACCCCCACCAAGTGTTCTTGGCGCAGTTTTTGAGGGTGACAAATGGTGTCCCCATTGGCACAGATAGGAGCCTTTATCACAAAGGGGAGAAACCCCCAGTCTCTGGAGAAGAACAATAGTGGGAAAGGTCTTGGGGCGGACAGCACTCTGTGTCCCTGGGTGTAACTGGATACCTGGGGGGGGAGGGGGGTAGTCCTTCCCCCTTCATAATTAGTCAGCTAATTATCCTCTTCTCCATGCTAATGAATCACCAAAGACTCTTTCAGGAAGAAAAGTAATCAGAGACGTTTCCCTGTCTGGGGCCCCACAGCCTCCCTCCTCCTTTCTCCCTGGCTGCCACCGGGGTCTCCTCTGCCACCCCGAGCAGAGAGCCAGCCATGAGCTTGTGATCCGGAGCCACCGGGCCTCACAGCTAACATGCAGCGCAGGGGGTTGGGCTGGGCCGCGAGCTCTCGGGGCACTGCTTCAGATGCTATTATTTCCTTCTTCCTGGTGTGTCCAGCAGCTCCTTCAAGTGCCAGCTATGGTGTTACAAATCACTGCAGGGGGCCTGGAAATAGGCATCTTCATCCACCGTTTCCTAGCTGTCTGACTCTCAGCAAGTCACTTCACCCCTCTGCACCTTCCAGAGTTTCTATCTCCAAGGAGCCTTCTTCAGAGAGCTATGGGGGTGGGGGTCGGTGCCTGCCACCCAGAGCCCAGGCAAACAGTGCATATGCTCCACGAACGGTGATGGCCACAGAAGAGAGGGAAATGCTTTACTTCCAACCTCCCAGGCTCCACAAGCCCCTTGGTAGGTCCTCTGTGCAGTCCAGCTTTTCCCAGCTTGGACCTCAAAAGGTCTGAAACATCCAACAGCCATTCAAGATTGTGTTCTTGAAGAATATTTAAGGATATGGGGAAAGGCTCCCAAAGACTCCTGAATGATAAGCACAGAGTAGCAAATATATAGGCACCAGGATGACAGTACTGTCACAGGCAGAAAAAAAGACTGCAATGAAATCCACCAAAATATTAGCAATGGATTTCCTGGGGTGTGGGGGCACGGCAGGAGATGGTCTTTTTATCATACGTCTAACATTTATGAAATTTCTACCATGAATATTTAAAACTCATAGAAATACTGTTTTATGTTTATATGCTATATACAATGATTTTACATGATATACAATATAGAAAAGCTACCATTAAAAAAAAAAAAAACCTTTCAATAGAATTGTTGAGGGCAGAGATTGGTTCAAGATGGCAGAGTAGAAGGACGTGCATTCACTCCCTCTTGCAAGAGCGCCGGAATCACAACTAACTGCTGAACAGTCATCGACAGGAAAACACTGGAACTCACCAAAAAAGATACGCCACATCCAAAGACAAAGCGGAAGCCACAATGAGACAGTAGGAGGGGCGCAATCACAATAAAATCAAATCCCATAACTGCTGGGTTGGTGACTCACAAACTGGAGAACACTTATACCACAGAAGTCCACCTACTGGAGTGAAGGTTCTGAGCCCCATGTCAGACTTCCCAACCTGGGGGTCCAGCAACGGTAGGAGGAATTTCTAGAGAATCTGACTTTGAAGGCTAGCGGGATTTGATTGCAAGACTTCGACAGGACTGGGGGAAACAGAGACTCCACTCTTCGAGGGCACACACAAAGTAGTGTGCGCATCAGGACCCAGGGGAAGGAGCAGTGACCCCATAGGAGACTGAACCAGACCTACCTGCTAGTGTTGGAGGGTCTCCTGCAGAGGCAGGGTGTGGCTGTGGCTCACTGTGGGGACAAGGACACTGGCAGCAGAAGTTCTGGGAAGTACTCCTTGGTGTGAGCCCTCCACAGTCCTCCATTAGCCCCGCCAAAAAGCCGGGTAGGCTCCAGTGTTGGGTCGCCTCAGGCCAAACAATCAACAGGGAGGGAACCCAGCCCCACGCATCACCAGACAAGTGCATTAAAGTTTTAATGAGCTCTGCCCACCAGAGCAACAGCCAGCTCTAGCTATCACCAGTCCCTCCCACCAGGAAACTTTCACAAGCCTCTTAGATAGCCTCATCCACCAGAGGGCACACAGCAGAAGCAAGGAGAACTACAATCCTGCAGCCTGTGGAGCAAAAACCACATTCACAGAAAAATAGACAAGATGAAAAGGCAGAGGGCTATGCACAAGATGAAGGAACAAGATAAAAGCCCAGAAAAACAACCAAATGAAGTGGAGATAGCCAACCTTCCAGAAAAAGAATTCCGAATAATGATAGTGAAGATGATAGAGGACCTCGGAAAAAGAATGGAGGCAAAGATCGAGAAGATGCAAGAAATGTTTAACAAAGACCTAGAAGAATTAAAGAACAAACAAACAGAGATGAACAATACAATAACTGAAATGAAAAATACACTAGAAGGAATCAATAGCAGAATAACTGAGGCAGAAGAACAGATAAGTGACATGGAAGACAGAATGGTGGAATTCACTGCTGTGTAACAGAATAAAGAAAAAAGAATAAAAAGAAATGAAGACAGCCTAAGAGACCTCTGGGACAACATTAAATGCAACAACATTCTCATTATAGGGGTCCCAGAAGGGGAAGAGAGAAAGAAAGGACCTGAGAAAATATTTAAAGAGATTATAGTCGAAAACTTCCCTAACATGGGAAAGGAAATAGCCACCCAAGTCCAGGAAGCGCAGAGAGTCCCAGGCAGGATAAACCCAAGGAGAAACATGCCAAGACACATAGTAATCAAATTGACAAAAATTAAAGACGAAGAAAAATTACTGAAAGCAGCAATGGAAAAACGACAAATAACATACAAAGGAACTCCCATAAGGTTAGCAGCTGATTTCTCAGCAGAAACTCTATAAGCCAGAAGGGAGTGGCATGATATATTTAAAGTGATGAAAGGGAAGAACCTACAACCTAGATTACTCTACCCATCAAGGATCTCATTCAGACTCTATGGAGAAATCAAAAGCTTTACAGACAAGCAAAAGCTGAGAGAATCCAGCACCACCAAACCAGCTCTACAACAAATGCTAAAGGAATTTCTTTAAGTGGGAGCCACAAGAGAAGAAAAGGACCCACAAAAACAAACCCATAACAATTAAGAAAAAGGTAATAGGAACATACATATCGATAATTACCTTAAACATGAATGGATTAAATGCTCAAACCAAAAGACACAGGCTCGCTGAATGGATACAAAAACAAGACCCATATATATGCTGTCTACAAGAGACCCACTTCAGACCTAGGGACACATACAGACTGAAAGTAAGGGGATGGAAAAAGATATTCCATATAAATGGAAATCAAAAGAAAGCTGGAGTAGCAATACTCATATAAGATAAAGTAGACTTTAAAATAAAGAATGTTACAAGAGACAAGGAAGGACACTACATAATGATCAAGAAGAAGATATAACAATTATAAATATATACGCGTCCAACATAGGAGCACCTCAATACATAAGGCAACTGCTAACAGCTATAAAAGAGGAAACTGACAGTAACACAATAATAGTGGGGGACTTTAGCAACTCACTTACACCAATGGACAGATCATCCAAACAGAAAATTAATAAGGAAACACAAGCTTTAAATGACACAATAGACCAGATAGATTTAATTGATATTTACAGGACATTCCATCCAAAAACAGCAGATTACACTTTCTTCTCAAATGCAAATGGAACATTCTCCAGGGTAGATCACATCATGGGTCACAAATCAAGCCTCGGTAAATTTAAGAAAATTGAAATCATATAAAGCATCTTTTCTGACCACAATGCTATGAGATTAGAAATCAATTACAGGGAAAAAACCATAAAAAACACAAACACATGGAGGCTAAACAATACATTACTAAATAACCAGAGATCACTGCAGAAATCAAAGAGGAAATCAAAAAGTACCTAGAGACAAATTACAATGAAAACACAATTATCCAAAACCTATGGGATGCAGCAAAAGCAGTTCTAAGAGGGAAGTTTATAGCAATACAAGCCTACCTCAAGAAACAAGAAAAATCTCAAATAAGCAATATAACTTTACACCTAAAGGAACTAGAGAAAGAACAAACAAAACCCAAAGTTAGCAGAAGGAAAGAAATCATAAAGATCAGAGCAGAAATAAATGAAATAGAAACAAAGAAAACAATAGCAAAGATCAGTAAAACTAAAAGCTGGTTCTTTGAGAAGATACACAAAATTGATAAACCATTAGCCAGACTCATCAAGAAAAAGAGGGAGAGATATATATGTTCCCATATCTCTTCCCTCTTTGTCTCCCTCCCTCCCACCCTCCCTATCCCAGTTATATGTATAACTGACTCACTCTGTTATAAAGCAGAAACTAACACACCATTGTAAAGCAATTATACCCCAATAAAGATGTTAAAAAAAAAAAAAATCAAGAAAAAGAGGGAGAGGACTCAAATCAATAAAATTAGAAATGAAAAAGGAGAAGTTACAACAGACACTGCAGAAATACAAAGCATCCTAAGAGACTACTACAAGCAACTCTATGCCAATAAAATGGACAACCTGGAAGAAATGGAAAAATTCTTAGAAAGGTATAATCTTCCAAGACTGAACCAGGAAGAAATAGAAAATATGAACAGAACAATCACAAGTAATGAAATTGAAACTGTGATTAAAAATCTTCCAACAAACAAAAGTCAACAAGAGCTAAAACCCATCCTTCTCAAACTCTTCCAAAAATTGCAGAGGAAGGAACACTCCCAAACTCATTCTATGAGGCCACCATCACCCTGATACCAAAAGACAAAGAAGATACTACATAAAAAGAAAATTACAGACCAATATAACTGATGAATATACATGCAAAAATCCTCAACAAAATACTAGCAAACAGAATCCAACAACACATTAAAAGGGTCATACACCATGATCAAGTGGGATTTATCCCAGGGATGCAAGGATTCTTCAATATACGCAAATCAATCAATGTGATCCACCATATTAACAAATTGAAGAAGAAAAACCATATGATCATCTCAATAGAAGCAGAAAAAGCTTTTGACATAATTCAACACTCATTTATGATAAAAACTCTCCAGAAAGTGGGCATAGAGGGAACCTACCTCAATATAATTAAGGCCATATATGACCAACCCACAGCAAACATCATTCTCAATGATGAAAAACTGAAAGCATTTCCTCTAAGATCAGGAGCAAGACAAGGATGTCCACTCTCACCACTATTATTCAACATAGTTTTGGAAGTCCTAGCCATGGCAATCAGAGAAGAAAAAGAAATAAAAGGAATACAAACTGGAAAAGAAGAAGTAAAATGACCACTGTTTGCAGATGACATGATACTATACATAGAGAATCCTAAAGATGCCACCAGAAAACTACTAGAGCTAATCAATGAATTTGGTAAAGTTGCAGGATACAAAATGAATGCACACAAATCTCTTGCATTCCTATACACTAATGATGAAAAATCTGAAAGAGAAATCAAGGAAACACTCCCATTTACCATTGCAACAAAAAGAATAAAATACCTAGGAATAAATCTACCTAGGGAGACAAAAGACCTGTATGCAGAAAATTATAAGACACTGATGAAAGAAATTAAAGATGATACAAACAGATGGAGAGATATACCATGTCTTGTGTTGGAAGAATCAATATTGTGAAAATGACTATACTACCCAAAGCAATCTATAGATTCAATGCAATCCTTATCAAACTACCACTGGCATTTTTCACAGAACTAGAACAAAAAATTTCACAATCTGTATGGAAACACAAAAGATCCCGAATAGCCAAAGCAATCTTGAGAACAAAAAACAGAGCTGGAGGAATCAGGCTCACTGACTTCAGACTATACTACAAAGCTACAGTAATCAAGACAGTATGGTACTGGCACAAAAACAGAAAGATAGATCAATGGAACACGATAGAAAGCCCAGAGATAAACCCACGCACATATGGTCACCTTATCTTTGATAAAGGAGGCAGGAATGTACAATAAAGGTGGCAGGAATGTACAGTGGAGAAAGGACAGCCTCTTCAATAAGTGGTGCTGGGAAAACTGGACAGGTACATGTAAAAGTATGAGATTAGATCACCACTCCCTAACACCATACACAAAAATAAACTCAAAATGGATTAAAGACCTAAATGTAAGGCCAGAAACTATCAAACTCTTAGAGGAAAACATAGGCAGAACACTCTATGACATAAATCACAGCAAGATCCTTTTTGACCCACCTCCCAGAGAAATGGAAAAAACAAAAATTAAAAAATGGGACCTAATGAAACTTCAAAGCATTAGCACAACAAAAGAAACCATAAACAAGACCAAAAGACAACCCTCAGAATGGGAGAAAATATTTGCAAATGAAGCAACTGACAAAGGATTAATTTCCAAAATTTACAAGCAGCACATGCAGCTCAGTAAGAAAAAAACAAACAACCCAATCCAGAAATGGGCAGAAGACCTAAACAGACATTTCTCCAAAGAAGATATAAAGACTGCCAACAAACACATGAAAGAATGCTCAACATCATTAATCATTAGAGAAATGTAAACCGAAACTACAATGAGATATCATCTCACACCAGTCAGAATGGCCATCATCAAAAAATCTAGAAACAATAAATGCTGGAGAGGGTGTGGAGAAAAGGGAACACTCTTGCACTGCTGGTGGGAATGTGAATTGGTTCAGCCACTATGGAGAACAGTATGGAGGTTCCTTAAAAAACTACAAATAGAACTACCATATGACCCAGCAATCCCACTACTGGGCATATACCCTGAGAAAACCATAATTCAAAAAGAGTCATGTACCAAAATGTTCATTGCAGCTCTATTTACAATAGCCCGGAGATGGAAACAACCTAAGTGTCCATCATCGGATGAATGGATAAAGAAGATGTGGCACATATATACAATGGAATATTACTCAGCCATAAAAAGAAACGAAATTGAGCTATTTGTAATGAGGTGGATAGACCTAGAGTCTGTCATACAGAGTGAAGTAAGTCAGAAGGAGAAAGACAAATACCATATGTTAACACATATATATGGAATTTAAGAAAAAAAAATGTGATGAAGAACCTAGGGGTAAGACAGGAATAAAGACACAGACCTACTGGAGAATGGACTTGAGGATATGAGGAGGGGGTAGGATGAGCTGTGACAAAGCAAGAGAGAGGCATGGACATATATAAACTAACAAATGTAAGGTAGATAGCTAGTGGGAAGCAGCCGCATAGCACAGGGATATCAGCTCGGTGCTTTGTGACTGCCTAGAGGGGTGGGATAGGGAGGGTGGGAGGGAGGGAGATGCAAGAGGGAAGAGATATGGGAACATATGTATATGTATAACTGATTCACTTTGTTATAAAGCAGAAACTGTCACACCATTGTAAAGCAATTATACCCCAATAAAGATGTTAAAAATAAAATAAAATAAAATAAAATATTAAAAAAAAATTACCAATGGCATTTTTTACAGAACTAGAACAAAAAATCTTAAAATTTGTATGGAGACACCAAAGACCCCAAATAGCCAAAGCAGTCTTGAGGAAAAAAAATGGAGCTGGAGTAATCAGACTCCCTGACTTCAGACTGTACTACAAAGCTACAGTAATCAAAACAATATGGTACTGGCACAAAAACAGAAATATAGATCAATGGAACAGGATAGAAAGCCCAGAGATAAACCCATGCACCTATGGTCAACTAATCTATGACAAAGGAGGCAAGGATATACAATGGAGAAAAGACAGTCTCTTCAATAAGTGGTGCTGGGACAACTTGACAGCTACATGTAAAAGAATGAAATTAGAACACTCCCTAACACCATACACAAAAATAAACTCAAAATGGATTAGAGACCTAAATGTAAGACTGGACACTATAAAACTCTTAGAGGAAAACATAGGAAGAACACTCCTTAATATAAATCACAGCAAGATCTTTTTTGATCCACCTCCTAGAGTAAAGGAAATAAAAACAAATATAAACAAATGGGACCTAATGAAACATAAAAGCTTTTGCAAAACAAAGGAAACTACAAACAAGATGAAGAGACAACTCTAAGAATGTGAGAAAATATTTGCAAATGAATCGACGTACAGAAGATTAATCTCCAAAATATATAAACATCTCATGCAGCTCAATATTAAAAAAACAAACAACTGAATCCAAAAATGGGCAGAAGACCTAAATAGACATTTCTCCAAAGAAGACATACAGATAGGCAACAAAAACATGAAAAAATGCTCAACATCACTAATCATTAGAGAAATGTAAATCAAAACTACAGTGAGGTATCACCTCACACCAGTTAGAATGGGCATCATCAGAAAATCTACAAACAACAAATGCTGGAGAGGGTGTGGAGAAAAGGGAACCCTCTTGCACTGTTGGTGGGAATGTAAATTGATACAGCCACTATGGAGAACAGTATGGAGGTTCCTTAAAAAACTAAAAATAGGATTACCATACGACCCAACAATCCCACTACTGGGCATATACCCTGAGGAAACCATAATTCAAAAAGAGTCATGTACCACAATGTTCATTGCAGCACTATTTACAATAGCCAGGTCATGGAAGCAACCTAAATGCCCATCGACAGATGAATGGATACAGAAGATGTGGTACATATATATACAGTGGAATATTACTCAGCCATAAAAAGGAATTAAATTGCATCATTTGTAGAGATATGGATGGATCTAGAGACTGTCATACAGAGTGAAGTAAGTCAGAGGAGAAAAACAAATATCATATATTAACACATATATGTGGAACCTAGAAAAATGGTACAGATGAACTGGTTTGCAGGGCAGAAATAGAGACACAGATGTAGAGAACAAATGTATGGCCACCAAGAGGAGAAAATGGCGGGGGGGGGATGGAGTGATGAATTGGGAGATTGGGATTGACATATATACACTAATAGGTATAAAATGGATAACTAAGAAGAACCTGCTGTATAAAAATATAAATAAAATAAAATTCAAAAATTCAGAAAAAAAAAGAATTGTTGAGAGCAAAAGAGCTGATTTCCTTTCATTGTGCATTCAGCTAACATTACTCTGGATGCTTCAGAGGGTACAGGGGTGTGAAAGACCCAGGCCCAACCCTCAGGAAGCTTGACAGTCTAACAAACAAGGAAACTCAGGTGTTATTGAAGAAGTCCAGGCAGCAGGGAGAGCAAGGAGGACCACTTAGAAGAGATGCCATCCAGACAGGTTTGGGAAGGATGGAATTGTAGGGTTGAGACACATGGTTATATTTCACCCCACTGTACCCATACCTGGGACATCAGTTAGGAGGTGATGTCCCAGGTATGGGTACAGTGGGGTGAAATATAGGGGGTGAAAAATAGGTCTCCTGCCCCTTTAATCTTCTATACCTGCACCTCCCCGGACACAGCACAGAAAATGATCCCTCTCTGGGCATCTCACAGAATCACAGGACCATAGTCTGTTGGATATGGAAGGGTCCCTTAGAGATGATGGAGTCAAATATCCTTATTATATATACAAGGATATTGAAGCCCAGTGAGGGGAAAAGTCTTGTCCCCAAGGCCTCTTAATTTTCCATCAAGGGAACCAGCTAGACTCACATCCAAGGACAGACTTGGCTTCCGAAACCACTGCTATGCAGGGTGCATTTGCCAGAAGTAAGTGACAATAGCAGCACCACAACCCCAAGATCCTACTCTGGATGCTACTAATTTCATTTTCCTAGTTGTTCTCCACATCCAACAGCACTGTGTGATACAAATGGCTTCACAAGTCCTGAACATGAGCCTGCATCTGCTCAGTCCTGTTCCTTGGAACTCTAAGCTCTGATCATGGATTAGCCTGACCTATTACCCAAATTCATCCTAAGAAAGCTAACAATGGCTTCTACCTGCATATCCCTCCACACATGTAAGAAAGAAAGTGCCCTCTCTTCCGGGCATACCCAACAGTGCCCTCTTTTGGCATAACAAGAAGCATAATGTTAAGGACAAAGGCTTTTCAGCCAGGCAGACCTGGTCTCAAGTCACTGATCGGCAGGCGGACACTCAACCACTGTGCCACCAGGGAAGCCCCCGATCCACCTCTTAATAGCTGTCTGACCTTGGGTGATTTACATAATTTTTCTGTGCCTTCTTTTCCTAATCAATAAAATGGTTGTATACAACCCGCAGGGTGGTTATGAGGATTAAATTAAATAATGTACATAAAGTGCTTAGCACAGTACTGTAAATTCAAGTCACTGGACTGTGAGCCTCATGAAAGCAGACGGGGTTGAGTCTGCCCTGTCCACCTGAATCCCCAGGACCTAACAAAAAACCTGGCATTTAACAGAGGCTTAAAAAAATGATTAGTGAATGAATGAATAAACATGCTAGCCCACATTAAAGATTCAGTGCTGTGATTATTACATCTGACCATGTCCTCTACTTGCATGTCCAAAAACAATAACATATTAGGAAGAGAAAACCAACCAGAAGCTGATTTCACAGGTTTTCACTAAAAAAATTGCTAGCAGGGGAAGTGAGGGTCTTGTGTTTCCAGTAGGACGCTGCACTAAACACTCTTTAGACCCTCCAACCAAAACCAACCAAACATGCCAGCTAGGAAAAAAAAAAGCTTTAATTGCACCAAGTAAGTTTCCAAAAGGTAATGCCTATCAGAACCAAAAACTAACTGAACAGTGGAACTCAGAGAGGTTAATGTTGTTCCAAAGCTACATGGGGTACAGACTGGGGACAAAACCCAGAGCCCACCCAAGGTGAGGACTCTAAGAGAAAAGCCCCTCAGCATAAAGCCCAAAAAGTTACACATTGGTATCAAGGTGAACTAGACCAAAACCACCCTACCCTCTACTCCCTGGAGACTACAGGCAAATTGCTTGTACTGAACACTGGCAATGAGTAGAAGAGGAGGGAAAAAATCTCTCTCAGAATTCGTAACTACAAGCCAACACCAATAAGAGGGTTTGCAGCCTGAATTCACTCTACTTGGGTGGTCCAAAAAATACCAAGCCAAGAATTTAGTTTAAAATGGTCTCAAGCCGGTAATGACCACAGGCTCCTGGCAGAAGTCAATGCACATCCCCTGTAGGAACCGACCTCCATCACAGTCCCAAAAATTACCCAAAGGTAAAATTCTGATATATGAACTCATGGTAGCAATCACAAAACACACAAGGAAACCAAGCATCCTGAACAAGACTCAGCAGAAACAACAGGTAACAGACTCAGACCCACAAAGACCTCAAACACTGGAATTATCAGACATAGAATTTAAAATAATTTTAACATATTTAAAGACATTTTTAAAAGGGCATTTGAAAATATAAGTAAAGAGTGTCTATAAAAATGACTACATAGGGCTTCCCTGGTGGTGCAGTGGTTAAGAGTCCACCTGCCGATGCAGGGAACACGGGTTCGTGCCCCAGTCTGGGAAGATTCCACATGCCACGGAGCGGCTGGGCCCATGAGCCATGGCCGCTGAGCCTGCGTGTCCAGAACCTGTGCTCCGCAACGGGAGAGGCCACAGCAGTGAGAGGCCCACGTACCGCAAAAAAAAAAAATTGACTACAAAGATTTATTTATTTATTTATTTTTGGCTGCATTGGGTCTTCGTTGCTGCGTGCAGCTTTCTCTAGTTGTGGCGAGCGGAGGCTACTCTTCATTGCAGTGCACAGCCTTCTCATTGCAGTGGCTTCTCTTGTTGCAGAGCATGAGATCTAGGTACATGGGCTTCAGTAGCTGTGGCTCACAGGCTCTAGAGCACAGGCTCAGTAGTTGTGGCACATGGGCTTAGTTGCTCTGTGGCATGTGGGATCTTCCTGGACCAGGGATCGAACCCATGTCCCCTGCATTGGCAGGCGGATTCTCAACCACTGTGCCACCAGAGAAGTCCCGACTTCATAGATTTAAAAAAGAACTTCTAGAAATGAAAAATATAATGACTGAAATTTAAAACTCAGTAATTGTCTTTAACAGTGAATTAGAACCAGTTGAAGAAGAATAAAACAGAAATTATAGAGGTGGAAAATATCAAAGAGAGATTAAGATACATTGAGAATAGTATGACAAGTTGTAACATATACGTAATCATGGTTACAGAACGAGGGCGGAGAAAGAATGTGGCAGTGGCAATATTTGAAGAGATGATGGCCATTGAATCAATCATCATCTCTGAGAAGTTTCTATAAATAATGAAGATAAATAGCCACAGATTTAAGAATCTAAAAAAGCCCAAGCAGGGTAAATAAAGGGATTAACACCTAATAATGTTACCAGATTTAGCAAGTAAAAATACAAGACTCCTAGTTAAGTTTGAATTTCAGATAAACAATGAATTTTTTTTTTTTAGTATAAGCATGTCCCATGCAATATTTGGAACATACTTATACTAAAAATGTACTTGTTGGGCTTCCCTGGTGGCGCAGTGGTTGAGAGTCCGCCTGCCGATGCAGGAGACATGGGTTCGTGCCCCGGTCCGGGAAGATCCCACATGCCGCGGCGCGGCTGGGCCCGTGAGCCATGGCCGCTGGGCCTGCGCGTCTGGAGCCTGTGCTCCGCAACGGGAGAGGCCGCAACAGTGAGAGGCCCGCGTACCGCAAAAAAAAAAAAAAAAAAAAAAAAAAAATGTACTTGTTGAGACTTCCCTAGTGGTCCAGTGGGTAAGACTGCAAGCTCCCAATGCAGGGGGCCCGGGTTTGATTCCTGGTCTGGGAACTAGATCCCACACGCCTGCCGCAAGTAAAGATCCTGCGTGCCACAACAAAGATCCCTCATGCTGCAACTAAGACCCAGAGCAGCCTAAATAAATAAATAAATAAATATATTTTTTTAATGTACTTGTTTTTTGTCTGAAATTTTAGTTTAACTGGGCATCCTATATTTTTTTTCTGGCAACTCTAACACCTAAACACATTATAATGAAACTGCAAAACATCAAAGAAAAAGAGAAGTTCAAAAAAGCAGCCAGGGGCTTCCCTCGTGGCGCAGTGGTTCAGAGTCCACCTGCCGATGCAGGGGACACAGGTTCGTGCCCCAGTCTGGGAAGATCCCACATGCCGTGGAGTGGCTGGGCCCGTGAGCCATGGCCGCTGAGCCTGCGCGTCCGGAGCCTGTGCTCCACAACGGGAAAGGCCACAACAGTGAGAGGCCCGCGTACTGCAAAAAAAAAAAAAAAAAAAAGCAGCCAAATGGCCTCTAAGTTGATGACAGATGGCCTCTAAGTCGATGACAGTTAGACTGACAGCTGACTTCTCAACCGCCACAAGAGATGCCAAAATTCAGTGGAGTAATGTCTTCAATGTACTCAAAAAACATAACTAGAATTTTACGTCTAGAGAAAATAACTTTAAAAATGAGACTAAAATAAAGACATTTTTAAACAAATAAAAACTAAACAGGTTTGCCATAAACAGATCCTAATTTTTTTTAATGATAAAGGATTTATTGAGTCAGGAGAAAAGTAATACCAGATGGAAGCTTAGAGAAGCAAGAAGTAATGGAAAGCAAGGAAGATGGTGAGTGAATATGTGGGTATTTCTAAGCAACACAAATTGACCAAACCATTAATACCATGCAAGATTTACAAACTAAAGTAGAATTAAAATATGTAACAACAGTGGAATTAAAGAGTGGTGGTGGGGACTTCCCTGGTGGTACAGTGGTTAAAAGTCTGCCTACCAATGCAGGGGACACAGGTTTGATCCCTGGTCCAGGAGGATCCCACATTCCTTGGCAACTAAGCCTGTGTGCCACAACTACCGAACCTGTGCTCTAGAGCCCACAAGCCACAACTACTCAGCCTGTGAACCACAACTAGTGAGCCTGTGTGCCACAACTACTGAAGCCCCATGCACCACAACTACACCACAACTACTGAAGCCCTGTGCAGCTAGAACCCACGCTCCCCAACAAGAGAAGCCACCGCAATGGGAAGCCTGTGCACCGTAGGAAAGAGTAGCCTCTGCTCTCCACAACTAGAGAAAGTCTGTGCACAGCAATGAAGACACAACAAAAATAAATAAAATTTAAAAAAATAAAAAGAAGAGTGGTGGTGGAGTTTTAGCTTGCATTTGGGTGAAAAGAATAATGGTAGTTAATTTTAGTATTTGATTATGTAAATGGTATGTTGATGTTTCTAGAGTAATGACTAAAAGAATAGCAATAAAGTATATAACTTCCAACAGACGATTAGGATGGAATGCAAAAAAAAAAAAAAAAAAAACCCCAAAATGGTTAGAAAATACAGGGGGAAAAAACAGAAAAGGCAAAAAATAGTTTTAAAAAAATGTTTTTTAAATAAATCATTGATTACCTAAAATCCCAGTTATCAGGGTGGATTTCTTAAAAATCCAAGTATCATTTATGAAAGTAAAAACTAAAACATAAGTACCCAAGAGGGTTAAAAGTGAAAGAATGAAAAAAGATACTCTAGGTGAACACTAATTAAATGAGAAAGATAAGGTAGTTATACTAACATCAGAAAAATAGACTTTACTGAAAAATGTATTATTAGGAATAAAGAGTATCACAAACTAATGACAAAAGGTCCAATTCACCAAGAAGATACAACAACTCTAAACCTGCATGCAACTAATAACATTAAAAATTTTAAGGAAAAATTGACTGAGCTACAGGAGAAATTGACAAATCTACCATATATAAGAGATTTTAACATACTTTTCTCAGTAATTGACAACACAGAGAAATAAAAATCAGTAAGCATATAGAAAAATTTGACTGACACAACTAATAAGCTTGATCTTATGGACGTATATAGAACATTGCACTCAGTATACTTTCAAGAGTACATGAATCAATTTTCATGAATATTTCAAAGGCTGGGTGTCATACAGATAACATTCTCTAAGCACAATGCAAATAAGTTAGAAAATCAATAACAAACACATAATGGAAAGGCCCCATATATCTCCAAATTTTAAAACATTACTAAATGACTCATGGATCAAAAAAAAAGAACTCACAATGTTCTTGAAAATATTTAGAATTGAAAATATTTAGAATTGAATGATAATGAAAATATTTCATACCAAAAGTTGTGGGATGCAGCTATAGCAATACCAAGAAGCAGATTTGTAGCCTTTAAAGGTTATATTACAAAGAATGAAGGATGAAAACTGAGTTGAATATTCTACTTAAACAACATCAAAGACAGTAGAATGAAGGAAACAATACAGAGTAGAAATTAATGAAATAGAGAACATACATTTTGGAAGATCAATAAACCCCAAAGTTGATTATTTGAAAAGACCAATAAACTTGAATCTAATCATGAAGAAACAATCAAACAAATCCAAATTTAAGAGTGTATTAGTTTTCTACTGCTGCTGTAACAAATCAACACAAACTTAGTGGCTTAAAACAACACAAATTTATTATTTTACAATTCTGTAAGTCAGTATTCTGATATGGGTCTCAACAGGCTAAAATCAAGTTGTCAGCAGGGCTGCATTCCTTTCTGGAGGCTCTATGGAAGGGTTCATTTTCTTGCTCATTCAGGTTGTTGGCAGAATTAGTTCCCTGTGGTTGCAAGACTGAGGTCCCTGTTTCCTTGCTAGCTGTCAGCTTCCATTTCCAGCTTAGGACCATTTCCTGCATTTTTTGGCTCATATCTCTGTCTTCCTTCAAAGCCAGCAATAGCAGGTTGAGTCACTCTTATGCTTTGAATCTCTCCTTTTTCTTCTTTCATGTCATCTCTCTCTGACTCAGTCAATAAACGTTTTCTACTTTTAAGGATTTATATTCCAGAATAATGAAAAAGAAGGAACACTTCCCAACTCATTTCATTATGCTTAACCTTGACTCTAAAACCCATTAAGGACAGTATGAGAAATAAAAATTACATGCCAATGTCACTCATAAACATAGATGAAACATCCTAAATAAAATACTAGCAAACCAGGGACTTCCCTGGTGGTCCAGTGGGTAAGAATCCATGCTCCCAATGCAGGGGGCCTGGGTTCGATCCCTGGTCGGGAACTAGATCTCTAATGCATGCCACAACTAAGAGTTGGTATGCTGCAACTAAGAAGAAGGCCGCATGCTGCAACGAAGATCCTGCATGCCACAACTAAGACCTGGTGCAGCCAAAATAAATAAATAAATATTTTTAAAAAAATACTAGGAATGAGCAATGAGTAATTAAAAGGGTAATAAATACACCAGAATCGACTTGTATTTATTTCAGGAATCCAAGATTGGTATAACATTAGAAAATCACTTAATATGCTTCATTACTTTAACAGATTAAAGAAGAAAAATAATACGGTTATTTCAGTAATACAGAAAAATCATTTGATATGATTCAACATCCATTTATCATTTTTTTAAGTTAGCAAACTATAAGTAAAAGAGAAATTTCTCAGTTTGTTAAAGAGTATGTGAGAGAGAAAGAAAAAGAGGAAGAGAAGAAATAAACCCACATTATATCGAATATCATACTGAATGGTGAAACACTGAAAGCATTTGCTTTAAGATCATGAGCTAGATAAGGTCTCATTATCGCCCCTCTATCACTATACTGGAGTTCCTCGCAATGCAGTTATGCAAAAAATAGGACAAAAATATCCAAAATAGAAAGGAAGAAAAAGAATGCAATTATCATATATAGAAACTAAAAATTATATTAAAATTATTAGAATTAAAAAAAGAGTGTCAAGAACAATTGTGGAATACAGAATCAATCTATAGGATTCAATTGTATTTCTAAACACCAGCAACACAATTTGAGAATGTAAGTTTAAAAATACAATGCAATACAATACAATCAAAATTCACAATAGCATCAAAATATAAAGTATCCAGGACTAAATTGTACAAAAATTTTGCAAGCCCTTTGCATAAATAAGTGGAGAGAGATACTACCACGGATAGAAAGACACAATTTAAATATGTGTGTGTGTGTGTGTGTGTGTGTGTGTGTGTGTGTTAAGTTTTTCCTCAATTGATCAAGCCCTCAGTAAAATTCTTTTTGTGGAACATACATCTGATTCTAAAACATATGTGGGGCTTCCCTGGTGGCACAGTGGTTAAGAATCCACCTGCCAATCTGGGGGACACAGGTTTGAGCCCTGGTCCGGGAAGATCCCACATGCCACAGAGCAACTAAGCCTGTGCGCCACAACTACTGAGCCTGTGCTCTAGAGCCTGTGAGCCACAGCTACTGAGCCTGCGTGCCACAACTACTGAGGCTGTGTGCCACAACTACTGAAGCCCACGCGCCTAGAGCCCATGCTCTGCAACAAGGGAAGCCACCACAATAAGAAGCCCGCACACCTCAACGAAGAGTAGTCCCCGCTCACTGCAACTAAAGAATGTGCAACAATGAAGACCCAGCACAGCCAAGCATAAATAAATAAATATTTTTAAAAATGGTGCTGGAACAACTGAACATCCATCTGCAAAAAAAATTAATCTAGACACAGACTTTATACCCTTCACAAAAATTAACTCAAAATGCATCATAGACTTAAGTGTAAAATGTAAAACTATAAAACCCCTAGAAGATAACACAGCAGAAAATCTAACTGACCTTGGGCATAGCATGGTCCATGAAAAAAATAACTGACAAGCTGGAGCTCATTAAAATTAAAAACTTCTGCTCTGGAAAAGACTATCAAGAGAATAAGAAGACAAGCCACATACTGGGAGAAAGTATTTGCAAAAGACACATATGATAAAGGACTGCTACCCAAAATATACAAAGAATAATAAGAAACCCAATAATAAAAAAACAAATAGGGGCTTCCCTGGTGGCACAGTGGTTGAGAGTCCACCTGCCGATGCAGGGGACACGGGTTTGTGCCCCGGTCCGGGAAGATCCCACATGCCACGGAGCGGCTGGGCCCGTGAGCCATGGCCGCTGAGCCTGCACGTCTGGAGCCCGTGCTCCGCAACGGGAGAGGCCACAACAGTGAGAGGCCCGCATACCACCAAAAAAAAACAAAAAGCAAATAATAAGAAAACAAATGACTTAACTAAAACTGGACAAAAGACCTAAACAGACATCTCACCAAAGATTTATAGATGGCAAATAAGCACATGAAAAGATGCTCAACATAATGTGTCATTAGGGAAATGTAAATTAAAACAACAAGATACCACTACACACCTATTCAAATGGCCAAATCCAAAACTCTAACACCACCAAACACTGTCAAGGATGTGGAGCAATAGGAACTCCCATATATTGTTGGTAAGAATGCAAAATGGTGCCGCCACTCTATAAGACAGTTTGGCAGTTTCTTACAAAACTAAACATGCTCTTACCATATGATTTAGCAATCACACTCCTTGGTATTTACTCAAATGAACTGAAGACTTATATTCACACAAAAATCTGAACAGAAATGTTTATAGCAACTTTATTGCTGAAACTTGGAAGAAACCAACATGCTCTTCAGTAAGTGAAAGATTCAATAAACTGTGGTACATCCAGACAATGGACCATTAGCACTAAAAAGAAATGATCCAAGCCATGAAAAGACGTAGAGGAACCTTTAGTATTACTAACTGAAAGAAGCCAATCTGAGAAGGCTATATCCTGTATGATTCCAAATATATGACATTATAGAAAAGGCAAAACTTCAGAGACAGGAAAAGGATCAGTGGTTTCCAAGGCTTAGCGGGGAGAGGTGGATGAATAGGTTTAACACAGAAGATTTTTAGGAGAGTGAAACTATTCTGTATTCTGTATGATACTACAGTAGTGGGTATATATCATTATACATTTGTTGAAACCACAGACTGCACAACACCAAGAGTCAATCTCAGTGTAAATTATGGACTTTGGGTGATAATGATGTCAGTGTAGTTTCATCAACTGTAACAAATGCACCACTGTGGTGCAGGATGTTGATAGTCAGGGAGGATGTGTGTATGTGGGGACAGGAGGCATATGGGAAATCTCTGTACCTTCCACTCAATTTTGCTGTGAACCTAAAAGTGCTCTAAAAATATTAAAAACTAAAACCATATTATGACCCATCAAATAAAATAGGAAATCATGATATAAATTAATAAATTGAAATTTTGACAAGGATTGGGATATTTACAGTTTCCAAGTACCTCCCCCACAAAAAAAATACGTATTAATTCCAAGGAGAAAAAGAATAACTTGACAGTGGAGAAGTGGAAAAGTGGCTGTGACACCACCTGAATCAAGGGTTCAAAGTGCACTTCATCGGTAATGGAAAAAATCCAAATCACACCACCTGACAAGATGCACTGAGAAGAACCCCAGCATTGCTTCTGTGATATTCCGGCTAAATATGCGAAGTCTGAGTCTAATCTTGAGGAAACACCAGAAAAAGCCAAATTGAGAGATGGGCTACAAAATAGCTGACCTACAGTCTTCAAAAATGTCAAGGTCATGAAAATTAAGGAAAGTCTGAGGAATTTTCCAGAATGAAAGAAAAAAGACATGATACTAAACGATTCTGAATTGTATCCTTTACTATAAAAGATATTGTTGGGACCACTGGGAAAACTTAAATGGAGTCTGAAGACTAGACAGTAGTAACAAGTCAATGTTTATTTCCTGATTTTGATGGTTGTATTGTGGTTCTATAGAACTATCTTGTTTGTAGGAAATACACACTAAAGTATTGGGGGGTAATGGGGTACCATATTGGCAACCTACTCTCAAATGATTACAAGAAAAAGCTTTTTTATACTGTTCTTGCAACTTTGAGGCTTTTCAAATTTTTTTACTTGAAGTTTATTTTATATGATATCTGCATGCTGTAGAATGAAGTTGGATCCCTACCTCACACCATATACAAAAATTAATTCAAAATGGATTAATGACTTAAATATAAGAGCTAAAACCATAAACTCTTAGAAGGCAACATACCAGTGAATTTTCATGACCTTAGATTTGGCAATGGATTCTTAGACATGACACCAAAAGAACAGCAGCAAAAATAAAAAGAAAGTGGACTTCATCAAATTTAAAACGCTTGTGCATCAAAGGACATTACCAAGAGGGTGAAAAGACAACCTACAGAATCGGATAAAATATTTGCAAATTAGATATCTGATAAGGGTCTAGTATCCAGAATATATAAAGAACTGTTGCAAATCAACAATAAAAAGAAAGCCCAAATTTAAATATGGGCAAAATACTTGAATAGACATTTATTAAAAATATATACAACAGAGATTTTTCCAAAGAAGACATACGAATAGCCAGTAGGCACATGAAAAACTGATCAACATCACTAATCATCAGGGAAAGGCAAGTCAAAACTAAAATAAGATATCACTTCAAACCTGTTAGAGTGGCTATCATCAAAAAGACAAGAGATAAGAAGTGTTGGCAAGGATGAGGAGAAAAGGGAACCCTTGTACACTGTTGCTGGGAATATAAATTGGTGCAGCCACCATGGAAAACAGTATGGTGGTTCCTCAAAAAGTTAAAAAAATGAACTTTATGATCCAGCATATGATCCAGCAATCCCACTTCTGGGTATATATCCAAAGGAAATGAAAGCAGGACAGAAAAGAGATATGTACGCTCCCATGTTCATTCCAGCATTATTCACAATAGCCAAATAAGGAAACAACCTAAGTGTCCATCAAAAAATAAATGGATAAAGAAGATGTGGCATCTGTGGAGAACAGTATGGAGGTTCCTTAAAAAAACAAAAATAGAACTACCATACCAGCAATCCCACTACTGGGCATATCCCTGAGAAAACCATAATTTAAAAAGAGTCATGTACCACAATGTTCATTGTAGCTCTATTTACAATAGCCAGGACGTGGAAGCAACCTAAGTGTCCATCGACAGATGAATGGGTAAAGAAGATGTGGCACATATATGCAATGGAATATTACTCAGCTATAAAAGGAAACGAAATTGAGTTAGTTGTAGTGAGGTGGATGGACTTAGAGTCTGTCACACAGAGTGAAGTAAGTCAGAAAGAGAAAAACAAATACCGTATGCTAACAAATACATATGGAATCTAAAAAAAAAAAAGGTTCTGAGGAACCTAGGGGCAGGACAGGAATAAAGACGCAGACGTAGAGAATGGACTTGAGGACACGGGGAGGGGGAAGGGTAAGCTGGGACGAAGTGAGAGAGTGGCATGGACATATATACACTACCAAACGTAAAATAGATAGCTAGTGGGAAGCAGTCACATAGCACAGGGAGATCAGCTCAGTGCTTTGTGACCACCTAGAGGGGTGGGATAGGGAGGGTGGGAGGGAGACGCAAGAGGGAGGAGCAGATATATATACGTATATTACAGCTGATTCACTTTGCTCTAAAGCAGAAAGTAACACACCATTGTAAAGCAATTATACTCCAACAAAGATATTTTTTAAAAAAAGAAGATGTGGCATATATATGTGTGTGTGTGTGTGTGTGTGTGTGTGTATATATATAGTGGAATATTATTCAGCCATGAGAAAAAAGGAAATCCTGCCATTTGGGACAACATTGATGGCCCTTGAGGGCATTTATGCTGAGTGAAATAAGCCAGACAGAGAAAAATAAATACTACATGGTATCACTTATATGTGAAATCTTTTTTTAAAAATGTCAAACTCAGAAACAGAGAGTAGAAAAGTGATTGCCAGGGGCTGAGGGGTGGGGGAAAGGGAAAAGCTGGTAAAAAGCTACAAACTTTCAGCTGTGAGATAAATAAGTTCTGAGGACCTAAAGTAAACATCGTGGCTCTAGTTGGTAGCACTGCTTGTATAACTGAAATCTGCTACGAGAGTAGAGCTTAAACGTTTTCACCATAAATAAATAAATAATAAATAAATAAATAAATAAATAAGGTGATGGATGTATTAATTACCTAAATGGGGGAAAATCCTTTCACAATGTATGCGTGTATCAAATTACCATGATGTACACTTCAAATACCTTACAATTATATATGTCAGTTATACCTCAACAAAGCTGAAATAAATGAATGAATAGTTTATTTTAACCTTTTCATGTTTGGGAAAAAAAATGATGAAGAAAATATACAAGTGGCTGATAAGCACATGACAAGATGCTCAACATCACAAATCATTAGGGAAATGCAAATCAAAACCACACTGAGGTACCCCTTCACACCCACTAGAATGGCTCTATTTTTTTAATGGAAAATAACAAGTGATGGCAAGGATGTGGAGAAATTGGAAACGTCATGTGTTGCTGGTGGGAATGTGAAATGGTACAGCTATTTTGGAAAACAGTTTGGCAGTTCCTCAAGATGGCCCATCAATCCCACTCCTAGGTATATACCCAAAAGAACTGCAAGCAAATACATGTTCATAGCAGCATTATTCACAAGAGCCAAAGGACATTGGAAAACAATCTGACATCCAGCAAAGGATGAACAGATAAACAAATTGTAGTATGTACAAACAATGGCATATTATCCATCCATAAAAGGGAATGGAGCACACTGTAGCATGAGGGAACCACAAAACATAATGCTAAGTAAAAAAAAGAAGACACAAAAGGCCACATGTTATATGGTTCCATTTATATGAAGAGTCCAGAACAGGCAAATCTATAGAGACAGAAAACAGATTGGTGGTCGCTAGGGCCTGGGGGGAAGGGGAATGGAGAGTGACTGTTTAATAGGCATGAGATTTCCTTGGGGGATGATGAAAATGTTTTGGAACTGGGTGGACGTGATGCTTGCATAACACTGTAAATGAACTAAATATCACTGAATTGTTCACTTTAAAATGATTGGTTTTCTATTATGTGAATTTTGCCTTAATTTAAAAGAAAACGTAAGTACTATCTTCCTTCCCTGAACCTCATCTTCTCATCCTATAGAGATAAAAATCCCTATAAACTTTTAGATTATAACCCATAGTATAAAATAATATCTGTGTGCCCATACTGATACAAATAAGTGATTGGATTAAAAATTAATAAATAGGGGAGAAGAGACATGTCTCCTATGCAAAAGAATTCCAAAGAATTTATGTAGACACTGACCCACCTCAGAGAGGTGGAGCTCAACTCCCCTCTCCTTAAGTATGGGCTGCACATCGCGACTTCCTTCTAAAGAATAGAATATCAAAAGGGGTCAGAGGGAGCAACTTTACAGTGGAGAAATCTGGAAACACGACCTTAACCAAAGAATCAAGGGAACATCACAGTGAGAAGTCATATTGGTGACATGTGCCCCCCCACCATGTGAAGTGATGAGAAAGCAACTTCATCTCTGTGGTCTTCCTCCCAAAACCCATAACCCCAGTGTAGGCATGGAGAAAACATCAGATAATCCCTAACTGAGGAACATTCTACGAAATACTGACCAATGAATGCTCCTCAATACTGTCAAGTTCAGACTTCCCTGGTGGCCCAGTGGTTAGGACTCCAAGCTCCCAATGCAGGGGGCCCGGGGTCAGTCCTTGGTCAGGGAACTAGATCCTGCATGCCGCAACTAAAGGAGCCTGCATGCCACAACTAAAGATCCTGCATGCCACAGTGAAGATCCCACACGTGGCAACAAAGATCCCACGTGCTGCAACTAAGACCCAGCACAGCCAAATAAATATTTTTTTAAAAAGACTGTCCAGGTCATCAGAAACAAGGAAAGTCTGAGAAACCATCACAGACCAGAGGAGGTCAAGGAGACCTGACAACTGAACACAATGGGGTGACTTGGATGGTGGGCGAAAACAGGAAATAGACCTTAGGGGGAAACTGGGGAACTTAGAATCAACCGTGGAGCTTAGTAAATAGTAGTGTACCAGAGCTGGTTCCTTAGTAGTGAAACACGGACCACACGAATGTAAGATGTTAACAGTGGGGAAAACTGAATGGAGGGTATACAGGAACTCTTTGTACTATCCTTGCAACTTTTCTGTAAATCTATCAATAAAACTATTCTAAAATAAAGGCTTTATTTTAAAAAAAGGCAAGGGACAGAACAGTAAATATTAGTGCCATCATATACACATACATATGCATGTGTAATACACACATGTTTGCACATGCACTGAATATTTCAGAAAGCATATTCTAGAAACTGATAACACCAGAGGCCTCTGAGAGGAGCAAGGTGCTTGGAGGACAGGAAAAGGAGGACACAGCATACTTTATCTACCTTTTGAATTTTGATACGAATGGTTAAAAAACGAGTGTTCTGGGAATTTCCTGGTGGTCCAGTGGTTAGGACTCGGTGCTTTCACTGCCAGGGGTGCGGGTTTAATCCCTGGTCAGGGAATTAAGATCCCGAAAGCCACTTGGTGCAGCCAAAAAAAAGTGTTCTGTGTTGGCTTCAGCACAGACTAAAATTAGAACGGTATGGAGCAGATGAACCTGGCCCAGTGCAAGGATGACACACAAATTCATGAACTGTTCCATATTCTTTAGTGTTTAGTGTGCATAGAGTTTCAATTTTGTAAGATGAAAAAGTTCTAGAGATTTGTTGCTCAGCAATGTAAATATACTTAACACTACTGAATTGTACGCTTAGAAATGGTTAAAATGGCAAGCTTAATCTATGTGGCTTCACCACAATTTAAAAAATAGAGTGTTCTAAAGCAAAAGTGACAAAATGTTAATATCTGTTCAGAGATGGGTATCCAGTTTATTTTCTTAATTATGTTCTGTAATTTTCTTCATATTTGAAAATTTTAAATCTCAGTCCAGGGTTCTGTGTGTGCAAAGGCCCTATGGCAGGATGAAGCATAGCCAGTGTGGGCTGGAGATCAGGGAGCAAAGGACAAGGTGGCACAGGATGAGAGAAGTAGGTGGGGACTCAATCACACAGCCACCGGAGACAACGTCCTTCCCACACATTCCAGAGGCTCCCACCTGTGCCAGCCTAGAAGTCAGGTCTGCTCCCTAGCACTAACAGGGCTCCTGAGTCTGCTTCCCAAATCACGTAGTGCCAGCCCCGGCCCAGCCCACAGCTCTGCCCTGAACAGGACAAGCTCATGCTTCCCCATCCCCTCTAGGCTGTTTTTCCCCACAAGAGACAGTTCTGAGCCAACAGGTTTCTGTGGGCGGATGCCACAGGGCCTGGTTCACACAAAGACGTGACTGTCTCAGGCACCATCCTGGCCCTGCAGAGCAGGATCCTCACCTGATCCTCCAGCCTCCACATCAAAGAGGAGACGTCTAAACCCCCACTAGCTGCCCACAGCACTCAGCCCAGCCCTGGTCCCAGGTGGCTCTCTTGGGGCACTTTTCACCCCTCGGATAGGAGGAAGGAGGTTGAGGCAGGACACGACAGTAGCGGGTTGGCACTTCTGTGCCCAGGAGAAGAGTCAAGCCATGGAGCGTGGCATCTTCCATGCGCATGGCACTTTACCGTGCTCAGCTCACCGTGAAGGAGGCATGGTGGGTACTGGCATGCTTGTGAGAGGTCAGGAAAAGGAATCGATTGTACTGAAGTCACAGCTGGCCAGAGGGTCCAGACCCTCCGGCTCCCAGGAGCACAGGAGGTTTCCACCCCAGGAGTGACAGTCTGACAGCGAAGACACTGGGCGAGGCCTCCCAACGGCACCACTTAGTAGCGGGAATCTTGGGCAGACCTCCTGATCGTGACCTCCCTAAGGTGCCAAGTGCAGTGCCTGGCATGTCGTAAATATTCAGCAGGTGGTGGCTCTTCTAACCGTGATACAACCCACTAGAGAGCTGTCACTAACAACCAACTCATCTACTCCAGAGGCCATCGCATGGGCTGAAATAGGAGGAGGAGTGAGGGCACCCAGGGGCAGAGCACCTGCCTGCCAGATAGACGCCCTGCTCCACACCCAGGCTCACCAGCTTTGCTGAGATTAAATGCAATCAGGGCTTCCCTGGTGGCGCAGTTGTTGGGAGTCCGCCTGCCGGTGCAGGGGACATGGGTTTGTGCCCCGGTCCGGGAGGATCCCATATGCGGCGGAGTGGCTGGGACCCTGGGCCGTGGCTGCTGGGCCTGCGTGTCCGGAGCCTGTGCGCTGCGGCAGGAGAGGCCGCAGCGGTGAGAGGCCCGGGTACCGCAGGATCCCATATGCGGCGGAGTGGCTGGGACCCTGGGCCGTGGCTGCTGGGCCTGCGTGTCCGGAGCCTGTGCGCTGCGGCAGGAGAGGCCGCAGCGGTGAGAGGCCCGTGTACCCGCAAAAAAAAAAAAATGCAATCAGAGTCACAGAAGAGGCGGTGGGAACCAGGAGACCTGAGGGGTCCAGTCCCCACACTGATCATAATGTGCTGTGTTACTCTTGGCAAGTCACTTCCTCTCTGAGCCTCATGGTTTTTTTTCATCAGTAAAATGAAGAGTCTGGACATCAAGAAAGGCCCCTCAAAACTAAGGTCCTGTGAATGTATTTTACTTCCAAATTCCTTCTAAAATGGATAGGTAGATAAACGTGGATGGGTAGGCAGATTGGGGAGGTGGATGAAAGATAAGTAAAAACTGGTTGGTTCTTATCTTCTTTTAAGGCTGACTCAAGAAAGGAAGAAAGGAAAGAAGGGAAGGAAGAAGGAAGGGAGGGAGGAAGGAAGGGGAGAGAAAGAAAGAGAGAGAAAGAGGGGGCAAGGGAACTAGCTACTGCTCACTGCGCCCTCCCACATGCCATGTGTTGTTCAAAGCACTTACGTGGGGCTCTCCTGCCTCTTCGAGATGGTGGCAAGTGAAGAAATTCTTCAGAAATGATGAGGAGAAAAGGTCCAAAATTACTGCCAGAAACCAGCTGTATCAATCAAGGTTCTCCAGAGAAACAGAACCAATAGGATGGATGGATGGATGGATGGATGGATGGGTAGGTGGGTGGAAGGATGGGTGGATGGATGGGTGAATGGATGGGTGGATGGATGGATGGATGGATGGGTGAATGGATGGGTGAGTGGATGGACGGGTGGATGGATGGATTTATCTTAAGGAATTGGCTTACACAACTGTGAAGACCAGCAAGTCCAAAATCCTGTAAGCAGCAGGCTGGAATCTTCCAGCAGCTGGAAACTCAGGCAGAAGTTGATGTAACAGCCTTGAAGTAGAATTTCTTCTCTTGGAAACAGTTTTTGCTCTTAAGGCCTTCAATTGATTGGATGGGGCCCACCCATGGTATCAAGGGTAACCTCCTTTACTTAAAGGCAACTGATTGTAGGTGTCAACTACAATCCCTTCAGAGCAACACCTAGATTAGCGTTTGACTAAACAGCTAGGTACTATAGCCTAGCCAATTTGACACATAGCATTGACCATCACCCCAGCTGACCCAGCCTCAACTGTGCTTTCCTTAACCTCTCTCCTATTTCCCCAACCCAGCCGAACCCAACTTCCCATCCTTATCTCAAAGAATTAACTTCCAGTCTGTGGCATTTCCACAGTCAAGATCTCCAGAGGCCTCACCCAGTAGGGTACTGTATTGGGATGGGAGCTGAACAGAGCCAGAAAGATATTTCTATCAGGAACTTGGAACAAGAGACCCAGACTTCGCCAAATCAGCCAAAAGAACCTGAAAAAGAAAAGAAAAAAACCTGCTCCCCAGATCAGCTGATCTCTCTCTGGGTTCTCGGTTTTTTCCTGCTCCATGGATTCCTTGGTATTCACTGTCTCTCATAAACATATTTCTGTGATATATACTGTAAATCTGCTTCATTTGAAATTCACAGTTAATGACCTATTCCCTCGGATTCAGGAAACAGAGTAAGGTTCCGGCTTTTAAAGGCCAGGAGTTTACTAGCCAGAATATGACAAGTATTACAAAGTATAGGCCTGCTCTAAAAGCACTTAAGAAACAGTCTCCATCAGAAATTTCAAGAATACCTTCAAATAACATCATTTATCTGCCAAAAGGCCAAGGGGGTGGGAAGCGATGGTGGGCAGGGAGTAAATGAGTATTTGATCAAATCCATACTCTCAACTCCCTGAGGAGGGGGATAGATATTTACTAACCCTTCTTGCTCTGGCAAGGTTTGTGTGCACATTTGTGCGGGCCGGGGGTCTGCAGGGCTGCAGATGGGTGCACACATGGGCACCAAAGACCCTTCCAGCCACCAGCCCCCACAGCTGACAAAGCAAACTCCACCATGATCTGAACTCTATGACAAAGAGGTAATTTAATAAAATGAGTATCCCCGTTTTCGGGTCAGCCCACTTAACTGAAATCCAAAGCCAGCTCTGGAGTCAATTGGGCTGCGGATGCATTGATCAGGCCCATCCACACTTTCTCATTTTCAATAGAGTCAGGGCTTAACCAGGTTAATTTCTGTTAAACACATTACCCAGGTACTCTCCTCTTACCAGCCCAGTGATTTTGTGTCAGGCCTGAAGGATTGTAATTGCAATCCAGTGAGACGCCAACTCAACAGGGTGATTTACTGAGGCCCACGGAGCCCAGGCCGGCCTCCTACCTGCTGGCCACTGGACGGGAACTTTCTTCCTTGAGTCTTGTCATGATTAACGGCCGAGGGCCCGGAACGAGGTGTCACGTGAGAGGCTGTCCCTGAGGAGAACAGGATGCTGCTTCTTTTGGACACACACTCCGTGCTTCTCTCCAAGCCTGGGGAGGGGGAGGGTGGGAATTGGCACGAGGGCCTCTTTGTTCCATGGAGCGGGAGGGGCTGGGCTTCGGGAACTGGTCATTCCAAGTCATGCCCGTTCCTCGGTGGAGTGTGACCCTCCTGTCATACAAGGAACATTCCCAACCGTACTTTCCAGTCTCTTCTGGACCACAGGCCTCAGCGGGACAGGCCCAGTGCTCCCACCTCAGACCCCACCTTCTCCCAGCTTCTCTCCCCTCTGCTCTCTTTGGGCCCGACTCCCACGTGCTCCCATCCTGCTTTGTGATCACTTCACCTGTGGCCTGAGCCACTCGCCTCACGTGTCCACTTCCCAAGCCCCTCAACTGGGACGTGACGAGGACACCTCCTTGTAGGGTCATGGAGACAAAGCCTGGGGAGCAGCCTGCCCGTCGCCTGGTGAACGGTGAGCCTTCCGTCAATGTCAGGTGCCGTCATTTCCCTTAAGAAGAGAAGCTGGAGGGCTTCCCTGGTGGCGCAATGGTCGAGAGTCCGCCTGCCGATGCAGGGGACGCGGGTTCGTGCCCCGGTCCGGGAAGATCCCACATGCCGCGGAGCGGCTGGGCCCGTGAGCCATGGCCGCGGAGCCTGCGCGCCCGGAGCCTGTGCTCCGCAACGGGAGAGGCCACAACAGTGAGAGGCCCGTGTACCGCAAAAAAAAAAAAAAAAAGAGAGAAGCTGGAAAGGACAGACGAGAACCGGCGCTCGTGAGGAGGGGGAGAAACTGGAGCCCTCCCCCCACGCTGATGGGAATGTAAATGGTACGGCCCCCGCGGAAACAGTTTGGCAGTTTCCTAAAAAGTTACATGTGCACTTACCGTATGACCCAGCAATGTTCACTCCTAGGTTTTTTTCACTCCCGAGAGGAATGAAAACAGGTGTCCACACAAAGACTTGTGCATAAATGATCACAACAGCTTCATTCGTAATACCACAAAATTGGGAACAACCCAGATGCCCATCAGCAGATGAATGGATAAACTTGAGTGTGGTCTATCCACACAGCGGAGTGTTATTCCGCCATAAAAAGGAATGAAGAACTGAGACCTGCTACGACATGGATAATCCACAAAATCATTATGCCAACTGAAAAAAGGTATACACAAAAGACCACATAGTGTATGATTCCACACGTATGAAATGTCCAGAAAAGGCAAATCTATAGAGACAGAAATTAGATTAGTGGTTGCCTGGAACTCAGAGGTGGAGCAAGGATTAACTATAAATGGGCACTAGGGATCTTACTGAGGTGGCAAAATGTCTAAAACTCAATCGTGGTGATGGATGCACAACTCAGTGACTTTACTAAAAAGCATTGAACTATACACTTAAAATGAGTAAATTTTATGGAATGTAAATTTTGCCTCATAAAGTTGTTTAAAAAGAGAGGATGAGAGCAGATGGTACCTGTCACTTGTAATAAAGGTTGCTACCTGAATTTGATTTGGGTTTGTTTGTTCTTTGCTTGTTTGTTTTGCCAAAACAAGGTAACAAGCTTTTGTTGGGACTGAAAAAGCTCATATATGTGTCATTATAGGAGATACTGAACTAAATTTTCTAGTGCAGGGCCCAGCACAATGTTGGAAATGACTGCAGGCATCATTTATAATCTATGAGCTCTTTTTAATTGGAAAGGTCTCCTAGAAGAGGAAAGATTTAAGGGGATACAGTTGACCTTTGATAGTCACTACCTGCCCTCTGGATGTTCAGCACATGAAATGCCTATAAAAGTCCATTGTCCATGGGAACCAATTAGATATTCAACCATGCGTACATTGCTTATTGATCCTCTTCCACGTGCACAAGTTACTGAATCTGGGCCTCAGTTTCTTCATCTGTAAAATGGGCTGATAGGCTTAATGTAATGATTGCTTGAGTTAATATATGGAAAGTGCTTGGGCCCATAGCAAGTGTCAGCTATGATTGTTACTTTGTAAACCAGGACCTTCTCCCCAGTCTAGCTTCAAGAGTGGCCTGGCTAATCAGTGGCTACTGCTGCTGACTTCCAGGCTGTGCACCTCACATGCCCCCACACCTGTCCTTTGTAGCCATATTTACTGCATCCGCGATGTCACTGTCCTTGTGTCATCATTTAGGCAATGGCTCTCTCTCTCCCACTGGAATGCAAGCTTCATCTGGGCAGGGACCAGGCCAGTTTCTGCTTACTACTGTGTCCCCATCTGCCTAATACAAGAGCTAACAAGCTCACAATAATTACTTATGGAAGGAATTAAAAAGGAAGATGAAGGGGGGAGGGAGGGAAGGAGGAAGGAGCCACTAGCATTGGTAGGAACAGTCCTCCCAAGATAAATGTCATTATTACCAAGCAAATCTTCAATCCTAAGCCCAGGGTCTTCCCGTGCAGTGTCTGGAAGCATGGGGGGTGGGGAGGGGGCAGGGAAATAGGAATTTTGATCATAATGGTACCCACAAATTGGTACCATATACTCTGTATGTCGGCTTTCTGGAGTTCAGTAGCACTGGTGGTGTTAAAAGTACAGAAAGTATAGTTCCTGACATGTATTACTCTGAATACTGCCCAGCCCTACTCTAAGCCCTTTATACTTATTATTTAATCCTCACGACAACCCTCTGCGGCAGGTACTACTGCTATCCCATTTAACAGATGAGAGGACAGAGGCCCAAAAGGTTTTAGTAACTCACCTGAGGCCATAAAGCTAAGTGGAGAGCCAGCTTTGGACTCACAAAATTTGACTCAGAAACTGTGCCCTTAACCCCTACATGATGCTTCCAGAAGAGGGGCAAGTGTTTAAAGAATGAATGAGCAGCATTTCTTTTCTGACACTATGGAGCTTAGGATCCGCCATAAAAGAAAGGGCCACCCCCAATGACTGATGCTGGCAGATCCCTCACAGACTCTCACTCATTCAGTAAATGTTTACTGAACATCTTACCCTCTGTTTCCTAATCTGTAAAGTGGGAATAATAGTAATGGAACGTGCCTTGTTGGATAGGCACTCAGAACACAGCCTTCACATAGTAGGGGCTCAATAAGTGTTCGTTATATCGTTATCTGTTTGAGACAGGCCCTCGCTGGACTATGGGAACATAAAGATGCAGAAGACACAGGCTTTCCCCAAAAGAATCCGTTGGCTACTAGGGGAAACAGACCAATAAGCCATCGTAACCCAGTCATTCTTTAGAAAGTGAAAAAGTGCCTCCTTGATCAATAAGATCTTGACATTATTTACAATAGAAATGCTAATCAAATTAAATACACACACAAATGAGTACATGTAATACTTGTGACATCTGAATAAGGTCAGTGAATTGTATTAATGTTAATCTTCAACGGATTGTATCAATGCTAATTTCCTGATTGTGATATTATACTATAGTTATACAAGATGTTACCCTTCGGGGAAACTGGGTGAGGGGTATATGGGATCTTTTTGTATTATTTCCTGCAACTGCATGTGAATCTATAATTATCTCAAAATAGAAACTTTTTTATAAAAAGCTCTTGGCTCTTTCAAGAGTAATTGATTTGTCATGCAGTCCTATATAGGACTTTTAATTTCATTAATATATGCACATCAATGCTATTATAAGTATCTATATGAGATGATGTATGTTAACTAAATTTAGTGTGGTCATCATTTCACTATATATGTAAATCAAGTCATTATGCAGTGCATCTTAAATTTGTACAGTGCTGTATGCCAATTACAACTCAATCAAACTGAAAGGGGAAGAAAATGCTGTTATGAACATCTAGTCTGCCTGGGAAAAATAGTAACGTTAGTACAGTTATTAGGTGCCAGGTGTGCTTTATGTGCATCATCTCCAGTCTTCACAAGAGAGCTGCAAGATGGTATTTTTCATTTCTAAATGCAGCTGAGCACTGAAAATTGTCCAGAATGTAGGGGAAATTTTGGCCTGGCTTTGCATCTGCTGAGAGGTTGTCCAGTGAACGCAGCAGCTGAGAGCCCAGGAAACACAGAGTACCACTCCTTCCCATCCAGAACCCACCCACTCAAAAAGTTTAAAGAAGGAGAGATGGCTACGGTGGACAAGGAAGATGAAGGGGCTGGTGGGGCTGGAGATGTCACGAGAATAGCGACTTCCTGAAAGTCAGAAAAACCAAAAGTTTCCAATAGGGAAAAACAAAAGCTTTTCATGAAGTTGATCAAACATCCAAGGAAAGCAGCTCTTCATTCGGTTCAATGGGGCAACTGGCCAAAAAGCAGCAGTGTTCTGTGGCCCAAAATGTTACTCGTCACTTATGAGAACAAGGTTACTTGTCACTTGTTTTATAAAAACAACTTCCAGGGTAAATCACTGGTGCATGTTGTCCTCTCCTTCTGAATCAGGATTCAAAAGGACACTTCAGCATCAAGAAGAGAGTCAGTCCTGTTCATCCTAGGATAGCCTTACTGAGCCTGGAATATTTAGAAACATTGGAAATAAATTTTAGAAATATTTAGACACTATAGTTTTCTAAATTATATTTAGAATATAATACCTAACCATTTGGGGGCCCCGCTTGGCCACAAAAATCCTTTGACAAAAGAAAGACTTCATTACATCACTACTGTCCTTTGGTAATTGTGCAGGAAAAAAGGCAGGTGACAGATGACTAATACCTGCAGGGGCCAGGCGCTCCCAAAGCAGATACACACTTGGTATGAGGAGGGTGCTTCATTCCTGGGGGCTGAGTCGTCTGCAGGGACATGAATGCTCAATTGTCTGCATCTGGACTCACCGCAGCATTCCACTGGGGCAGCTTCCTTACTGGTCTTGGGAACTTCTAGAACAGATTTGTTTTTCCCAGTCTGCAGCATGAAAGCAGGATATAAGGAGTCGTTTTTATGAACCACAGTGGAGTGTCTATTGAAGGATGTGCCATGTGTGGAAAGGTCTGGATGGGAACATTATACAGTTTTAGGCACGGCTGAGATCAAACCACAATCTCTTGGTTTAAAATATGGTTGACTGCCCACCCTTCCCTCTGCAAGCCGAGCTCACATGCAGAAGGAGTCAGGACTCAGGCCCTCGTTGCATTTCCGGAAGGTGGTCGAATATGCCATCTAATGAGAATGGGATATGAGGAAGATAGATGAACAGCTACATAAGCTGAAGAGCCAATTCCAGCTGATTCCCCATCTCTCACCTTCCTAAAAACAACAAGAATCATTTTCATCCCTCACCAACCTACCAGGGAGGCAGGGGAGCAGGTGAGTAAGCCCAGTGCTCGGGAGCACATGCTCGCTGGGCAAGCTCCCTGAGCCTCATTTTCCTCGTGGGTAAAACGTAGATGATAATAATCATATCCTACTTCCTGAGCTCTTGTGAGGATTTAAGGTGATTACCCAGGTATGGCATTCTTGGTGAGGGTATTTGGCTCATGGCGAAGGGTCCACACACAGGACTTATTTATAGTGTATTCACCCGTTCCAGGCACCAGGTAAGCCTTGGCCTTCACTATTTCATTAAAGCATCACGGCACCAAATGAGGTAGGTATTTTATTTTCCCCTTTTACAGAAGAGGAAACTGAGGCCCAGCCAGGCAAAGTGGCTTTGGCCACAGTCACACAGCCTCAAACCTGGTAGGCCCCTAAGGGTCACAAAAGCAGCTCTGTTGGGGACAACTTCCAGGCCAGAGGCCCCCACAAGGGGTCTTTGTGTGGGCAGGGCTCCCCCAGCCTGAGCCACAGCCTGGTCCCCACGGCCTCCTGCTCCAGCCCAGGCCAGGCTCTGCATCTCTTCCCGTGGACGGAGGCTCTGCTGACCCTCTGCTCGCCCGTAACCCAGCTACTAATTCCCACCTCAGCTAATGTGCTGCCAACATTTCAGAACTAACCAGCAAATAAAAAGCTTTTCGCTCTCCATCAGTCTCTTAGGGCCTCTCAGCCACGTTCCCTCACCTGTCAGTTTCACTTACAGAGGCAGACCCAGGAATGGAACCACTCACCTCAGCCGACCACGCTGTTACAGATGTGTTTCATGGAGACGGGGAAGGGGGGAAAGTAAGTGTGTGTGTGTGTGTGTGTGTGTGTGTGTGTGTGTGTAAGTATGTGAGTGTGTGTGTACATGGGTGTGTGTATGTGTGTTTCCCAAGGCCTCCTGGTGCTGTGCCCAGAGGAACTGAGCTGAGGGATATGGTGGGGATGGGCAAGGGCTCCTGCCACTACTTACTGCTTCTGGAAGGCTCCAGGATCACCTGAGAGACCCCCAAACCTGAAAGCCTCTGCTTTACTACCTGAGCAGGCAGAGGAGGGCGGTGGACCATTGTCTTCATTTGGCAAATGGAGAAACTGTGGGAAGGTGTGTGGGCCGACGTCCTGGTCTCTTTTCTACACCCAGCACTCCTGATACTCCTCCAGCCCCATCCTCCACTGCCTGGGCACCGCGGGTTGACTACTGGTCCCAGCCATGTGGCTGCCTTGCTCTGTGCCCTGGAGCAAGGCACTCAGGCTCTCTGTCCTTAGTCTTAGTGACAGCCAACAGCTGACTAGGCACCAAGCACGTTATCCTCATGACAGCCCTCTGCGGAGGGGATCTGAGAGCTGAGCATCCCCATTGTACAGATGAAGCAACTGAGGCCCCAAGAGATTAAGTAACTAAACTTTTACACACGTCTGTGGTTGTCTCCTTAAGATAAAATCATGGATGTGGAAAGGCTGGGCTGAAGGGCACTCAAAATGAAGGCTTCTAATTCATCTTACCAGTGACCCTCCATAAGTGTGGTACAAATCTGTGCTCCTACCAACCAATTTCCCCCTTTGTTTGAAAATCTCATTTCCACCATTCTGGGGGCCTGACCTGCACTTCCAAAGTCAATCCCTTCACCAATTCTGCCAGAGGTCTCAGGGGTCCCAAGAGACATCCAGGTGCTCAGCTAAGGTGTCCCAAGCTCCCCAGGTGACAGACAGGTTGCCCCCTCCCCCTTGCATGCACACACAAACACACACACAGAAGGTGTACCTCAGCTTCTGGACACAAGCACGTATGTGATAAACGACTTCTATTGAGTCTGTTCAACAGGTTATGGGCTGGGGCTCCTCACAGAGCCCTTCCAACCCAGTGAAGAAAGTCAAACTCAAATAACAATAAGCAGGTCCTGACATAGACAACAAACTTCCTTGAGATGGGAATGGGGGGGCGCCCTCTGAGGGATGGGATGGGCAGGGTTTGGATCAAGCCAGAGGAGATTCTCCAGGCAGGAGGGGGCCTAGAGTTCCATCAGTTCTACTTTACAAAATAACTCCTCAAGTTGGAAAACTAAGCAGGATGCTGACTAGTTCCCAGAGAGCCTTTAGAGCTGGAGCAGCTCTGCAAAAACATTTTCCAAACTCATTAGCCCTGCAGAAGTCCAGTTTTGCTTGCAAAATTTCCCCTGGCGCTACCAACACTCTACAATTGTTCCCCTTTTCATTCCATCCGTCCCCCAGGATCTCTCCAACCTCTTCCCACATCACCTGGCAAAAGGAAGGCTCAAACATTTGCTGTCCACAGCAAAGAACTTGAACTTGGGTTTGGACGTGGTGTGAGAGGTAACAAGCAGGGAACCACCCTGGGTTAACAGATGTCCTTGCCCCTCACCCTCCACTGCCCGCCACCTGACCTTCATTAGCCAGTTTCTGTTTTCTCTTAGACCCCATACCTGGGACCGTTTTTCACATCTACAGCCAGGACGTGCTCTGTCTGGCTCTGTACCCCACCTACATCCCAGCCCCCAGACCAAACACAGAGCCAACAGCTGCCCAAAGCAGCTGCCTTGATTTACAGTCAAGCATAAGCGCTGCAAATTCTATTTCCCCAGAAACACATGAAAAACTTGGCTCTTTCATTTGCTGACACAAATCTTCTTTTTTCTATTATTCTTCCCTCCCCAGTGTCCTCCCTCACCTCCCACCTCTGCCCCAGTCACCAGCACATAAATGAAAAGCTGCAGTTGCAGAGGCAGGGAGACTAAACAAACTGACTCATCTTGAAAATCAGCTTCCTTCTGAGTCTGCATGTCTCCGGGTACACACACCTGTTATCACACATCAAGGGCAGGAGGGGGCATTCGCTGGCCTGGCTTGTTTGTTAGGCACCCGGAGGGACCGCACACTTCAGGGGTCAGCAGAGTTGGAGAATCCGTAGTCCCTGCACCCATCCTGAGGGGCTGAAGCCATGCAGTGGAGTTCCTTCAACCAGCCTGCCCACGGAATCCTCACCCATCTCCCCACTCCCTCCCAACCCATTCTCCCGAAACCCCACCATGTCCCATGTCTGAATCAGATGTATTTGGTCACTCCAAACAGGAAAGTCCTCTTGACTGCCCATCCCCTGCAACACACACACACACACACAAACACACACACACACACACACACACACACACACACACACACACACACACACACACACACACAGTCTCACCATCAAGCACAGCACAGAAATGTCAGCACTACAAGGCCTTAGAGCACAGCCACAGGCCCACAGCACCCTTCCAAGTCCTCTGCAAAAGTGCTTCCCCTCTAACCAAGTTGTCTGGATGTTGGAGTTTGTTAGGCTGGGTGGGGGGCGTGTTTCGTAATTTAATGTGGGTGTTGAGTCTGAGGACAAGGGTCACCAGCTGACTTGGGGGGTATAGAAACCTGATTAGGACATTTCACACATCACAGGAGGAACCCATCACCTTGACCAGGGCCTTCTCAGCTGGCAGCTCACAGGTCTCTGATCTATGACAGCATCAACACTGCCCAGAGGCTGGGGGAAGAGTTGGGCAGCGTTGAATTTGATAAGAATCTAAAGTGCCCCCCATCCCAACCCAGCATCCCCTTCAGGTCCACAGGGGAGATGAGCAATCTAATTAAAGATTCCTGAGAGTTTGAGGATGGTGGAAATAAGACCCTGGCTTTCTCAGGCTCACTTTTCTTCCTGAGAGGCCTAAGCATTTTCACAAAGACAGTCGTGTCTGTCCTAGAGAGTTCTGTGAAGGTAGAAATGGACAGGAATTGCATCATGGAGTTGGACAACAAAGTTGAGGCCCAGAGAGGTTAAGTCACTTGTCCAAGGTTACACAGCATGATGAAAACAAAAAACTGAAGTTGGCAGTTTCTTAAAAGTTAAACAGACATTTAACATACAACCCTGCCATCCTACCCCTGGATATTTACCCAAGAAAAATGAAAGCATATGTCCATGTAAAGACTTGTACCTAAATATTTATAGTAGCTTTATTCATAACAGCTCCAAACTGGAAACAACTCACGTGTCCAGCAATGGGTAAATGGATAAACAAAGTGTGGTATATCCCTACAATGGAATATTACTCAGCAATAAGAAGCAAGAAACAACTAGTACATGAACAACATAGATAAATCTCAAAAAAACATTATACTAAGTGAAAAAAATCAGACTCAAAGAGAAAAAAAGTACATACTATAGATTCCATTTATACAAAATTCTAAAAATGCAAACTAATCAACAGTAATAGAAAGCAAATCAGTGGTAACCCGGCGAATGGGAAGGATGGATTACCAAGGGAACCTTCAGAGGTGATGGATATGATCAGTATCTCGATTATGGTGATGGTTTAACAGATGCATTCATATGTTAGAAGTCAAACTGTACACTTTAAATACGTGCGGCTCAGTCTATGCCAATTATACCGCAAAAAAGCTGTAAAACAATTTCCTGGCAGAAGGAGAAGGGGAGACAAGGCAAAGAGGACGTACAAGTAGAAAAATAAAAAATGCTAGAAATGAAATCAGGGTGCAGAGTGTAAGGCATGCTGCCTGCTGGAGGCCCAACTCAAATTTATTTCTAAGTGAAAGCAAGGAGGGGGAAAAATGATTTTAACACAATAAAATAGTGTCCAGGAAGCTAGAAATAAAAATGTTTGGGTAAAGCCCAGTAGGTTCCCAATCCTGAGCACTTCTCTGGAGCCTAGTCATCTACCCCTGCTGTCGATAAGATTCCTAAATCCTAAATTCCTGTTGGTACAGGTAGAAACAGAGGTGTGCTGGTAAGTGTTTAACAACCGGCTCCTGGGGTGGGGCCATCCCGGTTGCAGTGTTCGCCGATTTCTGGGGTGTAAATACTCTCACCACAGCCAACATCAAACTACTAATGTGAAGTCTTTGGGCACAGGCTTGGGAAGAGATGCACAGTAGCATCGTATAGTGTTTCCACCACAGATACAACAGCTGTAAATAACCTCAAGACCATAGATAATAACAAAATATAGGGAAATAATTAAGAAGTGGTGAGTTTTGAATACTTCTTGTCCTTGTTTTTAATATAATTGTAAGCTTATATAAGGTAATTTATAATGATGGCTGGCTCATAAAATTCCTG
>NW_006786690.1:2360575-2373199 GCF_000442215.2 Lipotes vexillifer | reverse complement strand
TCCCTGCTGATTTAAGGAGTGGATCTCGGTCTGGTGCCAGCAGCTCTAGCACACCACTGGGCAGAAGCTGGAGGATGCCGCTGAAGACAAAATGTCCACGTGACCCAAGGCCCCATGGTTGGATGTGGGACCAGAGCTGGGTAGCAGGAGAGGGTGACTGAATCCACCTATCATACACGGATGTAGGTGGCAATACAGGTGGTGCTAAGGCAGGGGTCCCTAACAAGGAGCTAGTCAGCTACTCCCTGGAGGCCTCGGAGGGATTGAGCACCTCTGAGTATTAAGTGATGGGGCTTCTGGCTGTGCACACACTTCAGAAAGGCCCTCATGCCCTGAGTGTGTGGCCACAGACTCACAGAATCCAGGGCCGGATGCCCGGTGGGTCCCTAATGCACGTATGGCATCTTTGGTAGCTCTTTGCTTGAAGACTTCTGCCATTGGGGAACTCATGACCTCCCATCATTCATTCTCCGAAGATTGACTGAGTGCCCTTTCTGCGCCAGGCACTATAGAAGGTGCTGACCAGACAGCCCTGAACAGGACATTGGTGATTCCCGATAAGGTGAAACTTAAGGTCTGCTCCAATGACTCATTACAAAATGACACCAGGAGCTTTGAAGTCTGACCACCCTGGGCCCTCAGCCCTGCATCATCCTAGCTATGTGACCTTGGGAAATTGTTCGCCCTCTGAGACTCGGATTCCTCACCCAAAAAATAAGAGCCCCCTGTAAGATCATGTGTAAAGTTGTCTGATACATAGCCTGGCTCACAGCATGTATTCATGTGGGCTTTGTCCTCCAGAGCCACACAGAGAATGTCTGAATCCTTCTGCACATGAGATTCGTCCAAAAAAGGTGGAATGAGCCCCAATAATAATAATAATAACTGACACAGATTGAATTCTGTGCCTCAGGGACTATTCTGAGGCTCTCTATGTATTAATTCATTTGATCCTTTCAACAACCATGGAAGATGGGCACTTCCATCATGCAAATGAAAAAATGGAGGCCCAGAGAGGTTTAGTTACTTCTCAAAGTCACACAGCTAGTAAGTCATGGCATAGGACTTGAACAGGGGAAACATCCTCAAGCTGGACATCCCCACCCCCTGAGGTGGTTTCAGGTATCACACCACCCTGTTTTCTCCCCCTCTAGTTCCCGTAGACTCAGACCCGGACTCACTGCTACACACAATGTCCCAGCACCCAGGGCAGAAGGAGCAGGGCTGGTGGTCCCTCCTCATTGTTGCGCTCACCACATCAGTAGTTTCCAACCCCTGCCTCCCCCCCAGTCTCTGCCCACTTGGACTCTCACTGGTCCAAGGTAAAACATGTTCTAGGAAAGTCACTAACTGTTCTTTCTTGGAAAATACTGTTCTTTAACATGAGACTATGTCACTTCCCCTTTTTAAAATGTTCTTCCTTTTATGATATGATAATGGTGGTCTATTTTTGGCCACAGTTTTAACATCCTCAACTGGCAAAATAAGAAGTTTGTCACCCCAGTGGTCCCAAGATTGAGAGAGGTGGCCCTTACCAATCCACAAGGCCCGCAGTCTGGGGACCTGGCTGCTCCCCTTCAGCCAGACCCCCACCCCGCATGTCCCCCGTGTCCTGACGCTCCGCCGCTCTCCCGGCCCCCCCGCCAGGCACCACGCTTGCCTCTCCCTTGTCTACCTGGAGGTGGCCCCCCGACGAATTCTAGAGAGAAGCACCCACACCACCACTGCCTGACCCACTTGCAAAATGATCTGGTGGCTTCGCCCACTCAGCAGTGGGCACTGGGGGCAGAGGTGACAGGTTGGCCGTGAGGGGCCCCTGTAGGTGGGAGCAGATGTAACACGTCACCCTTAGAGGGGACAGGAGGGATGGTCCTGGGAGCTTAGCATGAGAACATCCGTCCCCAGCCTACAGGGCAGGGGGCAGGAGGAGGGGACAAAGGGAGCACTGCTGCCGGACCTCAGGTGCCGGTGGGCGGGGGGGAGCAACTCTGGGACCTGCAGGAACCGTGGGTAAAATCCACAGAGGGCCTCTCTGTCCCCATCCCCAGCGGAGGGCTCTGACCAAGCTCCCTCCTCCCTCTCACACCCTCAGCACACACGCACACATACTCACACACTTATCACGCAGCTCGTATGCACAAACATGGAGCCACACTCTTTAATACACTCACACTCACTAAAGCACACTCACACTCTCACCTCCACACCTTCTCACACACCCTCATACACACACCCTCATACACTCACACCCTCTCACACATCCCCACACAGCCTCGTACCCTCACACCCTCACACACACTCACACCCTCTCACACGCGCTCACACGCCCCCTCCCGCAGGTGGTCCCTGGGACCCATCTTTGAGCCATAGCACTGAGGAACCCCAGGCGCGGGGCCTGCACTCAGCCCCACACGCCCCCCCTCCCCACCCCGATCTAATTTGGATTAGGGAACCAGTCTTCCTGTTCCTCAGACATAGACCCTGCTTGGGTGATACAGAACCTAAGGAGGATTTGCTCTCTGTAATCATTGTGGCATCTGGTCTGGTGAGGGAACAAAGGGAAGTGTGCAGGGAACAGAGCAGTGCCTGCCAGGCCTCCACTGCCGTCCAGCGCAGCTCTCGAGCTGCTGGGCCCATGAGCAACACAGGCCAAAGTGGCTCCTCTGGCATGTGACAGATGCGGGCCACCAGGGGGACATGCCAAGGCCTCAGTTTCTTTCAGTCTTCCGGTCACAGCAACTCAAAAGGAGTGCCGGCATCCATGAGGTGTTCTAAACTCATGACTAGTTAGGCCTCCTGAGAAACACCACCATCCCAGCCTCTGTTCTGTCTGCTGTCCCGGGGGCCTGGGGGTTTGCTTCTCATGGTTGCAGCCCAGTACCTTGCCCAGGAACCAAGTGAAGAACTAAGTCACCACAGAATTAGCTACCTCATCCCATTGGATCCTGGCTGCGGCCCCAAGGGTACCCATTTTGCAGATGAACAAACTGAGTCTCAGTGAAGTCAGATTACTTGTCCAGTGATCAGCCTCTGAGTGGTAGGAGCCCAAAGTGGATCCCAGGCCAGTCACCCCCGCCAAGCCTGAGCTTCTAAACATCATGCCCACGAATGAAATAGTAGACACTCTGGTGGGATGAAGTTTTTTGTTGTTGTTTTGCGGTACGCAGGCCTCTCACTGCCGTGGCCTCTCCCGCTGTGGAGCACAGGCTCCAGATGCGCAGGCTCAGCGGCCATGGCTCACGGGCCCAGCCGCTCCACGGCATGTGGGATCTTCCCGGACCGGGGCATGAACCCGTGTCCCCTGCATCGGCAGGCAGACTCTCAACCACTGCGCCACCAGGGAAGCCCGGGATGAAGTTTTTAAAGTTCCCTGGGTGATCCTGATGAAAGCTGGGTTTGGAAACATCCATCCCGGGTGCAAATGCTCCCATCCAAACTCCCAGTGGATGCTGGACTTCCCCACAAAGATCGTGGCCCCTTTCTGCTTCCTGATAAAATAGCATCCTGTATGGAGAGCTTACTCTCTGCCAGGAACTGCTCCGGGGACTTTACACGAAGGGACTCGAATTCTCCCTTCCAGTCTTTCCAGTCCTGTGATATAGGAATTATAATCCCCATTAGACCTATGAGGAAACAGGCACAGAGCCATTAGGAGGCACAGCCAGGAAGAGGCAGGGATTGCAAGCCAGGCAGGGCAGCTCCACCTCCACCTGGGGCGGTGACCCTTAGCGCTGCCCCCTGGCACTTGGCTGGGCTGCCCGGCCCGAGGCAGCAGCACTGTCGAGCACTGTGATTTTTATCTTGACAAGTGGCCTTTTCACAATTGCTATTTCCCCTCCACAGCCCAAAGCGGAAATGAGAAGGGGAGAAAAAGAAAGAGGGCGACAGCAGGGCCTGATGGATGTGCCGGGTTGGATCACACCTTGAAACCAAAACTCCTTTCCCTTTGTCTACACCAACAATGTGTGCGAGGGGCGGCAGGAAGCACAAGCGGTCCACCCCACCCCGCAGGGGAGCTTGGCATACCTCCGGGCCATGTGGGCACCCCCTGCCCGGGAGGAGTGGGAGACACAGGAGGGGCAGGTGTACACAGGGTCCGGATGGTGAAATCACGGAGTTGGGGAGCAGGCAGCATGACAACTCTGGGGAACCGGCACTGGGGAGGCCCCAGAGCACCCAGGACAGGCTGGAGAGAAGCCTTTCAGATCATCACGCCCTCCCCCGCTAAACAGCTCTGGAGTCACTATCAGGACAAAGGTTTCCTAGGTGGCCTCATGTCTCCTGAGAAGCCGAATCAACACACCTCCCAGGATACAAGACTCGGGGACCTGGCCCCACCCTGGTCAGTCTGCAATTGAAGTTCGTCTGTGGTTCCTCTGACACGGGGACGCCTGTCTAGGGCTACAGAGGTGGGATCCAGTCTTCGAGGGGCTTCCAGGAATGAGACACAAACACTCAAAGTGACACCAGGCAGGTGGTCTCACCACTATGCCTGGCAGGTGTGTGTTGGGTGAGTTGGTGATGAGAACATCAATAAAAAGCTAACATTTATCAACCATGGACGATGGGCCAGACACATGGGGATTATCTCTTGTAATCCTCCCAACAACCCTACGACGAAGGCACTCTGTAAAAACTCCTATTTTACAGGTGAAAAACTGAGGCCCAGAGAGGTTAAGTAATATATCCAAGTTCACACAGCTGGTAAGGACAGAGAGAGGATTTGAACCTCGAAGCGTGGCTCCAGAAAATGAATGCAAGCAACGATAGGAATTCAGAGGACTGGAGATGGGGACCACTCAGGGGACACTGGGGGCGTTCGCACAGAGCAGGAGCAATCTGGGTGGGTGAGAGGAGGCAATGCCCTGACCCTGCCTGTGAGCTGCCCATCGGGAACCCTAGGCATCTACCTCTGTGTTGATACATTCAGCCCCAGGTTGTCCTAAATGGGCAAAGCCAGCCCCAGGCGGAGCAGAGGCAGCCCAGGGAGTGAAGCAGCGGGGAAAGGGCCCACGGTGAGCAGTGAGGAGCCACCCGCCCCTGTGAGGAGAGGCAGGCCAGGGAGTCAGGCTGAGATTGAATCCTGACTCAACCCCCTGACTGGAGGTGCTGAGTGCATCCATAAATGTCAGCTGCCACTGAGCCCAGTAATGAATCATGCCGACAAAGCATCACTCTTTTGGAGCCACCAGTGTGGGCACCTTTTGCTGCCTTGGGTAGGTGAGTCAGCATCCTCCCTCCAATGCTTCCACTGGTCACCTCTGGCTCCCGGTAACTCAGCCGTAAATCCTCACCCCGTACCACAGAGATGTCCATCTGCCCCTGGGAAACCCTGCTGAATTTACGAGCTCACAAGTCCAGATTCACTGGCAAGGGAAAAAGGGATCGTGTTGCCCATGGGGGACCTGGTGCTCAGAAGCCATAAACCACACTGGTGACAGCGGCCTGACGGGTTGAGGGCCCTCCCGGGTCATTTGCGCTCGGCTTAATGGCCACGATGATGAGGCAGACGCTGTTCGAGAACTCCACGCGGGCCACTACTGAAGCTTTAAATCAGTCACAGGAGGTTAAGGGAGCAGCTGTCTCTTTTCATCTTATTTTTGGGGTGCCTGATTGCAGCCCTTTTTCCTTTTTCTCTCTTGTTCCTTCTTGTTTGTCCTACCTTGGCCCACGAGATGGCCACAGAATTTCGAACACACACGTCGAATTCTAGCTTGGGGGCACAGGGGAGCCACTGCATTTCCCAATCTTTTTTATTGTCTTTGGAACAATAGTCTGCTGTGTTCCAAAGCGCACAGGCTCATCTTGCATGGGGCAGCAGAAGGAATGAGGGCAATGGCGGGGGGTATGGCGGGGGCAGGAGGGCATCCAAGGCAGCAGCAGAGAGCAGCCTGTGGGGCAATGCAGATCGGGGGGCAACCTCCGAGAAGTCGGGTCCTCCATGCCTCCACCGGCCCTGCCAGCCACAGTGTGGTCTGGGCTACCTCCCCTTGACACCTCTCTCCCTGGACCCGAATGCCAGCCCATTAAATGGCCATTGAAAGGAGGAGCTAGCACTAGTCTTCTTGCCTTGTGCTGGGGCAAGAATATCCACGTCTTATCCAGGGAGTAAAATCTCAAATTACCAAAAGCCAGTGCTTTTATTTGATCTAAGGCTTCATGTGTGTGTGTGTGTGTGTGTGTGTGTGTGTGTGTGTGTGTGTGTGAGAGAGAGAGAGAGAGAGAGAGAGAGGGAATTAAAGGTAAAAGGGGGTATTATATGAACTATCCATTGGCACAAGGAAAGAAAGAGCTAGCATCTCTGGCTGGCTGTGAACGCCCTTTAATTAAGCAATAAATTTGGAACCAGGGAAATGCACGTCAGTAAAGAAACACTCTGTTTAATTACCCATTCGTCTGTTTGGCTCTGTCAGGGCACCTGTGCCAAGACACGCCAGCATATGGTCACTCAGGACAGAGGCTGCCCAAGTACACATTCCAATTTGGTTCCAGCTCATGCCATGTTGAGAGAGAGAGAGAAACAGAGGCCCAGAAGCCAAGAGAGACAGAGGCGGGGAGACAATGACGGCACAGAGCGACAGCTATAATTCCATCAAAGGGCTCTGGTGACACTGTAAACCACCAGACACAACCAGAGTGGTTTGTCACCAGAGCCCCAGTGGAATTGACTCAGAAGGCATTGTTGCAGATTTTTCCAACATGAGGCCAAAAGAAAGAGGCTGTGTGTGTGTGAAATACTGTTCTCTGTCATCTCCAGCCCTGCATTGCTGTTGAGGAGCAAACCCCGAGGTTTTGATCCCAAGTTCAATTCCAAGTCATCGCTATTGAGCGGCAGAATGACACCCTGTCTGCTCTTACACCTCGGATTCAGAGTCCAGCGGAGAGTGAGGCAGGATCCCGGGGGTGGGGGGGGGCAGCTGGACACCAGGAGCCAAAGGTTTCAGGACTCTATTTCTGTGTCCCTGGGGGACCTTGGAGCTCTGGGCCTGATTCCAGAGCTGAGGCTCCTGGGTCAGCTCCACGGAAGCCAATCACAGGACCCCCCAAAAGCCGGGGCCCAGGATGCTGGGAAGAGCTGGGGAGGGGTTGGGGAAGGAGATGATCAATGTGAATGCTTTCCCAGCTGCTCACTGTGTGACAGGCCTCTGGGAGTCTGGGGTTTGGGTTCTGGAACATTTCTAGAATCCAAGAGAAGAGCAAAGTGAGGAGGATTTCAGGCACCAGAAAGGGTCTTTCGTGTTACTACGGTGCCCTAGGGGTGACTGAAGAGGTACCTCCCACCTCCATTAAGGATCCCAAACCTGTCACTTGTTTCCAGAACTTTCTCTCCATGTGGAAGAATTTCTGGAGAAATATGTATTATGGAGGAATATGTATTTCTCTCTGTGTAGGGGGATGTGTTTAGGGGATGGACCAAATCTTTCCTGCTTTGGTCTCTGATCCCTAAAATCTGCTCCCACTAACAGCTCTTACTCACCAGACAGCCTCGTGACGTGTGAATAAAAAGTGAATCTGAAACTGCAGAGGACATGGCCTTCCAGAGACTCGACTTTAAAAATTAAGGCGAGGAGGAAAGCATTTGGCAAAGGACATTTCAGGTGTGGCCAAATTCAGGGCTTTGAAAAAATATCTTGCGATGTTTCGCTAAACCCAGAGCAAAGCTGTCGGGGCCCGGCTCTGGTCATTATAAGTTATTTGTAGCTTGTTTCTTTCCAAAGCAATTTTCTTTTATCTGCAAGCTAAGCTCTTTTGACTCAGCCTGATTTCTGCAGCTCCTGTGCCCAACTCCTGCCTTCACCAGCTGACAGGCATTTGGAGACAGCTCTGGAAAGCGGCAGGAACGTGAGGGCCCCGGCTCCAGTCCAAGATCCCAAAAAGACCCTGGCCAGCTCTCTGCATGCTCAAGAAGCATCCAGAACAGTGCCACGGGACCGGCATGCACATGGGACACAACAGATCAGAGTTCTCCCAGGCGGGGCCCAGCCAGGCGAAGTCACGCCCATTAGAAGGTCAATACCATGTGGGACCCGAACTGACAGGCAGGGCCTCAGGTCAGATGGCAGGAGCTCAGGGAGAGAGAAAGTTGGAGCCTGGGCCTCTGAGGCGAGCTTCAGCACACAGGCCAAGTTGAGAAGACTTGTGGCTGGTGGTTGGGTCCTTAACCACACCACCCACTCATGGGGCTGCAAACACACTAAGTGAGCTCCTGCGTGGGAAGTTTCCTCTACAGGGAATAGATCTTTAGGCCTCTTCTTATAGCCTCTCCACCTTTTTTAAGTTTTGTTATCTTCCTACCCCCATCAGTCCATTCTCTGTTAAAACTGTATCAGTGTGTGCTGCTCTCCCATGCCTCACTCCATCCCCATGGACCTGCCCAGCCAGCAGACAACCTCTGTGGCTCCCAGGTCCCTCAAGGTCATCAGCTTCCATGTCCACCTCTCACCCATACAGGCTGGAGGTCACTTGTTGGGAACAAGTCCTCTGGAGCCTTCCAAGAGGTCAGTTTCACAGGTAAATAAATCCCCTGGGAACATGTCCTCTGATCTGCCTCGCCTCCGGGTGATGTGATCCTAAAGACCACGTCGCCGACCTGTGTCCTCCAACAGTGTGGCCGGACTGGGAAGGAAGGCAGAGGGTTTTAGGCCATGAAAGCGTCCAATTACCCTTACCTGACGCTGTATAAGCCATGACCCTACTCCGCCTTCAAAAAATACCTGCTGCAAAACATAAGGACGGAGGAGATTGAGACCTTCAGGGCGGGCGTTTCTCCAAAGGCGCCCACATTTATTAATTCTGATTTGTACACCTGTCAACACTTCCCAAGATAACAAACTAAACACCACAGAATAAAAGAGCAATGTGCTCCCTGGCACATCTATTTCCAGATGCCCTTGTAGGATTCTCTGTTCACCAAAAGGAACTCTGCCAGCTCCCAGAGTCAGTCTGAGGCTGGAGATGGGGGGCCATTCCCAGGCTGGGGTTCTTCCACAGGCCGACACTGAAAGTCAAAACCTAGAACAGAGTCTAACAAATTATCCTGGCCCACGGAGCTTGGTTTTGTCTGATTCTCTTCCTGTTGCCCAACGGTGACAAGTTGCAGGTGCTTCTGTTCTGAATACCAGCCCCTTGCCTTTGACGCCCCTGGCTAGTGTCTCTGAGATGTTTAGTCAGAGCTACCAATGAGACCGACACGCCTCACACAAGTCTCTGCTAAAGACCTCCACTTAACTTAATGGACTAAACAGGGAACCATTTCTATATGATTAATTAATTAGAGTCTTACCAGGAAGGATAATAATATAACAATTTAAATAAGACTGCAAGGCCTAGCTGCCATTTCATAAAAAGAACACCAAGAATAACACAATTAGAAAGACATTCAAGACAGAGGGAACACGAAATAGTGGACCCAGCTCTGACTAAGGCCGCCCTTAGTTCACGGGGGTTTCAAGTCCAGGGTCCACCTATTTGACCTAAAAGTTACCTGCCTTCTCTGAGCATTTCCTCTCTCAATAAATGGAAGGATTGAGGTATATTTGTCAGTGCTGTTGTGGAAATCCAGTAGATGCCATGCATGAAAACTGTCCAGAAAATAGGCTTAAAATGCATGGAAACATTGCTCAAGAAATTCCAGCCTAATAGCTTGTACTAAGAATGGAAATAAATGGAAAGAGGTCTGACGAACATGGTCCATTCTGTTTTATCTGCAAACATCTTATTTTTCACTGCACTTTTAACCTGCTTGCCCACTCCAAGTCCTTTGAAAATAAGTGAATGAAAAGTCCCCATAAGAATCATCTTAGGGCTTCCCTGGTGGCGCAGTGGTTGAGAGTCCGCCTGCCGATGCAGGGGACACGGGTTTGTGCCCCGGTCCGGGAAGATCCCACGTGCCGCAGAGCGGCTGGGCCCATGAGCTGGGGCTGCTGGGCCGGCGCGTCTGGAGCCTGTGCTCCGCAACGGGAGAGGCCACAACAGTGAGAGGCCCACGTACTACAAAAAAAAAAAAAGAAAAAAGAATCATCTTAGCTGATTATAGATGAATAAATAGTTGTTACTGGCAGATGAGTCAAAATGATTCTAGTTAGTAGATTTGCTGGTTGGTATTTGGATTTGGGGGCATTTGTAGCATCTCAGTGTCCCTGCAACCCTCACGCAGCCCCCTCCTCTTCCCCATACTGCTCCTCCTTTCTTCTCCTCACCCCTCACACTTTTGCCCATGTTACTACTCAAGGTCTCCCACCTTGGGTCCCTCATCCGTCCTGCGTCTGGTGACCCAATCCCTCAAGGCCTTGCTAGATAACTCTTTATCTAAACCTAAACCTTTTTCTGTAAAGGACCAGACAGTAACTATTTCAGTCTTTTCAGGCCATACAGTCTCTGTCACAACTCCTCAACTCTGCCTCTGCAGTGTGAAAGCAGCCATAGACAAGATGCCAGTGAGCGTGGCCGTGTTCCAATAAAACTTTATTTGCAAAAACAAGCGATAGGCCCGATTTGGCCCAAGAATCTAAATAGTTCTTTGGTGTTACGGGATTATAATGGTTAATATATTGTATCTAGAGGTTCACTGCCTCACTTCCTTATGGGGCTTTTTATACTTTAACCCTAAGTCACGATTAATGGGGGACATTTTAGACACTGGGAAAAGTCCAGTATAAACGATATTAAGAATGGGTGCCTTTTAAAAAATCTAGAAACAATAAATGCTGGAGAGGGTGTGGAGAAAAGGGAACACTCTTGCACTGCTGGTGGGAATGTGAATTGGTTCAGCCACTATGGAGAACAGTATGGAGGTTCCTTAAAAAACTACAAATAGAACTACCATATGACCCAGCAATCCCACTACTAGGTATATACCCTGAGGAAACCAGAATTCAGAAAGAGTCATGTACCAAAATGTTCATTGCAGCTCTATTTACAATAGCCCGGAGATGGAAACAACCTAAGTGCCCACCGTCGGATGAATGGATAAAGAAGATGTGGCACATATATACAATGGAATATTCCTCAGCCATAAAAAGAAACGAAATTGAGCTATTTGTAATGAGGTGGATAGATCTAGAGTCTGTCATACGGAGTGAAGTAAGTCAGAAAGAGAAGGACAAATACCGTATGCTAACACATATATATGGAATTTAAGAAAAAAAAATGTTATGAAGAACCTAGGGGTAAAACAGGAATAAAGACAGAGACCTACTGGAGAACAGACTTGAGGATATGGGGAGGGGGAAGGGGGAGGTGTGTTAAGGCGAGAGAGAGACATGGACATATATATACTAACAAACGCAAGGTAGATAGCCAGTGGGAAGCAGCCGCATGGCACAGGGAAACCGGCTCGGTTCTTTGTGGCTGTCTGGAGGGGTGGGATAGGGAGGGTGGGAGGGAGGGAGACAAAGAGGGAAGAGATATGGGAACATATATATATATGTATAACTGACTCACTCTGTTATAAAGCAGAAACTAACACACCATTGTAAAGCAATTATACCCCAATAAAGATGTTAAAAAAAAAAAAAGAATGGGTGCCTTTTAGTGTCTCTCAATCACAATACTTGTGGTTAAAGCCCCCCAGACTATGTCGCCTGTAATGCTGGCATTTTCAGATCACAGAAAGACCTAAGCTTAACTAGATCAATGGCTTGTAAGCTTGAGAGTATAACAGAATCACCCAGAGGACTTTTTATAAATTTATTTATTTATTTATTTATTTTTGGCTGCATTGGGTCTTCATTGCTGAGCGTGGGCTTTCTCTAGTTGTGGCGAGCGAGGGCTACTCTTCACTGCGGTGAGTGGGCTTCTCATGGCGGTGGCTTCTCTTGTTGCAGAGCATGGGCTCTAGGCGCATGGGCTTCAGTACTTGTGACACGTGGGCTCAGTAGTTGTGGCTCGCGGGCTCTAGAGCGCAGGCTCAGTAGTTGTGGTGCATGGGCTTAGTTGCTCCGAGGCATGTGGGGTCTTCCCGGAACAGAGCTTGAACCCGTGTCCCCTGCATTGGCAGGGGGATTCTTAACCACTGCACCACCAGCGAAGTCCCTGGAGGACTTTTAAACACACAGATTACTGGGCCCCATTCCCAGACTTTCTGATACAATAGGTCTGGGGTGGAACCAAAAGATTCACATTTCTAACTAATTCCCAGGCAATGCTGATGCTGCTGGTCCAGGTACCATGGTTTGAGAACTGCTGGGTTACATGTTAAAAACCTAGAGGTATACTGCCACCTAGTGGATAGTTCTTAGTGGTACCCTACACCAACTATTCTTTGATCTTTAAAGTGTACGAAAAATTACACATCTTTTGCCATGGAGAAGTAACAAATTCATAAAGCCACTTTGTCATTTGTAGACTTGGGATTCCATAACCATATTCCAAGCTTCTTTAAAGAAATGAGACGTCACTTTATTTACGATAACATGGCAGCAATCTTAAATCAACTTAAACTAAAAACGGATTATTTTCCACAGGGGGAAAAACACTTAAAATATCTAAATAGGATAAAACCACTGCTGGCTCTGTCCTCTGGCCACTCTCCCATTGTCCAGATGCACATACCTCTTCTGAAAGTTGGCCCTCCAACCCCCATCGATGAACCACTTCGACCTGGTGTAATTGATGAAATTCAGC
>NW_006786690.1:2331562-2360554 GCF_000442215.2 Lipotes vexillifer | reverse complement strand
CAGCAGGAGATTAGCTAAAACAAACCTGTTTCAGACCCTGGACTTTGTGATCTTTGCACACACAGATGAGTAGCAATGGTAAAGGACCCTGTTAATAGGTAACTATGGAAATGTTTGCATTCCAACATACTGACTATGCAAGGACCCACTCCCACCTATTCATCCCAGTTAGTTTCATCTAACTCCACCTGGCACAAAATGAAGGGGCGCTACAGTTGCCAATAGCAGATGACTTGGGATACCATGCTTGGCGGGCTGCTGGATCATTGTCATTGTGGAGAAACACATTAGGGCCGTGCTACAAAGGATGGCCTGGTACCAAGAGCACGGAAATGACAGGGACCGGAACGATTTTTGATGCCAACAGTTTATATTTGATCTCCAGATGCAATGCAGCTGACAGCTAATTAGTTTGACTTAGATCTACACAGATCTTCCCCTTTTTTCCCACACATGCTGTGGGCATGCTAGTGTGAAAATGTGTCTGCCTGGGGTTGCGCTTTGATTGAGAATTCTCTGGAATGAACACACTTGGAACCCCTGAGAAGTCTGGAGCCCCAGCACGTGGACCATCTGGTGAAGACAGTCTTTTTCTCTCCTGCTTGGCCCAAGAGCAGGTAATGCAGTGGCAGTCTTTATTCCAGTGGCCGATTCCAGCCTAACAAAGCTGGAGTAAATCATGCAGCTTCATTTTTTCGAGTATGAGGCCACCATTAAGTGCAAACCTCAGTGGTCGAGAGCTACTGGATGTGAATTCTGTGGCTACTAATGAAAAAGCAATCGCGGTGCATTAGCTGGTGAGCTGTTTGGGAGGAATGAGAAGGACATGCAGAGCTACAGTTCCAGGGACAGCAAGAGCAGCAAGACCCTCCTCTCCCCTGGCCCCAGAGTAACAGACCTACATTTATGCAGCCCTACTGTGCGCTGAGCATTTTTAGAAGCCCATGTAGTCTTTACAACAGGGGCTATTGTTATCCTCATTTTACAGTTGAGGAATCTGAGACATGAGATTGATTGCCCCAGATCAAGCAGCTGGTATGTGGAGAAGCTAGGTTTTGATCCCCGAAGTCCTTCTCCAGAGACCATGCTCTCAACAACTACACCTTATGACTTCATGAGCCCGGCTTGGTCTAAGCCATCCATGGCAATCCAAGCCCTATTGACTGGTCTAGGCAAAGGCAGGTGTGGCCTTCACTCCCCAGAAGTAGGATTATATCTCACCCCCTACCATGACCTCATAGTGGACTGAGTGGGTCTCCCTGTCCCCTGACTTTGGGCTTGGCCATGTGACTTGCTTCGGCCAATGGGATGTTTCACCATGTGATCCAAGCTGGGGCTTGAAATGTGCTTGTGCCACTGGTGTACCCCCTTGTCCTCATGGGCCTCAGAAGGAGATTCATGGAGCCAACCCAGACTGGAGTGAAGCCCAGAGCCAGGCCCAGCTGAACCCAGACTTAATCATCAAACGCCGGCCACCCCACTGGTTATATACATCATGCACTGATACAGCTCACATCACGTTCTAGTCCATGATACTCTGGGAAATGTTTCTAGAATAAATTGAACCTCCAGAGGAGAAATATTTTTGGACTTTACCCCTCTCTTCCTCCCTGGGCACTAGTAAGAGGACATTGTACCTAGTGCTAGGCACCATCTGGTGACCACAGGAAACAAACACAAACACAAAAAGCCCATACACTAAGGATGCCAAAGTAGAAACAAGGACTGATCCTAGGTCCTTGGTGATCTTTCAAGCCACTGAACAATTGCCTACCTCCACATTTTTTTTTTTTTTTTTTTTTTTTGGGGCCCCGGGTCTCTCACTGTTGTGGCCTCTCCCGTTGCGGAGCACAGGCTCCGGACGTGCAGGCTCAGCGGCCATGGCTCACGGGCCCAGCCGCTCCGCGGCATGTGGGATCTTCCCAGACCGGGGCATGAACCCATGTCCCCTGCATCGGCAGGCGGACTCCCAACCACTGCGCCACCAGGGAAGCCCCCTTTCATTTTTTAAAAAATTTATTTATTTTATTTATTTATTATTTTTGGCTACATTGGGTCTTCATTGCTGTGCGTAGGCTTTCTCTAGTTGCGGCGAGCGGGTACTACTCTTCGTTGCGGTGCGCAGGCTTCTCATTGCAGTGGCTTCCCTTGTGGCGGAGCATGGGCTTTAGACACATGGGCTTCAGTAGTTGTGACTCGCGGCCTTCAGTAGTTGTGGCTTGCAGGCTCTAGAGAGCAGGTTCAGTAGTTGTGGCACACGGGCTTAGTTGCTCCGCGGCATGTGGGATCTTCCCGGACCAGGGGTCAAACCCGTGTCCCCTGCACTTGTAGGTGGATTCTTAACCACTGCACCACCAGAGAAGCCCTACCTCCACATTTTTTGAGACAGTCTTCTCTTTGTTCAAGCCAGCATTAGTTGGGATTTCTATTATTTACAGCCAAAGCCTTTCTTAACTGCTATTGACTCTCTTAAGTATGGCAAAGAAGAACTTTTACAAAAGCTATATGTTCACATCTCCCTCTTTTTTCTTTAAGTTGGTCAAACCTCTCCAAAATAGCAGGAGGGAAGTCACAAATTCTTGCTAATATCAGTCAATTGATAACTGCTGCCACTCTTCCTGGAGTGATCAGTTTAGAGTTGCCCATATGAGAAGCAGCTTAACTAAAATCAACCCTTAAATTTTGTTTGTTGATGTAGTCAAACTTCTAGAATACTTCCTAACATATAATAGGTGCTCAGTATAGCTTGTTAAATGAAATTTTTAATTGAGTTGTTGATATTTCTCTGGATGGGCCATCATATGTGTCTCTTGGGAATCTGCTTTGTCTTCTCAAGAAGGCTCCTGGAAATCACACCAAAGTGAATTTTGTGAAGCCTGCACACTAAACAGACCTTCCAAACTCAATGGAAGTCTTCTCATGATACGATTACAAACAGAAATCATAACAGTTTATTGAAATATAATTCTCATACCATAAAATTCACTTTTTAAAGTGCACAGTTCAGTGGGTTTTAGCATATTCACAGGATTGTGCAACCATCAACCATAATATAATTTTAGAGCATTTTCATCATCCCAAAGGAAACCTCATAACCATCAATAGTCATTCACCATCACTCCCTCCCCCATCCACCCAGCCCCTGGCAACCACTAACCTACTTTCTGGCTTTATGGATTTTCCTATTCTGGACATTTAATATAAATGGAGCCATACAATATATGTGGTCTTTAGTGTCTGACTTGTGTCACTTAGCAAATGTTTTCAAGATTCATCCATGTTGTAGCAGGTATAAGTATTTTATTCCTTTTTATTGCTGAATAATATTCCATTATGTGGATATACCACATTTTCTTTATCCATTCATCATTTGATTGCTTCTACTTTTAGGCTATTATGAAGAATGCTGCTACAAACATTTGCTTACAAGTTTTTGTGTGGCAATGTGTCTTCTTTTCTCTTAGGTACATACCCAGGGGTAGAATTTTTGGGTCAAGCTCTATGTTAAGCTTCTGAGGAACTTCCAGACTGTTTCCCAAAGCAGCTGCCCCATTTTATATTCCTGCCAGTGGTTTATGGAGAGTTTCAATTTCTCCACATCCCCACCAACACTTGTTATTATCTGTCTTTCTGATTATAGCTAGCAGGTGTGAAGTGTATCTCCTTGTAGTTTTACCTTGCATTTCTCTGAGGGTTAATGGTTTTGAGCATCTTTTTTTGTGTGTTTATTGGCCATTTGTACAACCTCTTTAGAAAAATGTACAGACATAAATTTGATCTTATTTATATAGTCTAATTTTGCTGAAAACTTTTGTGAGGCTGCATTATGAAACCAAAATTCTTTTCTCCCTAATAATATACAAAATATTATGAAAACCTGGTTAACTCACATGTCACTGATTTAGAATGGCTGTATCCACAACAAAGGAAAAGATCATTGTTTTCTCAGCCACTAAAATCCCATCTCTTAGCATGTCTGGCAAAAAAAAAAAAATCAGTCTAGTAGAGCAAAAGTGTGATCAGAATTAGTGAAATGTTTAAATGTTAAATGGCTTTTAGAATTCCCTTTTCTTCTTTTAATTACATGTAGGAACAGAAACTCCTGTGTACTTTAAAATTATAATGTCCCACTTTTTAATTTATCTACTAATGAGTTTTTTCTAAGTTGCTATATGTCAAGCATTATACCAGATTTATTCCAGCTGCTGGTTCATTTAAACTTCACAAGAACACTATGAGGTGGGTAGCATGTATTAGTTAGCTATGCTGTGTAACAAATCATCCCAAAACTTAGCAGCTTAAAACAACAGCCATAACTAACTAGCTCTCATAGTTTCTGTGGCTAAGACATGGGCAGGATGGCTTGACTCTGCTACATAACATCTGGTGCCTCAGTGAGAAGACCCAAAGGCTGGGGACTGAAATAGCAAATATCACTCAAACATCTGGCAGTTGATGCTGGCTGTTGATTGAGACCTTCACACAGCCTGTGCATGTTCTTCTTGATGTGGTGGCTGGACTCCTGAGAGAGAACCAGATGGAAGCCATATTGCCTCTGTGACCGAGCCTCAGAAGTCATTCAGCATCACTTCCATCACAGTTACAAAGGTCCACCCAAGTTCAAGTAGAGGAAACACAGTCCCTTCCAGTTATGGATCGCAGTATGCACTGTGATGGTTACTTTTATGTGTCGACTTGATTGGGCCACAGGGTGCCCAGATTGAACATTCTTTATGAGTGTTCCTGTTAGGGTGTTTCCAGATGAGATTAGCATTTGAATCAGTGGACTCAGTAAAGCAGATCACCCTCCCCAATGTGGGTGGGTATCATGAAATCTACTGGGAGCCTCAATAGAACAAAAAGTGAAGGAAGGGAGGATCCATCCTCTTCCCACCGGCCTGTTGAGCTGGGACATCAGTCTTCTCCTGCCCTTGGACTGGAACTTACCCCTTCGGCTCCCCTGGTTCCCAGGCCTTCAGACTCAGACTGAATTGCACCACTGGCTTTCCTGGGTCTCCAGCTTGCAGATGGCAGATCATGGGACTTCTCAGTCTCCAAAATCATGTGAGCCAGTTTCTTATAATAAATCTATCTACGTAGAGAGATTTATATAAAGATTGTATATATACACACGTACATAAAACTATATATACATGCGTATGTGTGTGTGTTGGTTTCTCTAATACACATGCCCCGACAAAATTCATATGTTGAAGTCCTAATCCCCATACCTCAGACTGTGACCTTATTTGGAAATGGGGTCATTACAGAGCTAATCAAGTTAAAATGAGGTCATTCAGTTGGGTCCTAATTCAGTATGAGTGGTATTCTTATAAAATGGGGAAATTTGAAGACAGTTAACACACACCCAGGAGAACACCACATGAAGACGAAGGCAGAAATCAGGGTGACGCTTCTACATGCCAAGAAATGCCAAAGATTGCCAGAAAACCACTCAGAGCTAGTGAAGAGGCATGGAGGAGATTCTCCTTCACAGACCTCAGGAGGAACCAGCCTGTTCTTGGTCTCAGACATCCAGCCTCCAGAACTGTGAGGCAATAAGGGTCAGTGGTTCAAGCCAGCCAATTTGTGGTACTATCAGCCCGTATCCTCACATGCGGAATCCACAGATATGGAGGGCCAACTCTGGAACTTGAGCAATCCCCTGCAGGTACCGAGGGATGACTGTACTTTATCACAGCAGCCCTAGGAAACCAATCCACCACCTCTTGATGGGGAATCATCAACATCATATTGTAGGAAGAGCTTGAAGAACGGGGTAGTTAGGGGTGTGGCCATCTTTGGAAATTCCAACCTGCCACAGCCCATCCCCTGGACAACAAAAATTCACCTCCCTCCCATACGCAAAATACACTAGTCCCCTCCTGCAAACCACCAAGTCTCATCCCATTACAGCACCAGCTTAAAGTCCAGGATCTTATCATATAAATCAGGTCCAGATGGAGTTGAGACTTCTGGAGTTCAGTCAAGGAGCACAGCTCCTCTGGATCTGAAGTGTCGTCAATTAAATAAACCAGTTATCTACCCACCCCTACGGGCCACAGGCAATGGGGGAACAGGTCATTATTAACATCTTCTCCTTTTTGTCATCCTCATTCTTTGAAGAGCCTGAAACTATCAACTCTAAAACTCCATCAAATGTCTCTCTCAAATTGTATTCTTCCCTCATTTCCTCCCTCCTTATAGAACTAGATGATCTCAGAGTTGGAAAGGGATTTAAAGTTTAAGCTGGCCCTGCACACAACCTGGACAAATCTCACTCTAGACATGATGTTGGGCTAAGAAAGTCGGACTGTGAAAACTAGATACTGTATGATTCCACTTATGGGAAGCTCAAAACTGGCAAACTAATCTGAGGTGATAGAGGTCAGAATAATGGTTACCTCTGGGGGATGGTTTGACGGCGAGAGGTCATGAGGTATCCCTCTAGGCTTGACCTGGTTGTAAATATGTAAAAATTCATCCTAAGATTGTGCATTTGTGTAAGTTATACCTAGTTTTTAACAAGAGGTTTAAGTTAGTTCTGTGGTTCCCATACTTAAGGATTTCATAAACTGATCAAACTCCATACTTCCTTCGCAACCTCCCAATTAGAAGAAATAATTTTCTAAAATGACTATGGATTAATGTTATAACTAGGAAAAAGCCGAATGCTTTCTTCTTGGGTTTAAAAAAGTACGACTGACTTTGAAACTATGCTCCTCAAACCCCACAAGGGAGAGCTAAACAGTTGCCATGATCACTCCAAAGGGCTCTTTAATTGTCCCTGCTTTCCTTCCCCACCCCTTTCTGCTTTCAGGCTCTGGCCCTGTGCACATGGGCCTCTAAGCAACAGGTGAGAGACAGACCCCTCCTTATTTGAGGGCTTCTATTACATTAATAAGAATGAGAAATGCCAAAGCAGGACTTTGTAAAAATTGTGGTATATTTTAGATGTTTTACTTTTACATACATGTGGTGACCGATATCCTATGTGTGGAAGACTCCATACATTGTAGAGTATACCTCTGAGATTGTGGGGTATTTTCTGCATCTTTCCCCAAGGAGTCATTTCTAGCCAAAGAAACACACACCTGCCCCTCCCAACACACACCACACATACACCACACACCACACACACACCACACACCACACACTTGCATGTACACACACAGGTTTCAGCCAGGTGAGATGTTGTCAGTATCTCCCAGTTTCTCGTGGTCTCTCCAGCCTGTTGAGCTCCCAACAGCCTGCAAGTTTCCAAACAAAAATCCGACAACTTCAACCGCAGGGACAAGACTGGATCCAAAGCTAAACTATTCATTCAAAAAGTGAACATTTTTATAGATAAGGATTTTTCGTTTGTTTGTTTTGGCTTTAATGATTTGACCATAAGTGCCAGTCCTATCGTAGCAAAAAATCCAGGAGGGACCTCTGATTCTCAGATCCCTGGGTTCTGCAAGTAGTTGTTGTTTGTCAGAAACTGGACTCTGGGGACTTCCCTGGTGGTCCAGTGGTTAAGAATCCACCTTCCAATGTAGGGGACGCAGGTTCGATCCCTGGCCGGGGAACTGAGATCCTATACGCGGCGGGGAAACTAAGCCCATGACGTGCCGCAACTAAGGCCCGATACAGCCAAATAAAATAAATAAATATTAAAAAAAAAAAAAAAGAAACTGGACTTTGAGTCTAACTGCCTTGGATTGGAGAAGCAGCCCAAGGAGAGCTCAAGGTTAAATCTGCATTAGCGGTGAGCTTCTGAAGAGAGCTTGCCAACAGAGCAAGGAGCAGTGCGGCAGCATGCAGGCCCCAGGAAAGGCCTGGGGAAGGGTGGCTTCAAAGCTCCTGGGTTTCCAATCTCTTCAAAACTTCAGATTGGCAGAAAGAGGAAGTCTCCGCTGGTCCTAAAAAAAAAAAAAAGCCAAAGACTTTTGGGGGCAGGGAGCAAGTCACACAGAAATCCTACCTCCCTTGGAGATTTCTGAATGTTCAATTTGGTATTATCTTGATTTGGAAGTGAGGAAAGTACAGGAAATATCCATGAGGACAGTACGCATTCATTTCATTATTACTATTATAACTCACATAGTACCCACTATACACCAGACATGTCTAAGCATATTACACTCATTCAATCCTCCCAACAACCCTCAGAGGTAGGCATTATTAACAAGTTTTAGAGCTGGGAAAACTGAAGCACAGAGTAGGTGGTTGATGTTATGGGCTGAATTGTGTCCCCCCAAATTCATATGCTGAAGCCCTAACCCCCAATTTGACTAGATTTGGCGATGGAGCCTTTAAGGAGGTCCTTAAGGTTAAATGAGGTCATAAGGGTGGGGTCCTAATCCAATACAACTTGTGTTTTTATAAGAAGAGGCAGAGACGCCAGGAATACACATGCATAGAGAAAATGCCATTAGGACAGCAAGAAGGTGGCTGTCTGCAAGCCAAGGAGAGAGCCCTTGCCAGAAACCAACCCTGCCAGCACCTTGAGCCTGGACTTCCAGCCTCCAGCACTGTGAACAAATAAATTTCTGTAATTTAAGCCACCTAGTCTGTAGTATTCTGTTGTGGAAGCCCTAGTGAACAGTGCAAGTGACTTGCCCAAGATCTTCTGCCTGGTAAATGGAAGAACTGAGATTTGAATCCAGACTGTATTGACACCTGAGTCCATGCTTTTCATGGCTATTGTACAGTGTCTATTGCCCTGAGAAAGGAGAGTCCCATTGGAGAACATGACGGTGACCACAGGAACTGCCAGCATGCACAAGCATTTACTCTGCACCGGCCCACCTCGCTAAGTGCTTTGCATGGATTATCCATTTAGTACCAACAACAATCCTGTGAGGTTATTGCTATTAACGCCCCCCCATTTCACTAAGGCCTTAGGAGGAATCCAGTGGGGGCAAACTCACTCCAGAGCCAGCTGTAAACACTATGCTATACCACAATTAATTATAACTATTAGAGATCATTTTGTTATGGTCAGCTTCACCACCTGGCCAAAAACTATTCAACTGGGTTTCCCAAGTATGAGAACACAGTTGAGCCAAGTGAGAATTATGAGCCAATGAGGAAGGTGTCCCCACTGAGATAGCACAGTGTTGAAGACAAAGGGCCAGTGGAGAGGCAGCTCTGCCCTGATGGGCAGGAGAGGGTAGGAAGGAGCACTGTCAGAGGGGCATTCCCCTCCAGGACTGCTGCAGCAGGGCCACAGGACCACTGTTTGCTCCTTCTCTCTCTGAATAAGCAATGGCTAATGGGGACTCAGCAGCAGTCAGGTTGGGGTCAAAGAGGGGTTGCTCACATTGCCTCTGTCTCCAGCCACAACCTCTACATCCCCCCAAACAGGCCTCGCTTCCTTTTTTAGGCACTCAATTTCATCAGTCCCATGGATGGGTTAGGAAGGACTGACATAAATCATCTCCATTCTGCTGGCACAGCATTTTCCAAAGGGCAAGATGTGTCTCGCAGGTGAGCACCCCTGAGACAGGTAGACCCTTTTCAAATCTTTCTCAACCTTGTGACTATGTCAAGGAAAAGGCTTGGTGCTAATATGCCTTTCATAATGCCTCTCATATTTGCTCATACTTGAACAAAGAGAGACCAGACTTCAGACCCAGAGCCTTCCATGGTCAGCAGTGTCTGCTTGGTAAATCCAAATTACACATATAGGGTCCCACATCTCACTGATGCCCTGTTCACTTTTTAATTCTTTTACTTTCTATGTTGCCTTTTGGAAGGTTTCTGTTGCTGTGTCTCCAAGTTTACTACTTTCTTTCACGATGTCTAATCTGCGATTAAGCCCATACAGTATACTTTTCATCTCAGACATGTACTTTTCATGTTGAGAAGTTCGATGTAGGTCTTTTATGTCTTCCTGTCTCTTCTTAACTTCTTGAACATGTGGAGTACAGCTATAGTAACTGTTTTTTTTTTTTTTTTTTTTTTTTTTTTTTTTTTTTTTGGTGGCCACACTGCACAGATTGTGGGATCTTAGTTCCCCAACCAGGGATTGAATCCAGGCCCTCAGCACTGAGAGTGCAGAGTCCTAACCGCTTGACTGCCAGGGAATTCCCTGATTTTTCTCTTAATTCAAACATCTGTGTCAGTTCTTGGTAAGTTTAGATTGATTTTTCTTCTCATTATGAGTCCTACTTTCCTGTTTCTCTGTTAGATGCTGGACATTGTGAACTTGATGTTTTTGGGTACTGGATATTTCTTTTTTTACAATGATTCTTAATCTTTGTTTTAGGCTGTAGTTAAATTATTCAGAAAGTTTCTTTCAGGTCTTAACTTTTAAGATTTTTAGGCAAGACACAAGCAGTGTTTAGTCTAGGACTAATTATTCTCCACTACTGAGGCAAAACCTCACTATACTACTCCATGAATTATGAAGTTTTCCAATTCAGCTGGTGGAAAACACTATTCCTGGTCACACATGAGGGCCAGGTGCTAGTCTCCCCTCAGCCTCAAGTCATTTCCTCACACATGTATTCTGCCTGATACTTGAAGAGACCTCTGTGGACTTTCAGAGTTCTGTGTGCAGCTCCCACCTCTCCAACACTCTGTACTGTAAGATCTTGCCACTCTGGTGTCCCCAGACTTTCAGCTCTATCTCAACGAAAGGTGCCCCTGGGCTCTGCCTGGGTTCTTCCGCCATGCGCCACAGGCTGGAAGTTCTCTAAAGACAGTAAGCTGAGGTGATCATAGGGCTACACCTGTTTGTTTCCTCTCTTAGGAACCATTGGCCTTCCTTGCTTGATTTCCATTATCTTGAAAACTGCTGTTTTTAAAAATTTCAAGTGGCAAGGTAAATCCATCCTGTCACTCCATCTTGGCTGGAAGTAAGTCTTAATTCTTTTTTTTTTGAAGTATAGTTGATTTACAATGTTGTGCCAGTCTCTGCTGTACAGCAGAGTGACTCGTTATACTCCTGTTAATTCTTCCATTAGATTTTAAAATTTTCTTCACGTAGGTCCTGTGACTTCTCATTAAATTTGTGTCTCAGTAGATTCTTACTTTTATTGCTATTGTAACTATTTCCTCCCATCTCCATTTCTATGTATTTATTTCTACAGTGGAGAAAGAACTATTGATTTTTGTATATGTAACATTTGTCCTGAAATTGAAATATGCATTGGTCATAAATTTATTCAGCAGCGAGGAACAGGAAGATGAGAGGTAGGCGTCCAGTGCTGGTGCAGCTGCTCAGCAACGCCAAAAGGAATGCAAGCTCTTCTCCACTCGCCTCAGCACATTGACTTTATCCTCATGCTTGTTACTTCATGGCACAGATGGCTGCCAAAACTCCAGGCCTCACATATGTGATCCAAGCTGGAAGGAAGGGGGAGGGAGTGGCAACTCCCTTACCAGGGAAGCAAAAGATTTCTCAGAATAATTAGATTGTGTCTTATTAGCCAGAGTCATAACATTTGACCACCGGTAACAGCAAGTTGGTCTGGGGAAGCAAATGTTTAGCTGGAAATTTTACCACAAATTCACCAAAAAAATCAGGGTTTGGTTGGTTATGAAGAAGAGAATTGATATTGGACAGGTAACTAACACGTCTACAAGCTACTCTTGCATTCTTAGAATAAACCCTGCTGTCTCACAGTGAATTACTCTTTTAAATACCTTGCCAGGTTCTATTTGACAATGTTTCTTGACATGATTTTGTTTAAGGCTATTGCAATACTTAGGACTAAAGACCTGAACTGAAGTTGTGGAAATGGGAAAAGAAACATTTATTTTCAGAGGCAGCATCAAGGCCCTATGATCAGACCTGATTAACTGCACATAGATTAAATGCTAGAAGAAACAAAATAAAGGCAGAAATAGCAAGTACTACATAAATTTTAAAAGGGAACAATTATCAGTGGTATTAAATGTTCATTAAACACAAAAGCTGAAATATCTGTGAAATTTTCTCTGCATTTCAGATTCTTCTTAATTTGGAAGGTCCTAATTAGGTACTTAGTATTGTTACCATCACATAGAAAAAAATTATACCAATCTCTCACTCCTGACTTTTATTAAACTATTATTGCAATAATAGTACTGTGGCCTTTTTTAAGTTTTTATCTTTCAGATACTGAAATATTTATAGATGAAATTATATATTTAGTATTTGCTTCAAAATAACACAGGAGTTATACAGGGAAAAGTGGATAGAAATAAAGACAGAACAAAGACTGGCATTAAGTTGATAATTATTGAAGATGGGCATTGGGTATATGGGACTCGTACTATTCTGTCTTCTTTTGAGTATGTTTGGAATTTCCTATAATAGAAAAAGTTTTAATGTTTGTGGAATGGAAGCATGTATATTTGTGTATATATAATTGTACAAATACAAATATTTGTTTTAAATGATAAATTGTTTAGTAGGGATTCTATTCCACATTTCCTTTTTTAAAAGGGAACTGTGCATAGTCAGTATTCATGGGAGGACAGTTCTGCTACTTCCTGAACTTGGTCCTAAGCAGCCTGGGTAGAGCCTATACCCACCCTCTAGCAGCCACTGCCCCCTTCCTCATCACCATCCTTAGCTTCAGAGTCTACAACCCCAAATAGTTCCTGAGTCCAGCTCTAGATTTTGTCAAATTCATAAAAACATTCAAAGTAACAATGACTGCACTTACGTATGCTGCCAGCATTTGTAAAGCCAAAATGCTTCAAAGATTCACCAGTCATACACATTTAAAATACATAGAAAAATAACAGAATTTATACAAAGTAGATTTTTACAAAACAAGTACATTACAAGAAATACATCTTATATCCAAGCACAAAAATGTGGAAATATACATGAAAGTAGAAGTTTAAGAAAAAACATTTATTTTTAAATGCTGAGTGGGAAGGCATAGACCAAGTTCTGGTTTACTGGTGTAACTCTGAAGAGAACTTCAATTTGCTAGTAGAAATTTTCACTCCATTCTCAAGCTTCTAAACAGTTCCTGAAGGGATTAGACAGCTGTTCCTCTTTCCAAATTCTGTTTAATTTCAGCTGTATATTTCCCATAGAATCGTTCTGCCTTCTTGTTGAATTTGGCATTCCTTTCATTAATGTAGTCAATATCTGCATCATCATTATAGGGACGTCTCCGACTATATTTGTCTCGTTTTTCAATTCTGGGAGAAGAAAATAATTTATAAAATTCAAAACTGCCTTCTTTATTGATCTTAATAAAACATGGCCAAATAGAATAGAATCAGTACACTTAAGACTAGCACTTTGGAAGGGGCGGGGGGAAGCCCAGTTTCATCAAGATGAAGTTGAAACTGCCAATTAACAGCACAACCCTGGGTATGAACCACGAAATTTAGTAAATACAAATTCATCTTTGGAATGTTTCTAGAAGAGCAATGCTACACTGCTAGCAACTGGACACATGAAGTATCACTTAACAGAAAATGATTACAACAGGAATTATATTAATAGTAACCACAGCTAGTATGAGCAGAGTACACAGTGTATACTAGACACTATTCTTAATACTTAAGTGTATTAGCTCCTATAATATAAATTCATTTTGCTCTGCCTGGTCAGCATCAGGAAACACACTCCTATCAGTATTAAGAAACACAAATATACAAAGATAGATTTACTAGGACATTTGTACTTCTTCAAATCAAAGAGTGGAATGGTTGTTAAAGTAAAAACAAGAATAATTGCTTAAAGAATAATTTTCTTTATAATTTTCAATTATCACAACTCAATTCCATCAATATTTTGCACCTTCATTCCAAATCATAGGGACTCAACCCAGCCTTACTGTGTGTCCCCAAAACCACTAGAGATGCCAGGTCAGAAATTAGGAAGTATAGCATCTGTCTTCTCAATTCATTCTAAGCATATTATGTCCATTTTGTCATTAAACGTTTAAAATTTCAGGCTGCTACATGGAGTACTCACTGTTTTTCCAGGTCTACGACCATCCTATCAATTTCCTCTGTGGAAGGCACGTGTGTCCCATGAAGAAGACTGTTCGATGTTGGGTAAAACTCTTCTTCACTGGAAAGATGGCAACAGGGACTTGGAGTAACAGGGCAAGTGCTCCACATTTTCAAACTAAACTACCATTCACAATGAGAGATAAAATACATACATATCTTCATACTATGGGATCCTACCTTACCTTTTAAAAAAAACAACACAGAATTGGAAGGGACAGAAGTAAGAAATCACTTACGCCAACACCTTCATTCTATAGCTGAAAGAGCCCAGGGCCAGAGGTTAAAGGACTTGCTTCTAGGCTCAGGATATTTCTCTTTCCACTACAGCAGGCCAACAAACTGCGGCATGTTTCTATAAACAGTTTTACTGGGAGACAGTCCGTTTGTTTACATCTCCTCTACAGGCTGCTGCTGCTTTCACATCACAAGGACAGAGTGGAGTAGCTATGACAGAGACCACATAGCCCACAAAGCCTAAAATATTTACTATCTGGTCCTTTACAGAAGTTCACCCATCCTGGCACTAAAGCATTCTGCGTCCCAAAATATCTGACTATGATAATCTGGGCATTAAACTCTCAACACCCAGTCATAGAATGCCCCACTAGAAAGATAACCAGGTGGTTAGCTTAACTGCTGTGGATGGGCAATAAATAGTGTCATCACGACCAGAAACTATTCTTAAACAGCTGTTGATAACCCATACCCAAGCACTGCAGTCTGTTTGTATTTATGTATATACGTTTATATACATGCACAAGTACATCAATATCACTTCAGAAGGGCTTCCCTGGTGGCGCAGAGGTTAAGAATCCACCTGCCAAGGCAGGGGACACAGGTTTGAGCCCTGGTCCAGGAAGATCCCACATGCCATGGAGCAACTAAGCCTGTGCACCATTAACTACTGAGCCTGTGCTCTAGAGCCCACAAGCCACAACTACTGAGCCCACATGCTGCAACTACTGAAGCCTGCGTGCCTAGAGCCTGTGCTCCGCAACAAGAGAAGCCACCGCAATGAGAAGCCTGCGCACCACAATGAAGTGCAGCCCCTGCTCGACGCAACTAGAGAAAGCCCGCGCACAGCAACAAAGACCCAAAGCAGCCAAAAATAGTAAAATAAATAAATTCATAAATAAATAAATAAAGTGTAATGTTTAAAAAAAAAAATCACTTCAGGATGAAAAAGGACTGGCATTAGTCCTGTCAACTTACTGCTTTTCTCTCAGTCTCTCATATGTTTCCATGTCTGGTTTGATCTGTTTGGTCAGCCGATGGTACTGGCGAAGCTGGGCAGCAGCATAATCTAAAAATAAAATGAGAATCGGAAATGATATATTTCCTTGTTTGGTCATTACTATTCAGAGAAAAAACAAAATTATTATTAGCAATATACGCACTAATCTAAGCAGAGCCTCTATCCTGGAGATGCTAATAATACAGGCTTTAATTTTAGCACAATGAATAAAGGGATCCAGCTGCCTCAAGCACAGCCTTTTTTACTTCTGCCCTATGAGATATGTTTGTATTTTTCTTGGGAGTAAGCCTCTTGGAGAATATTCCATGAAGGGGTATATCCTTTCTTAAAACCAGAAACACTGAAGGCAACGCTTACCTCACAGGCTCATTCAATAAAGTAAAGGTGAGTTTTACCTGAAAATCCCAGGTCGGGATTTTTCCTCCTCTTTTTCCTCTCCCATCTTTCTGCATCTTCTGCACTGATCTCTAGCAACTTCACTTTCTCGTAGTCTTCCCCTCTTGCTGCACATTCCTGAAAAAGAAAGGAAAGAAAGCTAATGCCTGCCCAAATGATTCAAGCAACTATTTGACCTATTTTAAATAAAGATATCAAGCAATACATTAAAAATAATGATTAATATTTGAAGGAAATTTGATAATCTGCTCTGGTGTATAAGAAGTGAGTACATCAATCTAAAAAATAATACTTACTCAACATTTATCAGGTGTCAGACCATTTTTTAAATGTTTTACATGCATTGACTCATTTAATTCATAATTAACTCAAATAATTATTACAAGCTCCATTTTACAGATGAGAAAACATAGGCACAGAGAGGTTAAATTACTCACCCAAAGCTTGGCAGCTGGTAAAAAGCATTTTTTACTGTCTTAATACTCTAGAAAGATTGAATAAACGACTTATGAAAACAGCGGAGTAGTTCCTAACCTTTTTCTTTTCTTCTTCTTGTAGTTCCCATTCCAAACGAGCTTTTTTGGCTTCCCAATTTGCAGGTAACTTAAGTCTTTTATCTTCTTCAACAACTTCCTGGTGATTTAATTTACGAGCTTCATTCTAAAACCATAAACCCAAAAAGGCAATATTGGCTGAAACATGAAAATAAATCCAAACAAATATTTCCCTCTTTGAGGAAGGTCAAGACACGTTAACAAGGGGACTCCATTTTACCCTAAAAGCAAGAGAACCATCAGAGGATTTTAAGCAAGGAAACGGCCTAATTAGGTCTGCATTTGTATACAGTCAAGAAATGTGTTGAGCTGCACTGATTTGCTGTGCCAAAGGCCTGGACGTTAATGTCTCACATTATGAGAAAGATATTCTACTTTCAATTCTCTTTTAATCCTGACATGCAAAGAAGCAGCCTCAATTTGGGGCTGGGGGCTTTAATACCTATCATAATATCTCTAACCTTTCCCAAGTCCCCCCTCCTCTTTAGATATTTTAGCAGTTTACATCATGTCAAATGAAAGGCATTTCCCATTTAAATTACTGTATGTAGAGTCTGTTTTAAAATAACTGCATAAAACAAAATGAGTATACCATCTTAGGGACAACTTAAGTTAGATGTTTCTTGGGTTACAGGCTGGTGGCCGTTAGTCCAGGAAGACATGTCTCTTAATATCCAACCCCATGTTCTTTACACAGTCCCTCCAAGTAAATATGTAAGTGTGCTGAATTCTTTATTAAATTTTTCTGGGTAAAGAGAAAAACCCAGAACATTCCTCTCAACAGCCATCCCTCACATACTCTTGCCTCTGGCAATGCCCTCCAGTTGAAGACACCAAGAACACATGTGTAGTCAAACAAAGTTGTGTGTATTGCATTGAAGGAAACAGCAAACCATGGGGAACTGGAGGCACTGCAGTGAGAGGGTGTTAGGAGGAGCCACTTACAGGATTTGAGTTTGTATCAGGAGACTGGAGGGAAAGGTTCAAGGAAGCATGGTTGTGCCCTGGATTAGGCACTGTCAGAAAGCCATGGCATTCTATGATTGGGTATCTTCAGTTTTTATACAGGAAGCAGGACTAATGGAGTGAAGCTAGTGCTGTATTTGTCACTGGTGTTAGCAGAAGTGGGTGCTGTGTGGTCATTTCTGTGGTTTGAACAGTTTTGTTTTTGTCTGCGATAGAGTGATGTTGGAGTTTTGTGAAACCATGGCCAAGTCAGGCCCCTTTGAGGTGAAACAGTCAAGAGCTGCTTTTTTGTTTCTCAGCTCCAACTGCAGCCAGTTGTTTGCTGGACTCTTATCCTTGATATGAATTCTCTTCCTTTGCATTTGTTCCCTCTGCTTAGATATTTCTTCCTCAAACTTCTTTATTTTTCTGATAACATCTTACTCATCTTTATAGCAGTACTTTAGGTGTCACCTCTTGTCACCTCTTATACGAGGCACTCCCTGGGGGCCCCTAAACCATACCAATCTCTCCTTCACTGCACTCCCAAGGCACTTTGTTCCTAACTCAAGCATGGCATTTATCACAATATAATTTCTAGCTAGAACGTCTCCTCTACTTAAGAGCAGAGGAGTTAACTTACTCATCTAGTTCCCCACCCACTAGCTGAACCACTGACACTATAGACTTCCCGAGATTTGCTGATTATTTTTGAATGAAGAGGCAACCAGCTCTCTTACTGGACAAGTTTCTTCCAGTCTCTAGCTCCACATATTTCCCTAGGTAAAATGAAGAGTTTACTAGAATCATACAGCACGGAGGCGGTTAGTAACAGAGACCCCCAAACTAGCCCAACTAAGTTAAAACAGACGGGGGTGAAAGAAAGCTTGGTGAAAGCATGTCCCTTTCCAAAAGAGACTAGAATGTGTTTCCAGGTTGAGAACCACCGGGACCGAACTTTCATCAAGCTCTGCGACTCTGTCACACGCGCTGGTGCGGCTTCCTCGTCCCTCCCCAAACGCGCACGGGCCTGGCCACGTGACAGGTCTCAGCTGGCCTCTGGGGCGACTCACCCGCTTCAGGTGCAGCTCCCGGAATTTGCGCAGTCTCTGTTCGCGCTTCTGGGCGGCCAGCTCCTCGGCCGCCGCAGGGGGCTGCTGTTCTTCCGCGCCGTCTACCGGCACCTGCGGCGGAGGACAGACTGGAGTTGGGGCCGGTTAGGCTTCTCCCCGGAGAACCCAGGCGGATTACCCGCGGGTCCCGACAGCCCAGGCCGGGCCCTCACCGCCGACCCAGGCCCCAAAGTATCTGCGCCTTCCTGGCCCAGCACACAAGCACCTCCTCCACCTCTCGCCCTTGCCGTCCCTCAGAGCCCTCCGCAACTAAAACCCCTGGAAAGAGCCGGCAGCACTTACCTTCTCTGCTACAGTCGCAGCCGCCATCACAACCTTTCCTCGCCCACTTCCGGCAACAACCCAGAGCACTTCCGCCGGCCTTCGGACTGCAGCGTCAATACAGATTAATAACCTACTATAATACCCGCCCCTTCCTGTCAGCCTCAGGAATTTAGGACCAATCCCTGCCCCTTTTGGCAGTGAGACGTTTTCAATTGGGCAGGGCCTTGCGCAGCCGCAAAAGGCCGCAGAGGCGGGGGCCGGAAGGGTGGAGGCTGAGAGAGAAGCGCGGGGGTTTCGGCAGAGGTAGGCTAGGTAGGCATGGTGGACCTGGGAAGCTCGTGGAAAGTCACCTTAACTCTGCTGCACCCTTGAGCGAAAAGTGCTTTCCATTCAGCGCTTAAGCTGTATCACCTCCTCCGAGGCAGGTCTCCCCTGACTACGTTGTCTCGCGTAGGCCCTTAGTACTGTCATATGGTACCATTTTCATTCTCTTTAATATATGTAAGATGTTTTTCTCGTCTGTTCGTTTTCTTTTTACCCCAACGACGTTGTAAACTGCAGCAGAGCAGGACCCGTCCCATCCTGTTCGTTCTTCCGTGCTCCGCGATGAAACTGCGCCAGAATTAATAATAGTGCTAAAGTTGTTAATATAATTCAGTTAAGGTGCTGGATACAAGAGAAATACATGAAAATAATTTTCTTCACTAAAACCATTAATTAGATGTGGAAATGAAAAAGTAATCCCCCAAATGAAAAGATACCTGGGTATAAGATTTAAACAGTAATATGGAGAAAAATACGAAATAAAGTACAAAGAAATTAAATTTCAGTAAGTGATGAAGGATTTTCTGGTTGGAAGACAATAGAAAAATGTAATATCACAAAAGAGTATCTCGAATGAGTATGAATGTAATATTATTCCATCAATCTCAGTGGGTTGTTTTTGTTTTTTTGGAACTGTAAAACATTGTGACAAAAATCTAAAAGTTCAGTGAAACACTATCGGTGAGACTGTGAAGTGTTACCAACCAGGGTTCTTGGACTCTTTAATCAATAGAAATTGATAAGGCCAGATGAGGAATTCACGCAAGGCTTGAATTGGGACTCTTGCTGCAGCAGGAGGGAGTGAAAACAAGTAACAGGTGCCCTTGTTAGCTCCCTGAGGGAGTGGTGGAGAGGTGGCACGCTAGCTGCTCCTTTTAAATGGTAGGGGCGGATCCACAGGTTGGGCCAGAGGGTTGGCTTAGGTGGTCTGCCCACCTGCTTGGTGGTGCTGTGTTCAGGGATCATGCTGCAGTAGACTGCTTTTGCTCCTGACATCTCAGAAGTGGCAGTTGGGTTTTGGGCCTTTTTGTATTGTGTGGTTCATAATTTGCCCCAACTGCTCACGTACCCAGTTATTTTTAGTCCCTTATTGTTTCCTTGTGGTCCCAGGTCCCAGCCTGTCTCAGTAGGACTGAAAATTGGTACAACCCTTAGGGAGAGCAATTTGGCAATATCTATAAAAATTACAAAGGCATCTAATCTTTGACCCAGCTATCTGGGAATTTATCCTACAGGTACAATTGCACAGGCATAAACTGACTTATGTACAAGGTTGTTCATTTCAGTTTTTTGAAAAGCAAAAAATTGGAAACAACTCAAATGTCTGTCAATAGAAAACCAGTTAAATACATGATGGTACATTCGGGGGAAGCTGTAAAAAGGAATGGGGCAGGGAATTCTCTGGCGGTCCAGTGGTTAGGACACTGCTTCCAATGCAGGGGGCATGGGTTCAGTCCCTGGTCGGGGATCTAAGATCCCACAAGCCACGCGGCACAGCCAAAATAAATAAATAAATAAGCAATGGGGCAGCTCTCTGTATACTAATTTGGAAAGTTCTCCAAAGTATACTAAATGAAAAATGAAAGGTACAGAACTGTGTATATGGTTGTAGTATGCTATATTTAGGAGGCAATGGGCAGGGTTAGGGTTACTAAGAACATATTTTTGCTTTGCAAGAAGCTAATATAAGTGACAATCTGGGGGATTTACTATATATATACATATATACTTCGAATCATATTAATATAATTCCAATTCCAAAATTAAAAATTTTTTACAGAAACAGCCAAGAGTAGTTTTGGGAAAAAAAAAAATGAGAAGGAACTTATTTTACTAGGAATTAAAACTTAGTAAGAGACTTCAGTAAAAACATTGGCACAGAAAATGACACATAATCAGAACAGAATAAGGTCATGGGTTCAGTCCCCATATGGGCCACCAAAAAAAAAAAAAAGGAACAGAATAGAAAGTTCACAAGTGGATTTAGTGGGAAAGTGATGCTTTCTAGAATAGAAGAGAATAAATGGTCAGGATATCTATTCCCTGACTGGATTATGGGTTGGCTGCATTTCTTTAGTCACATCTGTCTGAGGACTTTCTCCTATCCTATCCTTCTCCTCCTCCTTAGGATTGGGGGTAGCAATGGCTCCCTCTTGTTGCTAGCCCTGGAATGCTTCACTCTTTTGTTGGCTTCTCTTAACCCTGTCTACAATTCTGTAAACAGTCCCTTTATTAAACTCTCTTTAATTACTTGGTTTGAGTATGTAGGGCTTTGACGGATAAAATATTTTTACAAATCGTGTAATTCTGGTTAAGTGATCGTACTGAAAATAACTGACATTTCTGTATTCCTAAAGAATAAAAATACGTGTTACAACTGCTCTTGTCAAATCATCCATAATGTAGAAAAAATATAAGCTTATGACTGCTAGATTTGCTGCTTTCATAGTTGTTAAGAAACTTGTCTCATTTAAATTAACTGCAATAAACAGTCAGTTCCACGCTTATTTAATAATTATTTATGTAGGCACCACAAAGAAGAAAGTATGAAAAGCTGTAACAGAGGAAACTGACCCTTAAGGTGGTGAAGGTTAGGGCTTCCCTGAAAAAAAACATTTAAAGACATCTTAGGAGGAGGACACACCTAATCCCAACTGGTATATTGGTCATTTGCCATGGGCCAGGCACAAGTCACAGATATTTCACAAATATTGTCGAATTTGTCCCCAAACTACTCTGTAACATGGCTATTGTATTACTATTTATTTTTCATAGATGATGAACCAAAGGATAGACGAGTTAAATAGAGAATGATTATACAGTTCATTACTGAATGAATGGACAGATATATGAAAAATGGTGTCCTATGCAGAATTCTGAGAAGAAAGTCAAAATCTCACATTAATCCAAGAAATCTTTCTGCATCTCGGAGATGCTTGAGGAAGAGATCCCAAGTACCCTTAGTCAATTGGTTCCTTCCTTTCTTCATTCAAACAGTTCGGGGCACAGGGAATCCGCTGTGAACAAGACATAAATAGATCCTGTTATCTTGGAGCTTCCGTTGTACCGGGCGTTGTACCGCCACGCAAAGATTAATATAGGATGCTGTGATGGTGACTGTAGGCCTACTTTGGGCACTTGATGGGCACAATCTGTGCTCTGGGTTGCTTTCTCACACTTTTGGTGGCGTTTTCTTCCTTTTACCCCTCTTACTCAGACGATTCCGCCGCGCTGCCCTGGTATCTCCACTCAGTGCGCCTGGGCCCAAGCCTGGCCCAGTCGGATACAGCCCAGGGGATTGGTTCCTCAGCTGGGGAAGCAGAAAGGGGCGGGGCTTTGTCCCGAAACCTGTGGCTGCTGGCTGACGGAAGTGAGCTGGAGACTCGGAAAAGTTGTCGCAGGAAGTCTGTGGGGAAAGCGCTACCGGGTGATGGCGGCAAGGGCTAAGGCAGAGGAGGTGGGTGGGGCTGGTCTTGCCCAAAGGTTGGGAGTGTAGGCTAGACGACGGCGGCTAGACGAAGAGGTAGTGCCAGGGAGGCAGAGACGAGGGCGCAGACACTGTGGGGTCGGGGTCGGCGGTGAGGGCGCCCGGCCTGTCGGGAACCGCGGGGAATCACCTGGGCCGTCCGGGAAGAAGCCGAACCGGCCCCGCCTCCAGCCTGTCCTCCGCCGCAGGTGCCGGTGGACGGCGCAGAGGAGCAGCAGCCCCCTGCGGCGGCCGAGGAGCTGGCCGCTCAGAAGCGCGAACAGAGACTACGCAAATTCCGGGAGCTGCACCTGAAGCGGGTGAGTCGCCCCAGAGACCAGCTGAGACCTGTCACGTGGCCCGGCCCGTGCGCGTTTGTGGAGCGACGAGGAAGCCGCACCAGCGCGTGTGACAGAACTGCAGAGCTAGATGAAAGTTCGGTCCCGGTGGTTCTTAACCTGGAAACACACCGAAGTCACTTTGAGACCTTTTAAAAGCTAGACATGCTTAGGCCTCACTTCCAGAGTGTCTGATTTGATCACTTTCTAAACACAGACATTGGTATTTTTTTAAGCATCCTCTCTGCGCACCCTCCTCTCAGCTCAAGTGATTCTGTCAAACCTTTCTTTTCATGGAGGGGGATACCGTGGACCAGAAATGGAAAGTAACTTGTCTGTTGTCACGCAGCAAGTTGGCGTCATTCATCCAAAAACAGCCCCTCCCCTAATGGCCTGTAGTGTGCTATAGCCAACTATCAACAGATGGTGTGGATACAGCGGTAAATATGGTAAGGCTTCTGCCCAGTTATGGAGGCAGATCCGTAACCAATAATTACTTCACGACTTGGTAAATGGTATGTTAGAGGGAGGAACAAAGTGCCTCAGAAGTGCAGAGAAGACGACTGACAACTAGAGACTAAGGTGACAACTAAGCTGCTTGAAAAATGGGTAGGATATTATTAGACAAAGGAGTTGGGGGAAGTGGTATAGAGCAGTAGGAACGAGAGCAAAGGAAAAGTCCTCATTAGGATAGGAGGTCAGCGGGCAGCTGGAGACAAGAGTTATGTGTGAGGATGGTAGTTATCTCTATTTGCGCAGAAAAACGCAATCTAAAAACTAGTGGGACATACTTAATTCCCTTGAAATACTGTAAAAAAAAAATAGGCAGGATGATGTGTGAAGAAGCAATGATATAATTCAAACATCCCCCTTTTGCAGTTTTTAATGAGTCACTGGATCACAGTCAGTGGCTGTGAACATCACAAAAAGGATAAAATCAGAGATTATGTGTCTCCTGATAGAAGTATGTAGTACCAGTTTCATATAAGTAGACTTGCTAAAAATAAATCTAACCTGAACTGGGGACTTCCCTGGTGGTCCATTGGTAAAGAATCTGCCTTAAAATGCAGGAGACGCGGGTTCAATCCCTAGTCGGGGAACTAAGATCCCACATCCCACATGCCACAGGGCAACTAAGCCCACACGCCACAACTATTGAACTCGCACACCTCAACTAGAGCCCGTGTGCTGCAAACTACAGAGCCCACGCACTCTGGAACCCGCATGCCACTAGAGAAGAGAAAACCCACACGCCACAACTAGAGAAGAGAAAATCCACACGCCACAACTAGAGAGAAGCCTGCGCACCACAACGAAAGATCCTGCGTGCCTCAACTAAGACCCGACACAGCCAAAAATAAAATTAAATAAATAAATAATAAATAAATCTTTAAAAAAAATAAATCTAACCTGAATTGGATGAAGCCACTAGATCTACTGACCAATTTACAGGAAATACAGGGGTCAAAAAATATGTTATAGGACATTATAGGGAGGCAACTAGCAGATGCCACTTTGGGAAACAATAGGACAGTCAACACAGTCATTTTCACACTCCTCAAAAAAGCAATGGGTAAAAAAGATGGAAAAGGAAACTATACACTAAATAAACCTTAAGAGGTGTACATACATATTGACTAATCGCAACATGTGGGACTTGTCTGAATTCCAATTCAAACAAATTATAAAAATAATAATGAACACTTATGAGACCATCAGGAAAATGTGAACACTGACAAGATATTTGATAATAAGGAATTATTTGGGGAGTGTGCTGATGGTATTGTGGTTAAAGAGGTATTACAATATTATAGGTAGAAAAGAAAACCAGCTAGAAATCAGGAAATTTGGGTTCTTGGCCTAACTCTGCCACTAACTCTGTCACCTAAAACTTTTTGAACTTCATAGATAATAGGAGAATTAGATTGTAGTCCTTCTCATACCACCTTCATGGTTTATACTGTAAGTGTGACCACCTGTCCACTTGCTCAGTGTTTTTATTTTTGTAATAAATATTTTATTTTTGGCTGCATTGGGTGTTCATTGCTGCACGTGGGCTTTCTCTAGTTGTGGTGAGCGGGGGCTACTCTTTGTTGCAGCATGCAGGCTTCTCATCGAGGTGGCTTCTCTTGTTACGGAGCATGGCTTCTAGCCACGTGGGCTTCAGTAGTTGTGCATGCAGGCTCAGCAGTTGTGGCTCGCAGGCTCAGTAGCTGTGGCTTGAAGGCTCTAGAGCGCAGGCTCAGTAGTTGTGGCACACGGGCTTTGTTGCTCCGAGGCATGTGGGATCTTCCCGGACCAGGGCTCGATCCATGTCTCCTGCATTGGCGGGCAGATTCTTAACCACTGCGCCACCAGGGAATGCCCCCTGTTCATTTTTAAAGGGAGACTAAATGAAGCATTAAGATAGGTGTTTTTAGAGGTGTTAAAACTGAAACTTTGTCTTCAACCCAACCTGAATTTAAAAAGGAATGAGAAATGGAACCACTTTCTCAGTATGTGACTGTGTCATTCAGTAGTATCTAAAATCATCTCAGGTACCTCTGTACAGTGGAACTCATACTTGGGAAATGCTGTTTCAATCCAATACTAAGCGACTTGCTTACATCACACAGCCAGGGAGTAGTCAAATCAGTACATTTCTCAGGCCTTCTTACTCCCAAACTATTGCTCTTTCTATCTTTACCACATGGTTCCTTGAAGGCAGTAAAATAATACTTAAAGGTATAGATATTGGTGTTTACCTCTCTTCCCCCTACATGAAATCTCTTCAGTACAAACACACTCACACACAAACTTCTCCAGTGGCTCCCTTCCTTTCAGGATAAAATCCATAAGTCCATTTTGGATGGCCTACCATACAAGACAGGTAACATTTATTTGGATTTGTTTCCACACCTCTGCTGACAAACTTTGTGTCCTGGTGGTAGAATGAAGCTCGAAAATTAAATCACCAGAAGTTGTGGAGGAAGATAAAAGACTTAAATTACCTGCAAATTGGGAAGCTAAGAAAGCTCACTTGGAATGGGAATTGCAGGAAAAAGAAAATAAAAAAGTAAGTACACCTCCTGCCACCTTCATAAGCTGTGGATTCAAATATTATATTGTGTTTTGTTCAGGCGGTATACTGCATGGTAGTTAAGCATTAAGCATTCCAGCTCTGGTTTCCTCATCTGTACCTTAGAGAGTTTTGAGAATAAAATATGTAAGACATTTACAACACTGCCTGGCACATAGTTACAGCCACATAATGGATATTAGGTTAAAAGGTTAAGCTACAGTAACAAAAGCTCCAACAATAAGAAAAGATAAAGCTCATGAGTCTCTCCTGTATCAGTTCCCAGTTGAGCAGCCCAAGTCACCTGGCCTGATGCAGCTGCAAGGGACATTGAGAAATGGGCAGCCATGAGCCCAGAAAGGAGGCAAGAAAGGATTTTGATGGACATCTAATGTGTCCCCGACAGCTATTTTTGGTGTCAGTTTTATAGATGTATTATTTCTTACAGATATAGCAGATTCTACAATTTTCTTTGTAAACTGGCCATTTTACTGTCTTGATGGCAGTCTTTAGGACTTTGATTTGAAAGGAATTAAGGAATTGTATAAGGCAATAAAGCTCATGTTTTTTCCCCTCGTTTTAGGAATGTACAGTAAGAGGGGAAGACTATAAGAAAGTGAAGTTGCTAGAGATCAGTGCAGATGCAGAAAAATGGGAGAGGAAAAAGAGGAGGAAGAACCCCAATCTGGGATTTTCAGGTAAAAATGGCTTTTACTTTATTGCATGGGCCTATTAATGGCCCATTTGACAAGTCTAAAAATGCCCCACCCAACGTCTAAAATAGGTTCTCATTTTTTCAGATTATGCTGCTGCCCAATTACACCAGTATCATAGGTTGACAAAGCAGATCAGACCTGACATGGAAACATATGAGAGACTGAGAGAAAAGCAGTAAGTTGATGTGATTTAAAAACATACATTATGTATGTTACTGGAAGGCCTTGAATTTAAGAGTGCTGATTCTGGAGCTTTGCTTCCTGGCCTTGGGTCCCGGCTCCACCACTTAGTAGCTGTGTCACACTATTTTTCTCTGTTTCCTCATCTGTAAATAGGGAATAACAACAGTGCCCACCTCACAGGGTTATTATCAAGATTAAATAAATTCATACAATGCCCTCAATCAGTGCTTGGCACATAGAAAGCACTGTATATGTATTGGCTATTATTTGTTATCATTGATTATTAGTTGCTATTACCCTTATCCACAGGTAAGGGACACAGTAATACTTTCCTTCGTCATGCACAGTAAACAATGGTAAAGTACACTCCTTACCTAATTATGTAAGACGTACTGTGCTAAAGATCAAGACTGTTTTAATAGTGATAGATAGTAGAGAGGGCTGTAAATTGTGCCCTCAATTGAGCATGTTACTCAAGCTCTCCTACTGTATGAACTTCGTTAATTCCATTAACCTGTGGTCCTCAGCTAACTCATTTGGGCTCTGGAGGTTTTTTATTTTTTGGCCACACAGCATGCAGGATCTTAGTTCCCAGATCAGGGATCAAACCCACGCCCCCTGCAGTGGAAGCATGGAGTTTTAACCACTGGACTGCCAGGGAAGTCCCAGGAGTAGATATTTCTTAAATTTATTTTTTTTGGTCTGAATTCTATTTCTTTGAAATCAAGTATCTCAAAGTTTTCCACTTTTGACCACTAAACATTTTCCAGTTCTGAAGGTATAGGATCTTTTTGTGTGTTACTCACCACTTCACTGTTTTTCAGTGGAGAGGAGTTCTACCCAACATCTAACAGTCTTCTTCATGGAACACACGTGCCTTCCACAGAGGAAACTGATAGGATGGTTGTAGACTTGGAAAAGCAGTAAGTACTACAAATGCAGCCTCAAGTTTTAGTAGTGATTCATGCTTAATAACGAAATTAACTATATGGTCTTGAAGTGTAGCAACTGGATTGAAGTTAAGGAACATTTGAATTATTAGTTTGAAGAATAGTCCCATTCACCACCACTTTTATATGTGTTTTTTTTTTTAACATTTTTATTGGAGTGTAAGTGCTTTACAATGTTGTGTTAGTTTCTGCTGTATAAAAAAGTGAATCAGCTATATGTATACATATATCCCATATCCCCTCCCTCTTGCATCTCCCTCCCACCCTCGCTGTCCCACCCCTCTAGGTGGTCACAAAGCATCAAGCTGATCTCCCTGTGCTATGCAGCTGCTTCCCACTAGCTATTTTATATTTGGTAGTGTATGTATTTCAATGCTACTCTCTCACTTCGTCCCAGCTTACCCTCTCCCCACCCCACCCTCCTCCTCAAGTCCATTCTCTACGTCTGTGTCTTTATTCCTGTCCTGCCCCTAGGTTCATCAGAACCATTTCTTTTTATATTCCATATATGTTAGCATACGGTATTTTTTCTGACTGACTTCACTCTGTATGACAAACACTAGGTCCATCCACCTCAAATAACTCAAATTTCGTTTCATTTTATGGCTGAGTAGAATTCCATCGTATATATGTGCCATATCTTTATCCATTCATCTGTCGATGGACACTTACGTTGCTTATATGTGTTTTGAATGGGGTAACTACTAGGCAGAATCTACAGAGTACGTATAAAAATTCTCTCAACGTAATATGTGACCACTCATATTTCAGCATGAACCTGGGTAATTTCCCAAACTTCAGACCAGATCATCTGATGATACTGTTAACTTACAAGATTAAATTCAAGAAGAATGCTCATTGAACATATATCCTTGTAGGATGCTTTCTAAAGATATTGCTTTCAGTCTTTTTTTTTTTTTTATTTTTTGCAGTACATGCGCCTCTCACTGTTGTGGCCTCTCCCATTTCGGACCACAGGCTCCGGACGCACAGGCTCAGCGGCCATGGCTCACGGACCCAGCCGCTCCGTAGCATGTGGGATCTTCCCGGACCGGGGCACAAACCGGTGTCCCCTGCATCGGCAGGCGGACTCTCAACCACTGCGCCACCAGGGAAGCCCAGTCTTAACTATTAAAAACAAAAAGGAGGGACTTCCCTGGTGGCACAGTGGTTAAGAATCCACTTGCCAAGGCAGGGGACATGGGTTCGATCCCTGGTCCGAGAATATCCCACATGCCGCAGAGCAACTAAGCCCGTGAGCCACAACTACTGAAGCCCGCGGTCCTAGAGCCCATGCTCTGCAACAAGAGAAGCCACCACAATAAGCCCGTGCACCACAATGAAGAGTAGCCCCTGCTCACTGCAACCAGAGAAAAGGCCGCGCACAGCAACGAGGCCCCAACACAGACAAAAATAAATTAATTAATTTAAAACAAAAAAAAAGGAATGCC